>NW_028263380.1:14468850-14770517 GCF_051168715.1 Poecilia mexicana | reverse complement strand
TTTCTTGCAATTTATCCTTTTAGCAGAAACAGAATCTCGTAAAAGCGTTCGTCCTTATCGGACGTTTCACATTTGTCATTTTACAAACAATTTTTTTTAAACGCTTTTTCTAGAAGGGCGGTTATTGCGGTAACCAACACTTTAGCAAAATAGCTCTAGTTCGGTCAGTTTGTTTTGACAGCAACTGCGAACATCTATTTTCAAGTCTTGCTACAAATTCTCAACTGAATTTATTGTATGTCTGGACATTGAGTTATTTATTTTTATTTTTTTTAAATGCATTCTTTGATCTAAACCACTTTGTTGCAGTTCATATTTTATATTTAGGGGTTTCCATCAGCTGGAAGGTGAACCTCCACCCCATTCTCAAGTTTTTTGTTTTGCATATTAATTTTTCTTCCACCCTTTACTCCGTGTATCTATCTAATTTCTCTTTCCAATAACTTTGACCAGCACTGTGTCCTTAGAGTACTTGGTGCAATAAACTACAATCATACATAATAACATATATTAAATTAATATTTTCAACAGTAACATGAGCACACAGTGCTACGGAAAGATATTTTTTTAGATATTTTGCCCTTAAATCATTTCCAAACAGTCTCTCAAAGATATTTTAATTTTCGGAACATCTGAACTGAGGGATTGGGCTTCATTTCATGTCAGTCTGTGCAGATGGCCTAAACCAAGCCGGACAGCTGGGCCACCAGTAAACACAGGGCTAAGCTCTGTTAGGTGAACTGCGTCATACTCAGATTGGGGATTTTCCTCTTCTGAAATGACACAGCTCCCTCATTAAATGCTCAAGCACAATTCAAACATGTCTAAGTTCAGGTCCATTTTTTTCCTGAATCCACGTTTTGAACCGCCACATAGCAGAGACGGGGCTCCAACGTTGCGATCCAGACTCTGGAAATTATTTCTCTCGGTTATCAGAAATTGCGAAAAACACAGCTGTTACTGGATACTTTAAATCTAGTTAATATCTATCTGTCAGTTCATAACATCTGTTGCTTTTAATCAGTGAGACCTCTGAGTTTCAGGCGTCATGAGAGTGGAGCTCCACCTTTACAAAAGCAACAGGAGGAGTCCGTTTTTGAGCAGTCAGCCATCGCAGCGTGACCTCTCACTGTTAGAATATGCTGTGACGATCCACTGTGGTGCAGCCGAAGGCACATAGAGATGTTGGAGATTGTAAGAGATTAAAAGCTGCTAAATCCTAAATGAACTAAGAGATAAGAGAGTGAGGGAGAGAGAGAGAGAGACGGTGAAAGAGAGAGACAGAGAGAGAGAGAGATGCAGTAAAGGGGGTCAGGTTGTGTGAGTAACATGCCACGTGACTGCCTCAACACATTGACTGAGGCAGCAGCTCGGCCTCGGGAGGGGGAGAGCATGGCTGCTGACATAGATTTGCACCAAAACATCATGTCAGTTTTAGCTTATTTTATATTACATAAAATATATTTATGTTGTGGAAAAACCTTAAAATAAACATGTTTATGGAAGTGGCATAATTTCAAATAAAAATTCAGGAAAAAAAAAAAATCTAAACACTGTTGGGAGTTTTCACTTTTTTTTTTGGAGTAAGATTATGGCACAGCAATGGAAAATTAATTAATTTATTCTCACACATCAATGACTCACATTGAGCTTCACACAGTTGATCATAACATACTAACAGAATGGAAACGTTGGTAAGATTCTCGAGTCAATCTTATCTAATATTTATAGAATGTCTTCCTACCTTAACATGTATGCTGATGATACATAAGTTTATACACACGACCACAGTCCCAAGTAAGCGTGACACTAATATATTTCTTGCTATGTTCTTTTTGTATGCTTGTTCTTCTATTTTAAAATAAGCCGCTTTCAAATAGCCTTCTGGGCGAATCGTGCTGAACAACTGAACCTGCCTTGCCATACCTTGCATTGTCATTTCATTTATCATTTCTTGCCTTGCCAAGAAATGAGGAGGCTGCTGTATCACATGTCAGAATCAGGCCCAATGAAATCCACAAAATGATATGAAGCATTTCTCATTTAATTCTTTCCAGAACAAACATAGAAAGATCATTATGATGTCCTTAACAAAATCATCCGAGATTTTCTAGACACAACTGTATAAATACAAGAAATAATTTTACTCATTGGTACAAAGGGAACAAAATGGGCACCTGAATCCACAGTGTAACATCATTTCAGACCTACAAACATTAATCAACACCAGTCAATTAACATTTTAATATTTCAAGAGTAATTCAAGAGTCAGAAAAAAAACATGGATGCCCATAAAAAGTAGGAAGTTTGCAAGTTTTCTTCTAACATAAAGCTGTTACAGTATTCATAACAAGAGGTACTCTAGAACAAAATAGTTAAAGTAAAAAAAAAGACTGGTCTTTTGTCTCTTTTTTTCCCCCCTACAAATACTATTACCAAAGTCATGCAAAAAAAAAAAAAGAAAAAAAAAAAAACCTGACATCAAAACTTGCAAAAGGATGGAAGCTATAAAAAAGGACTCCAACAAACTTTCTATACGGTAGATTAAGGCAGTAGAAATTAATTTCTTTTAAATGTATACGCTCAAACAACTTGAATGAAGAGTTCAAACTGCTCCATGTCACATTTTTGCAAAGCTCTTTATCATTAGGCTTTTTTTTTTTGTTTTTTATTTATTTAGTTCATTTAAAAAAAAATTCTGCTTCATTCTTGGGAAGAAAAAAAAAAGTTTCACGGCAAAAACCGTTGGAAAAACAATTCGTTCGCAATAAAAAGAAACTATACAGGTTTCTGCACAGTGCAATCACAAACTAGAAAAAAGCCCTTACAATCTATACATATGGCGTGGCTTTTTCTAGGAAAAAACTGGAAGAAATCCTGTAAAAAGTCATTTAGAGAGCAGAAGAACGCATTTAAAAAAGCATACAAGCTACTTAGAAAAGGACAGACTTAATCATAATGATAACTTTGATTAAAAAATAGAAAAACAGCATTTTCCGATGTTACTATTTCATTGCCTTGACTCATCAGCCTCAAATCTCAGTCACAGTGCCTCCTGGTGGCTTCTACCAGTCACTGCAATCTCAAGGAAATTTAATTTGTCGACATGCAGCAAATTTCAATCTAAATTTCAATATTTTGAAAATGCACTAAAAGCCAAAGAAAGGTATTGAACAAGGTAGGAGGAATTAACTCTGAACCTTTTGTAGACTTTTTAATCTCCCGATATATCAAGACCATATTCATCTGAAAATACGCAAGTTGGATTGTTTGAACATGAAGAATGTCAAGGAATGTCATTAAGGAATCATGAAATCTACATTTATAGAAGATCATATATTGTAAGTGCTTGTTTTGTTCTTTTACTAATTACCCTTACTGTCTAAAACAGCCAGGTTGGAATGCTTTAACTTACAACATTTAGCTGTAATTAAACGGTGCGAGGAAAAACGACCCGCTTGATTTAGAGTGAGAGTGAAGCAGTCTACATCAAACATGAGAGCATGACATATTAAAGAGTTCATTACGGCAGCACCATGTGTCCATACAACAGGCAGCTTTGATTATATTTAAAAACAAGACTTAGAAGCTAATGGTTGAATTTACCACAGGTTCAAAATTATACATACTGGCTCAGATACATATTTTGTATATGCCATCCCACTAATGTTTGTTTAAAATCCCCTAGCAAGCTGCAGAGAAACCTCAGCTTCTGGCATATTTCTGGCTGGATGTCATCCCGGCGCACGCATGAATATAAAAATGAATGGATTAAGCTGTCTGCAGCAAACTTCTGTAACTGGCCTCAATTTCAATTTCATTACAAATTGATGGACCATGATGAAAAGTTGGATCTGTTAAAACCAACAACATAAAAGGAAACCTACCATTCCTCTCAGGTGGAATGGTAGGTTGACTGGATGGTCACACATCCAGTCAGAATTATTAAACTGGTTGACTGATACTCAAAACATGCAGTTTTCTGGATTTTGCTAGTGGATTGAAATTAACATATCAAAAAGGGGGAGAACATAAATATTTGAGCTTGCTTGTATCATTTTGGAAAAAAAATCATCCTAAATTCAAACCTGGACACTTAGGCCTTGTTTTGAAATCATCAAAGCTGGACTCTGTAGACAAGAACAGTTCAAATCAATCGTTAAAGGTTCATTTATGTCGATAATGAACGTATGTAAGCTTCTGAATGGAACTGTAATATTACAATAAAATGGTGTTGAATATATCCTATTTCTGTTTAAGAACTGAGAGTATTTTTTTTAGCTAACAATATAAACAGATCCTTCTAAATCACAGAGAGGGAGTGTAAAATCAACAAAAAAACAAAGTGCATCGTTTAGGGCGACCAGCCTAACTCAGACTTTGCGAGCCAAAAGAATAATAAGAATAATAATAATAATTAAAACCCGCGTTGTAGTTTTTGGGTTGGCAATTACACACACTCCTGTTGGATAAAAAGAAAAAAAAAGATGGAAATACACTTGCAAAACTATTAAACATGTAGCATTACTGAAATCCCACCTGAAACTCTGACTCTGGTTGCAGTTTAGCAAATAGTGCAAAATTAGTTACAATTAACAGTCCATAGGACCACATGTCACTGCTGTACAGCAGGTTAGATCTGCTGCTCGCTGTCCTCTTGTCGCCATTAAAAAGTTACACATCTAAGACAGAAACTGTACCTGGTAATTATTGCATGAGACACTCCTAATCATTTGCATAACGTTTGTATAGACTTGTGTTGGTCCTTCAAGTTTCCCTTCTGACCTTCTTCTTCTGGGAGGGCTTCTGAGGTTCGACGGTTTGCTCGGACTTCTCTGTCACAAGGCAAAACGGCAGAGGTCAGTCTAGAGCAAGTATTTTAGCGCATATGGAAAGAAGTGAAAATCGTTGCTACATTGTGATTCACAGAGCCTGAACTCACTCTGAGCAGATGATATGCTGGTGTTCTGTGAGTTTAGCGGCGGCGCAGGATGCTCTAGGACTTTGGTTGCTGCGCTGTGTATGGAAGCTGCACTTGGAGTCTATAATCAAACAATTACAAGAAAAGTTGCAAAAGAAAAACACGTACTTTTACAAATTGATCTGATTTAAATATTTTAATTTAAAAAAAGGATTTGTGTTGCATTTCCTACTTGAGCATCAGCTGCAGGCTCCTCTTCTGCTTTCTTCTTCTTTTTCTTCTTCTTCTTAGATTTGGCTGCTCCACCTGAGGGATCGTCAGTGTCCTTCTCATCTTCTGATACCTTCCATAAAACAAAGAAAAAAACATTTTGAATTCTACATAATATATATATATATATTAAAACAAGGGTTTTGACATATTAGGGTAAGTTTTGATGAAGGCAAAAAGTGCAATAATTAAGTAAACCCCAATGTGAAATCCATGTCTATAATCCGTTGAACTGAATTACTGAAATAAATTCACTTTTTAATGATATTCTAAACACAGCTGTGAAATATACAAGGCAAAAAAAATCACCAAATGCCACAAAAGGAATCCATTATTTTTTCCCCTTTTTCCCCTTATTTTCATCCTTTGCAGATAAAAAAAACACTCTTATTTAATTCTGAACTATTTTCATAAACAAAAGTGATGCATCTTATTTTGAGTCTCAATCAAACGGGCTGTTTCACACGTGGCCAGTAGGGGGCGCTGTTTAACCCAAAATGAAAAAGTTGAAAAATATTTTTTTTTAAATTTTGAAGTAAATTTACAAGCATCTCAAACTGCAGCCTGGCACCTCAGAGCCCCTCGTTTGCATGAATGATTTCTTTATTATTCTAAGTTCGTTCATGCAAGATTGTCTATTTAAAAGAACAGGAAACAAACAAACTATTCAGTACCAGTTCCTTTTCTGCTGGTTAACCAAACTAGTGCTTAACCATGAACCCAAAAACCGAGATATTAACAGAGCTACGACTTGTGAGTGTTCGTATACAGTATGAACAACAACAACTGAAGTGTGTTTAACTATAAAACCTTGGGCTGATCCTTCTGCAGGGTTGCTGCTGCCGCCGCTGCCGCCACCACCACCGGCGCAGGAGGCTCTTCGTAGTTCCCCCAGTGCTCCGCTGGGGCATTCCAGTCGGAGGAGGAATCTGCTGCCGTCCCCTCTGGAAAACATGCAGCAGAGAGCTGCAGGTTAGATATCAGAAAGAAGAGCATCCAAACAAGCTGCAGTCACTTCTAAGGCTGTGTTCTGTAGGAGGAAACAGTGGCTACTCACTGACTCCTGACCACTGATCGTCAACAATGGTTTGGTTGGCCCACTGCAACTTAGCTGAATTTGATAACGGATCTAAGCGAGAAGGAGGTTTCGTATTATTCATTTTGTAAGGCTATGAAATCCATTCTGGCTCATTATGAAACTCTTCTTTTTTTATTTCCTGGACAGAACAAGCAGGAAGTAGATGTGATCAGTTAGCACCAACCTGCAGAGTTCAGCTGCACCACAGAAAAGGGCATCGTCTTCATCTTCCCGTCCATGCTGCTCCAAGCGGCCGCTGACAACACATGGAGACAAAGATGTGGTTGGAATGCTACTGTGATTTATTTGTCAATAACAGAACAATAGTCTGCTAAGTTATTGCTTGTACTTTTAACTAATTCTTAAAAAAAAGAAAAACTCCTCCGAAGTTGCTACAGATGCATTACTTTGTTAATTATTATCATCCTATTAGAGTTAGAAGAGATTTAATAAGTCATAAAAAGCCACAATCTGAATGGTTATTCAGCACCCCTTTACTGTGACACCCCTAAATAAAATCCAGTGCAATGAAATGCCTTCAGCGTTATAAGAAACCCCGTTTACAGTTTGTGCTTTGGTAAGCTAAGACACAAACTGAATATTTTTTTGCCTACATGCTGTGGTGGAAGAACTACCACATCATGTTGGACACACCATCCACGGTGTAAAACGGTGGCGGCAGCATCATGCTGTGGATATGCTTTTCTTCAACAGGCCAGTCCAGCAAGAGAAAAACCTGCAAGAGGCTTAATGACTTCGGACTGAGGGAGAGGTTCAACTTTCAGCAGGATGACGACTCTAAACATGGCAACCTGAACTTCGGGTTGCCATGAACAGGCTTTCTGTTCAGTCCAGTCAAAATCCAGACCTAAGTCTTACTGACAAATGCACCAAAACTTGATCACGCTTGTTCAGAGATTAACTCAATCATTTAATCTGACTGATACTGAGCCATAAGAATGGGCAGTGCCTAAGCGGCTTTAAGAAAAAGCACATGCCACACCTTTCAGTTTGTAAAAGAATATTGGAATCATGTGTGACTTTTCCTATTCCTATTTATCCTGCGTTTGTATTAATAAAGTACTTTTGAACTGAACTGAATTACGCACCACTTTGCTGATCCGTCTCATAAACTCTTGATACGATATGTGAAAGCACGCAGGGATAACAGTGGTACCTTGAGACTCCTGAGCCCAGGGTTGGGGGTCAGACTGGGACCTGTACTGTCCAGATGGAGGTATGGAGCTCCACTTCTTTCCTTCCACAGAACCAGCTTGACCAGCGGCCTTCAACGGAACATCAGACCAGCCTCCACCGTTGACTGTAGGCTCCACTCTCCACGCAGAGGAAGCTACAAATAGAAGTAGCAAAAAAGAGGGAAACGCGTGACTTGCGATACTGCTGCTGGACATCCTGGGTTACATTCATAGCATCTTTATGTAACTGTTGCAAAACTTAAAATGAAACAAAAGAATTTCAAGTTTAATGTTTATTTGTTTCCTCTTAGGTTTATCTCCCCGACATTAAGATGTAGCAGGTCTAAGCTTATTTTTTTTAAAAAGTACAGAACAGACTTACAGTTCAATGTTTCAGCTTTGCCTTTCCCACTGGCTCCGTCTGCCTTTGTGATCGGTCTCGATTGCTGGTTCTCTGCATCACATGTAGAGCAAATAACGTGTCGATATCAACTTTGCGACATCGTACTCAACATATAAAGCCTGCGTTAGCGAGTCTAAACAGCCACTTTAAACTTGGGCGTGGCATCAAATTCTCTTATTGAAACAAATGGGAACAATGAGTTTGATCTTCAGGGGACGATTACCGTTGTTTCCTCGCTTCTTTTTGCTCGTTGCCGCGGCCGCAGGTGTTTCGACGTGGGCCTTGGAAGCTTTGTCGCCTCCAGGGCTCCCAGAATCCTCTGAACCTTTGTCCTTCCTTCGCTGTTGCCGCTTCTCTCGATTGCTGACTTTAGTCTCCCAGGCACCTTGGGGAAATACAGACGAAGCAACAAGGAATGATTAAGCAACAACTACCTTCTATAAGAATAAACCTTTTTTTTTTTTAAGACTTTTTTTGCACAAGTGCATTGTAGAAGTATTGGGGAGCCTCTGTGAACTTTAATTCACAGATGAATTTAGGGTCAGACTTTGATTTAAATCTTTCCATTTTTTCTTTCTGATTGTAAGTTTCGAGTATTCGCCCTGTTAGTAGGTGAACCTCTGAGTAATGTTAAAATGTTATTCTTGCCTGGTCTGTCAGTTTAGGTGCTACATTGGATATTTAAAAGTTGGAATTTTGTTTCATAACCTAACATTCCTAACTTGTATTTCTTTCTTGGGGGGGGGGTTCACTAATGCTCCCTAACAAACCTCCGAGGTACTTTTAAGATTTTTTTTTTTTTTGTAAAAACCTTTGAACAGCTTACAATGTTAGTCTGTCATTTAAAATCTCAATAATATGCTTTGCAGTTCAAGTGTAGGTGGAATATCCCTGCATATTACAAGGGGCTAGCCTATAGGCTAACAGTATAAGTGTCTTGAAAGTGACAACCCCTCCAGTGGAGACGCACCATCGTCCGGTTCTTTCACGTCACTGGTGACCAAAACCTGAACTGGTTTCACATCTGGCTTAGGTTCTGTCTTGGGTTTCTTCTTGGGTTTTTTCACCTGCACCGGGGGCGGCACCTCGTGCACCTGCTGAGATTTTGAAAATCAACAACAAAAATAGTTTGATTACTTTCTTCAGAATTAGACCATTACAAGACAGACCGCCAAATAAAACTGGTAGCTTACTTGTCCAACAATAACAGTTTCGATTCCCCTTAATTTTGGTCTTACCTTAACAGCTTTCATCTGTGTTGCTGTTTTTGAAGCTGCCACAATCTCTTTAACTTCCTCTTGAACAACGACCGGCGGCTGTCCATTGGACTGAGTCTTCTGCACCACAAAGACATGAAACAAAAAAACAAAAAAAAAAAACAAGCTATTGTTAGTTTGCTTTGTAAATACATTTGCTAATCAAGCTACATCACGCAACATAACAAAAGCTGACAAAGTGAAGTAAGTAACACTGATGGTCACTTCCTCAGTGCGCTGACTAGGATATTAGACAAGTTAACACTTTGTGCTAAAGCAGCAGCAAAAAACAGCTAAAAGTACAGATTTAAGAGAATTTAACAGACACCAAATAAAATGGTTGAGACAGACTATATCCAAAGTTCCGGATCTTGTCGGTTGTTTCCAGTCTACAATAATCATCAGCTATTAAAAGTTATCCAAAGAAGGAACACTATTAAACCAGCGATAGTATTGTGATGGTACATGGAGAAAAAAGGCTGGCACATCTGGCCCTACCCACCGGATGAAGTACACAGTGCCTCACTCTTACTTATGGGGCTGCATGACTGAAGGCCAATTAGGGTCATCAGCAATATCTGCTGGATGCAGTTTTTGGTCAAGTGTGATATATAAGGTAATTTGCATTAAAATCCTGCATGCCAACAACATATTTTGTCGATTTGGATTGACTTTGACTGCCTTTCATGCACACCTGTTACAGATGGTGATGAATATCCTAACATTGGCATGGTAGACAAATAAGGATCCACTGCAACTGATGGCAAGTTTTCATTTATCTGCAAATGTCGTATTTCAGGACGACTTTACTTATTTTCATGGACTTAAAAAAAACAATGAAGGATTCCTCAACTCTTTATTGAATCACTGAGGACTTTTTCAAGAGTCTTATGTGTGTAAATATTTGTCTCAATTTATAATAATAGAAAGGTATTATTAATCATAATCTCGTTTTTATTACAGGAAGGAAATGTGTTGCTATGGAAAGTATCACACGAAGGCTGTTTTATTAATGGAGGCTATCACTACTAGGCGCTATAACCTAATCAATGACGTGTCAGTTAGCAACACGTAGCTAGTTAGCATATCTCTCATTTTTTCCCCAACAGAAATTGTATATACTACATATTAACTAAGTCATGGTAGGTAAAATTTTAGTTTTTTTTTTTTGTAGTTTGTAATTCATTTATGGACACAAAAGGAGCGTCAAGCTAATACTTAGTTTATTATATGGGAGGCAGCTGAGGTAAACTAGCGTAAAATGGTAGCTGGTGAAAACAAATATAGCTATATATACTTTTATTTATTTATTTTTCTCCACTAGAGAGAGCATCTTTAGTAAGACACATTGAGGAAAATCGCTTGCTTCATTCAGCCATTGAGATGAGACGTGTCATTCCTACTTCCTCACCTTGTCGCCGGTTTTCTTTCTGTTTCTCTTCTTCGGCTCCTCTGGTTTGACACTTTTAATATTAAAGCTGGCCTTTCCTGTCTCCTCGCCGCCTTGGTTGACCTGGGAAGCCCGCTTTTTGCCGACCAGTCGCTTTCCGCCGCCGCCGCCGCAGAAAGCGGCCCAGGACGCCCCGAGCAGCAGCGGCAGCAGCAGAACGACCGCTGCCGTTGACAGGATGAGCCAGCTCGGGTAAAGCTCGGGCTTCAGACCCAGATCCACTCCGAACTGGGCCCGAACCAAGCCTTGTCCCGAAGACACCAGCTCCCGTAAACGGCTAGAGAGCAGCTCGGCTTTTTCCAGCGCGAAACTCCATAAGTCCCCTGCCATGTTTGACAAAATAAAATAAAAAAAAGGCGAACAAACCACACTAGCTGTTAGCTTTCATTTTACTCCGCATCCGTGTATCGGAGGAGTGGCTAATCTAATCTCGCTGCAAGAAATAAAAACTCCATGCAAAGCACTTAAAGATACTGTCCACTGGGGTATTTTCACTCTACTAACAAACACCCACTAATAATACAAGCACAGTTAAGTGGTAAAGTATTGATTTAAACCTATAGATTTCACAAATGTAACATAAAAAGCAAAATCAAGAAAAAAACTCACAGCCAACACTCTGCTTTATTTGTAAGAGGCTCAATAACTAAACTGGCCGGCTCCCATTAACAAACTCTTTATAACTCTGGTTATAATTCACCAAATTACAAAAACAGCGAAAAGTCAATTCATTAAAAAAGCAGAACTTGCATAAATAATTTGTCCTGATTTTGCAGAAAACTCTGGATGTAAGCTTGACATGCTGTCTAGAAATCCAATTATAACAGAAATATTTCTCACCAATCTTTCACTAAATGTTGGTGTAGGCTCTAGCAATAAGCACACAAGCAGCATTTTCCCCCCTAACAAAACTTGATTTTTATTTGCAAACTATATTTCACTGAATATAAAAGTCTAAAAAAACAAACAAACTAACAAACAACCAACCCATGACCCAGAACACTTCACCGCATGAGGCGTAGTCATGATTAAAAACCACAGTTTAATGTAAAATGAGATATACATGGGATGTAATTGACTTTGGAGACTCAAGCATGATTTATTTTCATAGAAACGCCAAGTACACTGTTAAAGTGAGTAAACCAAATGAAAACCGACAAAAAAATGCTTTCAGGACTTGGTTTGTTTTCCATACTGCTGTTACAAGTTTTTAATTGTATCAATAAGTAAGAACAAACAGTAACTTTCCAACATTAAAAACTGATTGAATATAATTAAAGGAAACATAACAAAACTTTGGCATGTTTTACCTAATGTCCACTTTGCCAAAAAATAAATAAATAGATCAAATATAACAAATAGTTTTAAAAAAATAAAGAATACCTTCTTTAATTTCTAATGTTTTACATCTCACCATAAAATTAAACCATATTCGCCTTATCAAGTGTTAAAAAAATCATACATAAAATCCCAGATAAACAACAAGAAAAGGCTTCACTTTTAGTACACAAGCAATATGTCATATTGCATATTATTATGTCATATGCTGTTTATCTGAGGTTGTATTTTTTGCAATTTAGCACCTATTAAGAATTGTTTGTTTTGATTGGATAAAGAAAACTTAAAATGTAATTCAGGGAGTGGTTGCTTTGTGAAAATCAGTACAGTAATGACAGAAATGTTCCCTTGGTTTCAGAAGTCTGCGTCCAGAGTGAATTCACAGTCCGTCATGCTCGACATCACTCCGAATCTCTGGTACTCGGCTACTCTTTTCTCAAAGAAGTTTGTTTTTCCCTCAAGAGAAATGGACTCCATGAAGTCAAAAGGATTTTCCACATTGTAAACCTTTTAAAGAAAAAAAAGAGGAAAAGAAACTCATTTTCCCACCTATTACACATTTTTTCATTAACAAATAAAATACCAATATTATTTCATGTTTTGCACAAATAATTTCATTTCAGGAAAAGGACTATGACTTTTATTACACTTCTTACAGATCAAACTGACATCGTTTATTCTGACTTAAACTTGTTTTATGATTACTTGGAAGAATTACCTTGGTCAGTCCAAGATCGACGAGCAGCCGGTCGGCCACAAACTCGATATACTGCTTCATGAGGCAGCAGTTTATTCCAATCAGATCGACTGGTAAGGCCTCTGTCAAAAACTCCTATAAAACAAAAACACAAAACATTTACGAAAACACTGCAAGAAGACAAGATACCGAAATCCTGCAATATGAAATTATATTATCCACCTGCTCAATGCTCACAGCTTTGCTGATAATATCTTTGACTCTGTCCTCTGAAGGTTTTTTCAGCAGGTAGCTGTACAGCAGGCAGGCAAAGTTACAATGCAGACCCTGGAAAAAGGGGGAAAAAAAAATCTTTAAACACAAGTGAGGCTCAAAGTGTTGTACAAAGCAAAATCAAGACATAAAAACAGAAATCTATTAAACAAAACAAAAAGTTGGATTTCTTGAATCTAACTTTTTGTTGAATTAATATTGTTGAATTTTTTGCACATCTTTTTTTTGCCTCAGGATCTAAGATAATTTTCTCCTACTGTACAAATTAATTTTCTGAAACAAAAGTTATGTGGCATGCTACAAATGCTTAAAAATTTACAATGCAGTTTAAAGAGCTGTTATAAAAAAGCCTCCACAAAACAAAATCTTATTTGTAAAGAGGAATTTATTTTCAAATGCAAACCGAACTCTCCGACTGTTTTATTATTCTGGAAAATGAGGTTTATCCTGCATAGCAAGAGATTACCGGGAAAGAAGAGAGACTTTTTCCACATTTCAGGCAACAATTAGACAAATAATGTGAAAAATGTGCCTTATTTTATTTTGTTTTTTTTTTAGAACATTGAGAAGATGCAGTACCTACCAGAAATCTGCATCTGGTTTAAAACTA
Source organism: Poecilia mexicana (assembly GCF_051168715.1). Classification (NCBI taxonomy): domain Eukaryota; kingdom Metazoa; phylum Chordata; class Actinopteri; order Cyprinodontiformes; family Poeciliidae; genus Poecilia; species Poecilia mexicana. Next base: position 14,757,025 of record NW_028263380.1, on the reverse strand, counting down.
ACAACTACACCATTTTCTGTGCTACATTGCAACAATTTTCCAGGTGAAATCACAAGTAAGTATTTTAAAAGCTTGCCCGACATAAATTTGTGACCGCCTCACCTCGTCCCTGCTAATGAGTTCGTTGGAGTAGGTAAGGCCTGGCATGAGGCCTCTCTTCTTCAGCCAGTAGATAGCAGCGAATGAGCCTGAGAAGAAGATCCCCTCCACTGCTGCGAAAGCCACAAGACGCTCCCCTGTGGTCACAGAAAAGAAAACTCCTATTGAATTACCGTAAACAAGAAGTTCCTCTAGTCTGGGTTTATAGAGTTTAGTCAATGGTGATCTTTTATTTGAAGTGTCATGGTTTACCAAAGGTGGATTTGTTGTCATTTATCCATTGGAGGGCCCAATCCGCTTTTCTTTGCACGCATGGCGTGGTCTGAATAGCGTTAAATAAATGGTCCCTAAAACACACAAAGCATCAGATTAGAAAGTGACAGTGACTTTTTCTACCCTTTATTGTATGCTATTGTCTGTGCAAGTCGACTAAAAAAAAACAAACAAACAAATTTGTTAAAAATAAACTTGCAACAATGAAATGCAACCTAGCTGCTAAACAGCAAGTTGAAAGAGTGAACTGAAACTTTAAAGCATTTTTTTCCCCTTTGGCAGGAGTAGATCAGTGTGTCACATTTTGCCAACTCTGACTTGAGCAAATCTCTTAGACTGAAAGGACATCTCTTGTCCATGTCCCGTTTCAAGAAACCCAACGGATTCTCTGACAGATCCAGTTCTGTACTTTGGCTAGGCCATTCCAAAGCTTCAATAATATTTCTATAAAGTCATTCTTATGCATATTTGGTGTACTTGTACTTGTTAGTATTTTGATGTCTTTTTTTAAAGAATGTTTTATTGTTTTTATTTTTTAACTTTAACATATTGTCTTTTCGTTTTTATACTTGCTGTAACATCAATTCCCCATTTGGGACACGATTAAATCTGAATCTACGTGGATTAACTGTGATGCTACAAAAAAATAAGACCAATAAGACGTGAAGATTTTGGGTCAAAACTAACAACAAACCACAAAGAATGATGCTGCCATCATGTGTGGTGTTATTCTGGCAATACACAGTTGTTGTTTTTAGTGTCAAATATTACTTTTTTATTGTAGCCTAAAAAAAAATAAGCTTGCTTTGTGTTTTTATTTGAATTATATTGTTTAATTCTGACAATGAAGCTGGAAAAAGTTTTTTAGTTATCCATCATGAAGTCACTCTTTATATCACTAAAAGTGGTTGTCAGTCAGTGTGTATTCACTCTAAGAGCTGGTCTATAGTCAGTGAGGAAATGCTAATATGAAATTGCTTTTTTAAGTAATGTGTGTTAGAGAATAAGCTTATTTTGTCTTTTTCATGCTTGAAAATGTATAAGATGCAAGGAACAAATTGCAAAACATGCAGAATGAAATCATTGCAACAGGAGGAAGATTTGTTGTCGTTTCTTATCATTTTCTCTTTTTAATAAATAGAAGTTAAGCTTAGTCCCTGTGGGTACATTAAAGCTGCAGTGTCTGGGGATGCAGCTGAGAGTGAAGATTACAAATCTGATTAACAGGTGCATGTTCAAGAAAAATGAGTTAGGACTAATTTCAAACAATGTAAAGTCAAAAATAGAAAAACATTAAAGGCTAAAGATCGTGAGAAAGAATCACAGATAGGCTGCTGACCTCTCTTTCAGATCCCTGATGTAAGTGTTGATGAGCATGCTGTACATCTCTGAGTGAACGGTCTCTATGAGGATCTGGAAGCTGTAGAAGGAGCGTGCTTCAGGGAGCTGCACTTCCTGGCTGAACCTCTGCACCTGTTGAGACCAAAAAAAAACAACCAAAAAACCGTTAAACCACTGGGAAAACAATCAATGTGCCGCTCACACACACACACACACACACACACACACACACACACACACACACACACACACACACACACACACACACACACACACACACACACACAAAACAATCAGTTACTATAAAATAGAAAATGGCTTTGAAAACTGCTACTGTTGGCTTGCTTAACACAGTAAATCGAGTAGGTTAAATACATGCTAGGCTACATCTATAAAATAAATAGCATTGATTACAGCTAAGAAACATCGCTTCTCACCAGGTTCTCGTTGACAATCCCATCGCTGGCGGCAAAAAAAGCTAAGACATGTGAGATAAAATGTTTTTCTTCAGGTTTCAAGAGGTCCCAGTGCACCAAGTCTTTGGAGAGATCAACCTGAAAAACATAAAAATCTAGTTCAGAGTCAGATTTGGTAAAGATTTCAAGTAAACCAATGAAATGTAGGAGAGGAGTCCAGGAAAAAAAACCTGTTAGTGACTGCACAACGCCTCAGCATGGAGCAGAGGTCAACCTTCTAGCAAGACAAAGTGGATCTCGTCATTCCATTGTAGTCAGAGTTACAATGGAATGATGTGATAAAAGCATATTGATGTGTCAGAATGACCCAGTCAAAGTCCAGGTCAAAATCCAATTAAGAATCTGTGATTTAACTCAAAAATCGATCATCACAGTTGCTCACCACCTACCCTGACCTGGCAAACTTTGAGCAATTTGCAAAGAAGAATAGCTTGACTTTATGATTACACACTACTTTGTTTAGGCGACCCAATAAGTTTGTGGTTGTAGCATATCACAAAGTAAAAAAAAAAGAAAAAAAAGTCAAGAAGTATAAATACTTTAGTCAGTGCTTATTTAAGGACAAATATTTCAATGCTGTTGTTAGGTACCAGAGAGTATATTCTGTAAGTCATTAAGTTATATATTCACATATGAATTAGTTATTTAATTAGTAATTACCTCCTCCACCGTCCAGAAAGACGCCTGAGCTTGCTTGTACATCTTCCAGATATCCGGATACTGGATGGGAAAGATGACAAACCGTCTGGGGTTCTCCCGTAGAAGAGGTTCGTCCTCGGCTTCCGTACCACTTTGATGACCCTCATATTTTTCCTCGAAACCGTTCTGCAAAGTACAAGCCATGACTTCGGTGTTTTTCCTGCTTCGATTTGAGTTCCCTGTACGCTTCCTTTACGTTTTCCTTTTAATTACAAAAGCTACCTCTTATGCGCCTGCGCACTGACTCAAAACAAAGGACTCGACATTGAAGTCGTTCTATACACGTTTATAACATACTAACTTAGTCACATTTATTTTCACTGGATGGTAGCTAGAATTTAGATTCAATTTCATTTTTTGGGTAATTTTTGACAAACCAAAAACTGTCAACAACCGATGGCCACCACGAGCTGACAAAAATCCTGTTTTTACATTCGTATCTGACAATGAATCCAACATCTTCAACGAGTTTCAACGAGAATTGTACCTAATTAGGCCTCCAGTTAGAGGTAATGTCAGCATTCAACCAAAAATACCGACGATTACACAAGCGTCTTCTAATGTTACAAACTGCTCACATATCGTAGCAACGATCAGGCTGTCGACTTACATTTACGTGTCCAGTTTCCTGTGAGGACTTCTTCACCGTCGGCGTCATTTTCGACGAATAAACTGCGTTTTGTTGCTATCTGGAGCTCGGAGCCATGACCCTTTAAATGTGGCTTTTAATGTGCCACACGGAGCACCACAGCGCCTCTAGCGGCAGGATACTTGACATGTGATGTAACGAAACCACATCGACATAAAGGAACATATTACAAAACTTTACAGCAGACAAAAATATTTATAACAATGAAATAATAATAATAATAATAATAATAATAAACCCATTTTAGTTTAGAATACTAATTTCTTTAATTTGTAAGGAATGTTATTTTGCATAGCAACAACACAGCAAGTACACCATTTATGTTTAATTGATTGAACTTTACATACAGTCCTGTCATATCGCAGAACAACAAAGTCAGTTCAGAACAGGTTGTAACATGTGTATGAAAAATCCAGATCACTACACTGGTATGTTGTGCACCCCCAGACGAAACACATCATTTGTGCAAACCCATACGCCATTTTGGGATTTCAGCATGAACACCTGATGAAAGGCCATTGGTGGATCATCATCTGCCTGTTGCAAGACAAAAACAAAATATATTTTCATATAAATACTGCTGTAAGTAAAACAATGGATGTTCCAATAATGTCTCCTATATTTAGGTAGCACCACTTATAATCAAGGTATAAAGCTACTGCCAGTGAAAATCCTACCCAGTTTACAAATACAAATTTCTCAAAAGTAAAACAGGAGCAAAATGGCACCAAGACGTCCGAGATTTAAACATACTTTAAATTTTAAACATTACTTGAATCCAAAAGAGTCTGTAGGCAGCAACATGGAGCATGTGTACATAACATGTCAGAGTATGTTTGTAGGCAAGAGTTGGTGGCACCACCTGAAAACGATAAGCTATTATTGACTGGTTTACCTTTAACTGTCCAAAGACCATGATGAGGATGCAACTGTCGATAGTTGGTTGGGAGTCTTGCTCTGTAATGATGTGCTTGATCTGCTTGAAAGGCAAGCTCTGAGAATAAAACATAAAATTATGAAATAAATTATCAGCAGAGACTAAAAAAACAATAATCATTTGCTAGTAAACAGGGAGAGCTGCTGGTTCTTAGTAGGAGCATTCAATAATTGAGACTGGACGCAGACATTTTTTTCAGATTCATGTCAAAACTGTTATCACAACGTGCTTACTACGAGCTTGTTGGCTATTGCTTCTCTTCCCTGAAACGGTGAGCCTTCCCATGTCAGGCAGGCGCTGGGAGACTGAGGGGGAGAAAAAGGAGGATTATTTATGCTGAGTGGGATTAAAGCAAAATGGGATAATATGTAGATTATAACCAGTGAGAATGACGCCATAATGCAGAACTTACATAGAGATTAGCAAGTGCCATCCTGTTGGTATTGTCAAACTGGTTGTAATACTCCTGAACAAAGCCCTCTCCAATCTTTTGCCATATTTCTTTATCGCCTGCCATGTGTGAGACTTTGGATCTGTGGAGATTGAGCAAGTAAAAAGCATAGCTGTTATGATTACAACAGGCGATTAACTTCTGTTAATAAAAGCATTAATGGAGATTACTTGTGGTGTACATCAGGGGTCAATATTGGCCTCAAAATTAAATATATGCCAAACTGACAGGAAGAAATCTAGGTCAAACTAAAATTGTTATTTAAGCACTGTAATAGATAAATCTTAAGTGCAGAATAATTAAGATGTTGAAGGAGATAATGAAGCTTCTATGTTAACAGATAATAAAGTGGAAATATCTTATTATATAATAATTATATAGTTTATTATATAGATAATAAACTGGAAATATCTTATTATACTTATGAATGAAGTTTCATGTTACACTTCTGTATTTAAATAATTGAAACACACTGGACCACAAATCAGTCTACATTCATTTTTTTATTTAAATTACTTTGCGTTAATTACCACATAAAATAAAAAGGGGCTTATGCTAGTTACATCACAAAATGTGATGAAATTTTAATTTATGGCATTATGAATAACTAGAATCTTGAACTTGAAACAACACAGTCCATTTAAAAAACAACAACAAAGGGTTAGTGTGATTTACTTAGTGTGATTTACTTACTATATTAATTTCTTTGACTTTTATATTTTTGTAGAATATTGCATCCCTTAAAATGGTATTTAGATCTATGCAAGTAGAACTGCATGTCGTGTTAATTTAACCAGTTGCATATTTCTTTTAAACGGAGTGCCATTTTAATAACTACATAGCATTATTTTATGCTGTAAATCTCTCCCTTTTTTGCTTAGTTTTCATATTTATTATATGTTATATGCATACTTCCACTTGCCTTTCACTTTGATACCCGTACACCTTAATTTTCCCACTGTGGGAATAGAAATACAATACATTTCTATTCCATCCTATAACAATTATTTAGTGCTCTGTTTAAAAAGATCATTTTAGACTCGACACAACCAAAAGATTACATGCCAAATTTCTATTTATAAGATGCTTCGCGTGTTATTGCCGTAGATGTAAAAAAAAATGCCAGTAAATCACTTAGATTTGGTTAACATATGACGCTCAATAAACCACAGCTCACTTGTAGCCCTTCCTGTAAAAGCTTCGTTACGACTAATAATTAATATGGAAAAGTCAAAATATTTTCGTATCATATTATTGAAAGATTAAGGCATTTGACACTTAATAAGTTTGGTCATATTACGCAAAGTTAAACACCATTTGCTAGCAGAGCACGAGCAAAGGCCAGTTTTTTTTTTCTTCGAGAAGTCTCAAATTTTCCCAGTGATCATTCATTTAGCTCTTCCCGGCAAAAAGTATCGATACTGTCGTGTTTTAATAAGCATATGGCACAAAGCACACGGTATCGTGTTTTTTAGTTTGACTTACTTTGTTCGACAAACCAACGTGACAAAGTTGACTGAAGTCGACGTTGTGCGTTCCCGCTTCCTGAGAGTTGTAACTAACCAGTGACGTCATTGCACGTTAACCAATCAAGACTCTGGAAGGAACGTTCCTCCTGGTTTGTGTGGGTACGCTCCTTTTATGTCACCAGCGCATGAGACGGGTGGCGTTTGATGACTCGAGGGCGGAGCGGAAATTTCATTTTCATCTTTAATAATAGTTAGATACTCTACATCCATGAAGCCTCCATTGGCAAAATTCGGGGGCCGTAGTTTATTAACAACAAACAAAAATAATAATAATAAAAAACGCATCAAAACCGACAGAAAACAAAAAGAGCAAAAATCCTTCCAGCTGCTCATATCCAATATCACAATATCAATAGGGATATGAGTGTCCAAATAAGCAATGCCCCAACCTAAACAAAAGTGTACAAAAAGAGTAAATAAGAACTAATCTAATAGAGCTTTTCAAACATGTTGCCACCTTGAGCGACAATTCTAAAGCTCAAATCCTACTGGTTTTCAGTGCACAGTCAGATTTGTAGAGCAAATAAACATTTGTGCAAAAAAAGTTTGAAATAATATAAGGACATGAGATAATTTGGCTTAAATACATTTTATTGGTTAATTTAAAAACTTCAACCAAAGTTAGCATGTAAAAAGGAGATCTGTACCAACTATTTTGGCAAAAAAGAAAAAAATATATATAAATAATGGCTGTGACACCTACCACCTTGCTTTGGGGGTTAGAGCCACATTACATCATGCTGAGACAAATCAAACTGTCCTGTTGTGATAATTCACAGTTTGTGGCGCAAAGCTTTTAGCTAAGAGTGTGGCACGACAAACTAAAACTACCAGTCCTTGCACCTGTGCTTTGTTCCATAAAAAAAACGGTGCTATTAAAGATTTAGCCCCATGTCAGTGAAGCAACTGTCATCCACAGCTAGAAAGATAAGGCTAGATAAGAAGTGAATATTTTGAAATGGAAGACATTAAATGCTTAACTGGGTAATAGCAATATTGCTGGGGTACAAGGAATTAGTCATATAGAATTACAGATTAGTTCAACGTGCAGAGCTGTACAAACACCAGTAACAGGAATATATTTTTGTAGAAAAAGAGGCTGGGGTCATTTTTCATCCGTTACATCTACTGTACCGTCTTTACTGTGCCTTGTAAACAAGCAGGGTTTTTTTTTCTTTTTCCTTCCTTACTTGTCAAAAGTTTAACCATCTTACAGTTTTAACTCCACGAACTTGAAAGGCGTAAAACTCCATGTAGGCACTTTTAAAAAACATGTTGCTACAGTTCAGAGCTTGTCGTCGCCTCGAAAAAAAAAAGACAGAAAAAAATGACAATAAAACCGTGGTAAATTGTCATTTGTCTTCCAGTGAATTGATCAGGAAAAAAGCTACTATTGCTTCTTGAGGCCACTTGTACCGATGGATCCTCCTCAGAGGGATGGCAGTTGTCAGTACAGTTTCGCTAAACGGGCCTCTGAGGTTAGAACCAGGCTTCGACTCTGCAGCTCTGTCACTGTTCAGACTGTGGTGAGAAATAATCGTCTGTCTGGAACACGCTGGGGACTTCTTGGCGCTGATTTGGGGCTGGTCTTCGTGGACTGGCCTGTTTCTGGAAGCAAACACATTCGACTCAGCTACCACTGACCGACTCGTCTTGGAGCACAGAACAAAACCAAAATAGTCTGTTATCAAAAGAATCCACCATAACAGATAAAAACTATGAACTGTTAAAGAAAACTTTGTCATGAAATCTCACATTTAAGAATCCTGGGACAGTCATTGTGCGGAGGATCTTCTTGAAAGCACTCGGTAGTGTTCCCAGGTCTGTCTCTGCCTGCGTGACCTGCTCCTCCATTGCACTGACGTTGGTTCCAACCATCTTCACAAAGGCCTGCAAACAGACAAAAGCAACAAACTTAAGATTCTTGAAGCCCAAAATGCACAATGTTTATGCCACATTCCTTTTACCAAACACATTTGGATCTCAAAACATCACAAGCGATCTGACTGTGCTTTGAACTGGATTTGAAAATTAATGTCCTTGTTGACCACTTTAATAATAATAATAATAATGTGTCACGGTGGATTTTATGAATTCAAGCAATTCCTACTGTTGGAAGAGACACAACATGCTGCTGAAGAAATGTCAAAACTACGAAAGGTTTCAGTGAGCATTGTTAGTGGAAAAAAATATAATTGTGCCATAAACAAAAAAATTGAAAATAATTTGAAACATTGTCCAATAGTCATGGAGCACTTCTGAAAGAAAGTTAGCAGGTACAATTATTTAAGAAAACAATCAGTAAAGCGCTCAACCGCAGTGGCCTGGCAGCACAACAGAATGCTTATTGACAACATCCTTGGAAGATTTACGTACCTCCAGTTTATCAATTCTTCTGTATATTTGCCTCATTTCATCAGACTTCTGTTGGATTTTTGGTAGATTTTCATTTACAACTTGGGATGTATCATTACGAATCTAGTGGGACATGATATACAAAAAGAAGAGAGAAAGAAATCCAAATGGTTGCTATTTTCATAAATAAATAATAATAATAAAAAAGTTACTTCGGTCGTTTCAGAGACTGCCCAGGCTCACCATATCAAGCATCCCCACAAACTCATCCACTCTCGTCAGCATTTCCTCCAAGCTTTTCTCCAAGCACTGGATCTGGAATATAGAAAAGGAGCAGTCATGTAAAGTTTGAGCATGAGAAAAGAAAGGAAAATATTGATCATTAAAACCTAAATATTGACTGACATGGAGTTTTTTTTTTTTTTTTTTTTTGTAGCTTATTTCGATATTTAGGTATCTGGGGAGTTGATGGGCGACTCAAATGCCTCCTACACCCTCCACCAATCTTTTCTTTTTCTTCCTCTGTACCTGGGATCAAAATTTATATTGTTAAATGAAAAATGTGTTTGTGACTGGCTAGAACAGTAACCTCCTTTCTCCATTTTCTGATCTGATATTTTGTTGAAATAACTGCCTGAATCACACTTCATTATTTTTTATTTCATTATCTCAATAAATATGCATAGATTATGTAACAATTAAAAGAAATCACATATGGACAGACACAGCTCATAACAGAAATGCCTTTGTGGCTGCTGACTAAACTACGGCAAGACAGATGGCCATTACTTTTCTCATTTTCTTCTGCTCCAACCACAAACTTCAATGAATTTTAATGGGATCTTATGCAAGTAGGATCAGTTGTGAAGTGTACGGGAAATGATGCATGGATGTATTTTTTTTTAATCATTACTTTTTTACTCATTAAGATCTAAAAAGGTAGGGGGTACATTTTTATTCACCCCTTCCACTCTGATACCCCAAATAAAATTCAAGTAAACTATTTGCCTTTAGAAGAGTTTATCAGTGTGTAATTTAATTTAAGTATAAATGCAGTTATTCTGTGAAGGCCTCAATAAATAGCCAAAGATTAGTGAACAAAAAGCATCAAAAAGACCGAAGGACACAGAAGACTAGGGGAAGCCATGTTGGAGACATTGTTTTAAGCGACAGCAAAACGGATCCTTCCGGCCTACATCGAATGCTTGTTGGAAAATGATGCTGCGTTTGAGCTCACTCAGATGTCTGAACAGGTTCTAGTTAGAAATCACAATAAAAAAAAAGGGTAGTCAGCCAAGGTAGTTCTCTTTATTTAAAAGAGCCAACAGCACTCTCTGTGTTTTTGGTTAGATACAGAAATTGTCAGGTCGACAAATAAAAATGTTCAACATCTTAATCTTAACTTGGGAATGACTGGACGCCTCTGAAATTCAAACTTCGGGAGGGTTCATTTTTCTAGGTGGAACTAGTAAATTCCAATTCGGAGGTAGAAACTGAGTGCACCTTTAAAACTGCACAGCACCATAAACGCAACGTTCACTCAGTAACACACAGTGGTGCCAAAATCCTGCTGTGAGATTGCTGTTCAGAGTTGATGGAGGACAATCCATCCATCCATCAATAATGGGATAAAAACTTGTTAGAGGCTGCAAAGATCTGGGGTAAAAGGTCACCTTCTAGCAGGACGATGACCCTAAACATACAGCCAGAGTTGTGCACTGCTTATATCAAAGCAGATTCATTATCCAAAATACAATTAGGATTCTGTGGAAAGATTTGGAAATGGATATTAATCAAAACTCTCCATCCAATCCGAGTTAATTTTAGCTATTTTTGATAGCTAAACATTTCACTCCGTCGACTCAGTGTGGTTGAATATAAAAGTATGCCACACTTTTCAGATTCTTATTAGTAAAAATCTTTGAAAATACCATACGATAGTCTTATCTGTTTGTCTATCAAATAACATCCCAATAACACTTGTTGACGTTTGTGGTTCTAACGTGACACAAAGTGAAAATGCTTTGGGAATGTAAATCGGCCAACCTCAGCTTCAAAGATTATCTAGAAACCATGTGACAGCCTCAAATTCATGCTTACACACACCTAACTTCAAGCTGAGGACACAGGAGCCTTTGTCCATCAGTTAGCCATGACTGCATAAACATCCCGGAGTCATGCCTGTTCAATTAATGTCCATCAGGAGTGACAGAGAGCTCTCAAAAAGACTCGTGCACTGTTTATGATCCCACGAACACGTCAAGCTTATGAACTATTCCCCATCGAGCCACAACATGGCTCTACGGTAAGCAGAGGTGCCATAAACAACCATGCTAACTTAGCTGAGGACTCCATGTTGTGCCTTGACGACTAAACAAACCTCTTCTCCAGCTGTGGCTCGGATGTAGGACGAGTACTGGAGCGCGGTTTGTCTCAGGACCTCGTCGTCCTGCTCCGAGTCGTGCTGCTGGTCGGCTGTCCCGTGCTCCCCTGCTGCCTGGTTCAAGCTCGGGCTCCGGGAGACAACGTTAGCCGCGGCTGCTGCTCCGAAGCTGGGGCTCTGGGACACGGTGCCGCTGCTGGACAGGTCGCTCACCATGGACAGACTACTGGCGCTCTGAGACACGATGCCGCTGTCCCTGCTGATCTCCGCGCTGGACTCCTCCAGAGGAGACAGCAGGCCCACTCTGTCCACCCGATGATGGTCCATTTCCCCTGTCTACTCTTTTCCCCCCCACTGACCAACTGCCGTGTTTTGCCCTGTCAACTGACTGGGTCACGTGTGACTCACTGTAAAAGGAAGCTCGTGAGGGACAAACATACCAAAGTGCGCTTCAAATATTCTCTATAATATATTAAATATAATATAATATAATATAATACTTTCTTTGGATTTAATTCAGAATAAAATAAATGAATCATTGACTTCACACACACACACGCACGCACACACGCACACACACACACACACACACACAACATGTTTCACATAATTTTATTATGTTAATTGAAAGCAAAACAGATAATCTGACATGACTTTATGTTCGACTAAAATAAAATTAATAAATTAACTCCAGTCTTTCAAATCACCTCAAATTGACAAAATAGAAGTTAGTTGAACGAACTTAACTTTTTTGTGATAGTCTGACAAAGCAAACACTCTTTCAGTGAACTTATGTTTCATTCACTAAACATAAACAAATTATGTTACTTAAACAACTAAAAATTGTTTGTTTTTAATTCAACTATTTTTCTATTATTTTCTAGTTAACTAAATTCAAATTTGTCGCCGGGTTCCACACAAATGAATAAAGCAGGTCTAACATAATTTTGTCATGTTCTTTATTTAACACCATGACTCAACATTAAAGTTTAAAACGATTTGAACAAAAATGAACTGGGATTCGTTTCGGTGTCCAGCAGCATTTCATTGCGGGGATGTTTCAATTTACCGTTTAGCTCTTAGCATGTAGGTGCATTTGCCGCCAGCAGATGGCAGCCAGGATAATAACATGGCCTGTAAGGGTCAGTGCAGCGCTTTTCTCCAAAAGTATAAATTGTCATAAACATGCTTCAAAACTTGTTATATACAAAACATATACATTTGGGCACATGCTTGCCTGAAAGAACCATACTTGGGACTTTTAATGTTAATTACATTTGTAACTTTTTTCCTTTTCTTTTGCAATAAAATGGTGAATATAGCTTGCAGTCTCAGTGTACAGTGTGTGCTCTTCCACTGTTTACACAATGACCCTGTTTGTTAGCAGTTCAGTTCCCCCACTTACCCTAAAATCTGCAGAGTGGCGGTGCAGATTAGCCTGATGTAAAGGATCAGTTAGCCGGTTGATTAGTGCAGCATCCTGAATAAACATGGCGGGCAAACATTCACTAGCAAAGAGGTGACACAATGTTTGCTGCTGCAGGGCCTCTAAGACTGAAAGACGCTGCATTCCTGATGAAGGTTGCCTGCAGTCAAAAACTTAATGATAAAGATTGCTGATCCACAACAAAGGAATCTAACCTTCAGAGAATGTACTTTGCCGCTTCTAAATATACTAATTTATTCAGTTGGTCTCAACATCACGGTCTACCCAAAAAGTGGAAAATACTACAGAGGAGCTAATCAAACATAGTGTTCCTGTTACAATACTTGATGTCATTTAATGCTTGAAAGAAAACAAGTTCATAACTCTCGTGCCATCGTCTGTTGGTCACGCATTTATAGAAAACAATTAGTGCCGCTAAAAGAAACTCAAGACATCCATTTCCATCATGACTCATGACTGTCAGGTGTAAGCTTAAAAAAAATCCCTAACTTCACTAAATTTCTTTAGAAGAATAACAATAATCTCAATATAAGACATAACCAGTTTTCTACTGAAATATGTCATTTCTCCGTCTATTTCGAGGGAGAAACCGAACAGATCATTAAAATACAAACGGCAGAAATTTTTGCATGTCAAACTTTGAATATGAAACAGGAAAAGACTAGAGATGAATGTATGGATGAACAAACCGACAGATGATCTTGGATAGGATTAAAAGATTTTCCTATTCCTACATTATTGAACTGCAGGCTGCTGTAAATATAAATAGCCTGTACGCCGAGTTATTTCCATTATCTTTTTATTTTCTCTTCCATGCTCAAAGTAAAACAAAAGGTTGATAGACGGATGGATGAAAGGACATAGAAACAAATGAATCATGATGTATAATGTGGATGGATGCATGAGTGATGGAAAAGAATGGATGAAGAACAGATGCAGAAATGAAAGAAAGATGGACAGATTGAAAAAAAATAAATGGATGGATTGACAGACAAATGAACAGGACACATGGTGAAATTGGCAGATGGATCAAAGCATGAATATATGGATGAACAGATGAAAAGTTCAGATGGATGGACAAACAGATGAAGGGATTATTGAAGCAGTGAGTGATGAATGACAGATGTATGTAGAGATGAACTGCTGGGTGGATGAACAGATGGATTAAAAAAGGAAATGGGTGGATGAAAAAAAGGACATGTACGGACATAGTGATCGATTGAAAGCGATGACAAATAGACCGGGGTACAACCCCAACAATTTGACTGTTAACCAATTTGCAATCACATAAATATTTCTGTCCTTTAAGCGTACCCAAAAACTCATTCCCCTCCACACTACTGTAAGGAAAACCTCTGCTTGGCACATCTCATTTCCAGAACTTTGTCATGCAGAAAATGAGACTTAAATTGAAACAGCTGACTCATCACATCTGCTTTTCATGAGAGAATAATTTATTTAAACAGATACAAAGATTTGATCACAATCATGGATGCATAAAAGACCTAGTAAAAACAAACTCTACACAGCATTATGGGAATATAAGTAGTATAGATTTACTCTGTAAAAAAAAAAACAACACATCCATAAGTAACCCCACATTGGTCCCCCTACTGAGAATGAAAGAGGGTCTTAAAAATGGACACCAAGAAAAGACACCAGGCTGCAGGTACATTCAGAGCTCTAACCTACAGTGGACTATAAAAAGCCATTTGTTCTGACGCTTATAAAGAACATACACAATTTTTGAACATAAGAAACGCAAAAAATACAAGATATACACAGTATCATTATTGTAAACTTTCTATTGCCTTATAAAAAACAAAACAAAACATCAGAGGACGCAGTCTGTGCTCGTGTGTATCCGGGTGTTCCAGTATCGTCTCTGAGCAGCTGGGATGTTTATGCTTCCTTATCTGTAATTATTATAGGGTAATGACGGTGCCATCCTCCTCCACCCCTCCCTTGGGCAGAGCGAGACTGTGGCGTGGGTCCGTTTTCAGAGAGCTGAGGATTTTGTGCAAGCTGCCGTTGCTGTGCCGGAGCGCCGGATTGCTGCTGTGATGAGGCGGCTGCATGTGCAGCTCGCTGTGTTTGGACTGCTGGTGCTGGCTGTGTTTAAGGTTCAGGTCTCTGTGCAGCTGGTGGCTGAGGCTGATGCTGGATTGTGGTTGCTGGTGGTGCTGGTGGTGGGACCCTCCGTTGAGACTGGTCTGGGACCGGAAGGAAGAGGTGGAGACCACCGACGGCGGCCTCGTTGGAGGGCTGGGAGGAGCCGCCGGAGTCTGCTGGTGTGTTCGGGACGCGTTGGAAGCCAGCGAGGCGTTGGACCGGAGAGACGGTCGCTTGAGGCTGTTCTCGATGACGATGTCCGTGTCTTCGTCGCTTTCCAGGTCGTCGTGGTAGTTGTGATGCGCCACAGAGGTCGCCTCCCGCGCCGAGGCCACCGACAAACTTGGGTTGCCGATGGAGCCGCTGCTGTCCGACGACTGGCCTGAGCTGCCGGAGATTCTGCTGCTGCGGACGACGTTGTTGCGCTGGTTCACCGGCTTGACAGTCACGATCAGGTTGTGGCTGTTTGCGATCATCATGTCTGTGACCTGATCCAAAGACTTCCCCGTGACTTCGATGCCGTTCACCTCCAGCACCTCGTCGTTAACCGCCAGCAGCCCGGTGCTCTCTGCCAAGCCTCCAGGGACCATCCGGGATATGAAGATGCCGAAAACTTTCTCCAGGCCGTGGGAAGTCACTCGAACGCTGGTCCCGTCGCGGATGTAGAAGCCCAGGGGTTTGTCCGAGCCGTGGCGGTAGAGTCGGACGCGGCGGTGGGACTCGGGCAGGATGTCCACGTCGATGATGGAGGAGACGGGACGGAAGTCCTGCGGCATGCCGATTGGGACGCGGGGACGCTTACGGTTGATGTCGCTGTTGCGAAGCGTCACCACCGCCTTCTTTTTACGAGTCAAGGTGTTGGTGCCAAAGGTGGTGTAGTCGACCTCTTCTGCAAACAAACGCAAGAAAAGAAAGAAAGGACAGGAAAAATTAGAAACAAATAAAAATAAATCTTCACGTTAGGTGACTGCTATGTTAAAAGAGTATTCAACATTTAGTTAACTTTAATCAAACACTAGTTTGATTTTCTAGACAGTTTTAATTGGGGAGATGTGAATGCATCAAACTTTGATGCAGGCCAAAAAAACAAACTCTGGTCTGCTTTCCAAATCTAGGTCTTGATTACCGTATTTTCCGGACTATAAGCCGCACCCCACATTTAAAAAACAAACAAAACAACAACAACAAAAAACAGTAGCCATACACGCATAAGCAGCACCGGACTATAAGCAGCACCCCCCCCTAAAAAAAAACAAACAAAAAAAAAAACAAAACAAAAAAAAAAAAAACAGTACACCCAAAATGGATCCCAATATATATACCTCAAATTCTCATAATGATCCCAGTATTATTAAAAAAACAAAAATTATTTTTTTTCCCCCCCTTAATGCTATTTAACTGATCAAGGAAGTTGCGCTCTTGTCTTCTTCGGGATGTTTTCATGTATTTTCCTTCCTGAGGTGGTGCTGCAGCGCCACCACAGGCAAGGGGGTGAAACAGGTTTCTCAAATGGTTTGACTCGTTTGACAGTGCAGTGTCAAAGTGAACCGCACCAGCTGCAAATGTAACAAATGTTGCAATTTCAGTCCCCAAATCAAACCAAGTCTGCCAGACTGTCTGGTGTGAAAACGCCCTAAGGACACCAAAAACAAATCGTAAACGATTTTACGCTAGAAATCACCCGGTGAGCAGATTTAGATGATTTTCCATCACAATCAGCTGAAAATCATCAGCTTACTGGCAGATCAAGCCGAACTGGTGATCAGCCAGCGAGGAACGACACAAAGACTCAAATGTGATCCACACGCTGCTGTCAGCGAGAAGCAGCAAACATGTTGCGTGTGCATATTAGTTTCAGGACTGCTGAGTGCTGCCGCGCATTCCTCTGCTGACGGCAACGACCCACCCCTCCACAAGCAGCGAGCAGCTGCACGCACCCCGGATATCTGTGCTCAAACA
Source organism: Poecilia mexicana (assembly GCF_051168715.1). Lineage (NCBI taxonomy): Eukaryota > Metazoa > Chordata > Actinopteri > Cyprinodontiformes > Poeciliidae > Poecilia > Poecilia mexicana. The sequence goes on along the minus strand of NW_028263380.1, from coordinate 14,740,315 downwards.
CATCGGCGCGTACGTGCGCCATCCATCAGGCGAGCAGATCAGCCATCAGTCAGGGATAATGAGGGAATACAGGACGGGGCAACCGATTGAAAATAGTTGTGGTGATTTGAGTTAAGGCCTGATGCTTTAGGTCTGAGGTTTTGGAGCAATCAGTGGAACAATGAAGGCCTTCATAGAGGACTGGATCACTGATTCAAAGGGTGAGTCATATCCTCAACATATCGCAACTACTGATGAGCATATATTCATGTGCTTGTGTAAATAGGAATAATAATAAAAAGATTAGTTTGCGTTGAAGGTCAACCACAAGCTGGTGTATTCCTATAGTTGCGAGTACATTAAGACACCCCAAGCTGGAGGGGAAGATAAAAACGCTGCGGTGAAAAAAAAACAAAAAACAACTTGATATCTGTCTGATCTTCACATCTTTCTCTGCGACCGGCAGGAAATCTGGACGAAGTAAACCAGGATGTGACAGGAAGCGAAGGTCTCCCAGTGGGAGCATCAGCTCCTGGACTTTTATGAGTCACATTTGCCCTTTCGAGCTTTACTCATTTATTTTTTTTCCAGTAATGCATGTTGAAACCTCTTCTGTACTTTTCTCCCCTAATCTTTGCACCCCTGAAATTAATTTAGAGCCTTTAAACAGAAACGGAGGCCAGCTCCTCAGGCTCCCCTCGGTCACATTGTAAAGTGTCTTCTCCTGCAGCTTCTCTTCCTTCTGCAACTTGTCGACTAAGCAAGAACAAGTCTAGCGATGGGGGCGCGAGGGGAAAGGGAGGGAGAAAAGGAAAAGCGCATGGAGGATCTGGGGAGATTTGTTACGTGCTTGTGGTGCAAGTCAGATGCAAGAAGCAACTTCTGGGAGTCAAGACGCTGCTCTCTGTTGGGGAACGCTGTTCAATTTGCCGAAATGCTTTCTGATGTTGCAAACACAAAGTTTACAGTATTACAGGGGGATTTAAGATGATTGCAAAACAGAAAATTGTGCATAAGGGCACAAATTGTAAAAATGTGAAGGCCTTATTGGAGAACATTACCATGGAAACCAAGAAATGGAGCAAAGTAGGAAAAAAAAGAAAGAAAGAATTGAGGCAGGGTGAAATTGGATGACAATGTCCCAAACTTTGATCATGCATCTAAGCTGAAATCTAGTTTACATTTGTCACATGGCATTTAGGGATCAGAGTAAGCATGTTTACAGGTCATCCCGAGCACATTTTGAAACAAGGTGGTGGCAGAGTCATTCTGTGTGGATGCTTCGTTTTGGAGGAAGCACAAGAATCTGTCCAGAGGTGATGGGAAGATGGATGGAGCTCAGTAAACACAAGGAAATCCTGGACGGAAAATGTATTAAAGGTCGCAAAAACACATGAGACTTGGGAGGAAGTTCACTGTCCAACAGGTCATCATCCCTGAACACACAGCCAGAGCTACAAGGGAATAGTTTAGGTCAATGTGTACTTATGATCTAGAATTACAAATCTCAACAAAACACACTGAAGCTCGGGGTTGTGAAGTGGCAAAGATGTGAAACGGGTTCCAGAGGTGTGAAAGGGAGAAAAGGTCTTCCAGCTCAACAAAATAAGTGTTGTTCAGTTTTCACAATCTTAAGACAGCAAGTCTGAAAGAAATAGCACCAAAGTCATCATACGCTCGTCCCCCGTCCTCCCCCCAAAAAGAAAAGAAACCATCAAGTGGTATTTTCAGATTTCGGTGCATGTTCTGGCAGAAGTTGGACTGATTGAATCCAGACAAGACGCTCGCTACAGGGCAGGAATTTCTGCCACAAGTGCAAGTTTTCCACTGATGGGAACCATATTGGGGAGGGGTTGCAGCAAGAGTCTCATTATAGGCTTTTAAGTGCAACACCCTGGGTCCACACCCCTCACCTCGCTCTCAAACTCGAGCCGCAGCAAACGGCGCGCCGCATCGCCCGGGTTACGCCGTGGGATAGACGACCCAGCAGCGAGAGAGCCAACGTCTGCAACTCAAACGCTGCTTTCAGCGGGGTAACGTCTTACAGCTGTTTGGCAAAAATAAAATAATAATGGAGAAAAAAAAAAAAAAAAAAAGAAGGCATATGCTGGAGTAATTTGTTTTATGAAAACCTACAAATTCAAAGGGGAGAGGAGTGGCTCAGTGCAGGGTAACAACTACTGGTGGAAATGTCTAGTTAATCTGAGCAGGTGTTTTGGGATTTACCCCAGAAACGCTACGGAAACTATATTTTAGGAAAGTCCGTAGCAGTAACGCAACAGCAGGTCTGCCCAGCTCTACCCACAACAACAACAAGAAAAAATAAAATCAAGACACTCTGCTTCACATTTTTAACGCAGTAAATCTCTTTTTTTCACCCTTTCCTCAGACTGGCTCCATCAATCTCTCTCACAGTTGAGCTGCACTGAAGAAGAGCCGACATCCAAGTTCAGATCAACTGTTTTGCATTATGGTAACATTTTTGTTGCTAAAACTTTCACATGCGCTCCATTAACGGTAAGCTGCAACAGCACCACCCACGACCACAGGCGACCTCTCAGTTTAGCAGACGTGGTTCTTTCAACTCTATTGTCCTTACAAAATAGCAGATTTCTCTCCCCCCCTTCTGCACGTAACAAATCATTTGAAAACCGCTGCAGTTTATTCCGGCCAGAGAAAACAACCCTAATTACACTGTCCTCCAACTACCACTGAGCTACTATTAAGTCATGATTCCTTCACGTTTTATGCAATGATTCTATGCTTCTTTAGGCTCAAATTTACAGAGTTCTCACTGATTTTTGACCAACGTTTTCAGTTCAAATGCAAAAATTCACCATAAATTCAGAGCCAATAAAATGCTCTGAATATAGAATCTGGAAAAAAAAAACAGATAAGGAAGGAGGGAGGAATAGATAATGGTCAAGGATGGATAAAAAAAATTAAAAAAAAGATGCCTGGACAAACCAATGCATCGTCAAATGTTGAATTCAGTGATGAGTAGAGGATGTGCTTTATTTGTAAATGACGAAACCAACTGATAAGTCGGCTTTCATCTAGAATTGCGTAAAGACGTAGATATATTTATATTTGATTCTTTTCAAGAAAATAGTCATCAACTAACCTGATGTTGAAAATGATTCCTTTTTGTGTCCAGAACAATAAGTTAATTAGTAGTCTGAGCAGGAACCAACAACACGAACCTAAAACGTCCCTTCATTACTATACTAATAGTGTATGAGTGGTTCCTCCAGTCTAATTTAAAATAAAAGGAGCACTTCTTTTGACTGTAGACCTAAATAATCTCTAAATAATCTCATAAAAACAGTTGAAGGAGCCAGAAAGGTTTTAACCATCGAGTCTCTGACATCAAGGTCCAAGTTCTGCTTAATGTGGGCGACACACGAGAGGGTGACCCAGTCGATAACACTGCAGTCACTGTAATGCCTTCTGAAAACGAACTCCCGCCTACACGAGAGCATCGAGCCGAGCCCATGTGAAGCGTCTGATCAAAGACCGACGGGTCACCGAACGTCCAACCGAACCACCCAAACTCAGTTTCTCTGCTGGAAAAGATCTTTAAATTAGCTCCTGTTCGGTAATTCCTTACCATTATTTACATTTAGCTACATAAAAGTAACTTTTTTACAGTACTGCTTGGAAATTCTCACAGTAGACATAAACTATCTAACCTGAAGACAACAGTTTGTTTTTTTTTTTAAAAGAACAGTTTGTATTTATAAGAAAAAAAAAAATTCAGCAAAATAGCCATGCGAGTTCTTTAGCATTTTAATCAGAACTACGTTAAACCTTTTTGAGTGAGTGTGCATTCAGTCAGTCAGTAACGTAAAAACATATAAACACTAACAGATAAAATGAAAATGTTGCAGTTGACATAAATCAAATGTAAAGCATGCTATTCCAGATTCCAGGTATCTTGTCTTTATGACTGGAGATATTCATAAAAAGGAGCTTTATAAGTTTGAATAATGTTCATTTGTGTCCATATGAGTGTGTACGATCTGGTGCAAAGGGGTGGAGGCAGGAGGAGAGCGTGCTGCTTATTTTTTTGGGATACAAGTAGGGAAGTTTGAAGGTTGAAGCCACAGATTTAGAGGCAATCCCAGTTTAGAAATGCAAACAGCTGGCTGTGTTTATGTTTAACATGATTCTGTTCTAAGTTCATGATCAGGAAACTGCACTAAAAAAACAAAACAAAACTTCTTAAGTGGTGCAAAGTATCATAAAAGCTCTGCTCCAGACTCGTGCATAACAGAATGAGATTATTGTTGTCATGCTTTGCAAAATCCATCTAGATCCTACAGAAAAACCGTAAAGAGGAATTTTATAAAGAAAAATTGGAGCTTAGACCTTCTGACACCAGAAGACGGGCTCTTGACCAACCCGCAGAGCAGTCGGAGGAAGGGTCAGAGGTGAAAAGACGGCTCCTGGTCGACTTCTACCTCTCGTGGCTGACACTAAAGGAATGCAGCTGGAGATATCACTGAACAGCTTGAAGGTCTGCAGTACTCCTCCAAGACAGGCGTGAGGTCCTCTGACCTCTGCGAGGGGTAACATGATCCTGTCACTGAATTATCCTTAAAGTGTTTCACAGGTTTTTTAATGATCCAAATCCCGTAGTGGCCAGAATCCGCTCGATGGGAATCTTCTAGTAAACTGAATTCGGTCGGGGTTTTCAGATCCCATTAAAAGCCCCACGCTGTTTTTAGCCCTCTAAAGTAAAACAGTACAGGGAAGAGAGGAAAGCTGGGCTTTGTTCCACCGAGGCCCACCTCTAGTTAAGCAAAGCGGTGAAAACTGTTTTAATGTTCTGCAACTTTTCCAGAATCCCCCAATAAAAGCTGAGAATCTAAGAGTTTTATGATCAGCCATTAGGATGCCTCAACACGCTTGTTCCTGGCAAATCCTCACCGCGGCTGAAAACACAGCACCAGAAACCAACTACAGCTGAGTCAGTACTTCAAGTCCTTTCTAGAGTCGGTATGGTTTTATGTGTTGCTGGCGTAATGAAGGGAAACGGATGAAGCATTAATGCTAAAAACGTATTGGACACAAACACGGGAACTTTTTGTTGTTTTTTTTAATGGCACGCAGAAAAACCTGCAGAAGCCCCATAATCATCGTCATTCAGAAATCCAGACTGCGGACGTTTAAAAGCAGCGTTTGAGGCCAGATTTGGGTGTGATATTTCAGACAGGGCTTTGTGAAAACTTGCACACACTATACTTGTTGTACCTGTGCTAACAAAGACAGGAGGAGCCAAACTGCCCGCAGGAACAAGAGCAATTTGTCAATGTTTAATTCATGCAGTGCAGTAAGCAGCGTTAGCGCAGTATGTTGAAGTGCGTCAGCACATTTGTCAGAATAATAAACAGAAAGGGAAAAAATTAAGAAAGTATCTTTTAGCACTGATAACAATAGACTGATGGCTAAAACAGAACATTAACATATATTCTGGAAAAGAAAGAAATGAAGAAAGAAACTGGCCGATGGTGATTTTACGCTTCACTGAATAGTTTGGTCAGGAAAAGCAAGTGCCAACACGTCTTGCTAAAAACAACAATGGTGGAAGATGTTCAAAATGAAAATGACAGCAATTTTTTATTTTGTAGGTCTGGATTTTAACAAGCGAGTCAGAAAGCACAGAAAATTGATGTTTTTAAATCAGAACTACGGTCTGCAGCCTGATCTCAAATGTTAACTTTGTACTCATGCTTTATGTTTTGAAATATTATTGAAATCCAGTTCAACCGCAGAGCTGTGCAACAGTGTCTGCTCTCTTGTCGCACAGTGTGGCGTCGCCTCTCGTCCCAATATTATTATTGCTAATCGTTCACAACAGAAATCGTGCTTTAGGGTGTTGTACTTTTGCAATAAACTAATCTACAATCCAACACGAAGAAGTAAAACAGAGCTTTTCCCCCTTTAAATATGAAGTTTTATTTGTTTGGGTATGGCATAGTGACAACGATGCAGATTGTGGGGGTTTTAAATGAAACAGAGAAGCAATGTGTGGTCTTTATTTCTCAGTCTTGAAAATGTGAGGAAATATACATAGAATATCTGTAAATATTGGTTAATGGCCATAGCACAAATAATGTTAAATATCAATCATACTGGCCCAAATTTATTAGAAAGATTTTAACCTGCAGAAACCGAGTTGTTCAAAAGTCTTGAAACCGACTTTCAGAACGTTTACCTTGAAACCGACCCATGTCAGCACTCTGCACAAAGATTCAGTCCTTGGCATTTGTGATATTTTTACTTTGCGATATGACCTAGAGATTAGAAAGCCCCAAAGAGAATCTCTGAAAAACAGCCGTTCCTTTCAGACTACTTCACGCGGCGCTCCAGCTTCAACGCACGAGAAGAGCTAAAACTATTATTAAGAAAAACATTTATTCAACTCCTCATCTTGCAAAAAACACCCAAACTTGCTACCTTTAGCAAAACATGTGCTGCCTGGGAGGAATATCATCAGGTTGTGTCATTCGTATCTCGTTTCTGTTGCTCATGATCGTCGGGTTTCTTCGAGTATGAAGGCTTTTGTTTTTAGAAATATACTGTCCTGCCAATAACTGCATAAGACGACCTCTGACCCCGACTCTGGACCGAGAGACGGCTTTACAGAACGTGTCGACACCGGCGCGGTTCAACATCACGGCGCTTCCCAAGCCATAAAACTTATTTCATAGTTTGAAAACAATGATTCCACTGGACAGCGCTGAAGTAATTTCCTCAGTAGCAAAAAGAACAAGCATATATACCTTGTAGTCTGCAGCTGTGTCCGAAAGCACACTCGGCTACAGTCCATCTATGCATGTGACATTCCTGCACCCCGACAACCTTCCACCAGCTCCCCCCCCCCCCCCCATCCCCGCCTCAACGCTGTCTTCGTCCAGGCGTGACGGAGTGCTCAGTGACAGCAGAGGCCACGATCTGAGACGAAGCGCAGAAAGAACAGTGCAGGACGCTGCTGCCTTTAGCATTAGGTCACTGGATGCTGTGACAGTGGGCTTTATCGTGGGCCTCACAGTGAGAAATGCACACACGCAGCTGGAAGTTCCCCCCCCCAACCCCCTTCTCTCAAACCTATAAAGCACAAAAGGATGAAACCTCACATGACACGGCGCATCCTTGCTGGACAAAAGGAGATAAGCGCAACACAATGCAGTTCACCAAATGCCCTGGAAGCAGAACATTTCCCCTCCGTCTTTCTTGCTGAAGTAAAAGGTTAAAAAATATAAATAAACAAACGCAGAACACTCTTTACAGCACTTTGTAGATGACATTGATCAGAAATGGTTAATTTTCATGAATGATCCTCAGTGGTTTCGTTAAATCACACGGATATGCATAGTATTAGTAGGACTAGAGACTTTTCCTTTAAGCATTTCTCACCACTGATTTTTAAGACATCAACAAAGACTCTTAGCTCACCCTAACACAGAGAGAGAGAGAGAGAGAGAGAGAGAGAGAGAGAGAGAGAGAGAGAGAGAGAGAGAGAGAGAGAGAGAGAGAAAAAAGGCAGTCCAGACAGATGAAGAACTTTTTTTTTTTTTAAACATGCAAACATATTTCACATTCTTGCAGGGGAGGTTAAGGCAGGGCCTGGGTGGAAATTTGGAGGAGCTCGATAAACATACCAGAATATAATACACAGTGGTGCACAAAGTTGGAGTTTAAACGGAGAAGCCACAAGTTTCATTCATCTTTGCACAGCTTTGACGTTCTGCCCTACAGAAAAGAGTAAACACAGATTCGCAAAAAGCCTTCAGACAAATTCATCCGTAAACAGGAGAGAAATCTCACTTTGGGGGTGAAATAAAAATCCAAATATCAATTCGGAAATATTTTATTGGAGGTAAACATTCCGCCGTGTTTGCCTGGAGCTTAATTGGTGGAAATACGAGGCGAGTGACCCAATTACAAATTTGCCAGTCATGTTCATCTTACTCCATGTACAGTGAGGGAGGTTGTAATGTAACATCTCTAAGGCTCACAATTTAGGAACTGCAGCAAGAAAGTGGCAACAAGGACAACAGTTGGACAGTTTTATGGGGGCACAGTGAGGAACAGTCACCTTTCTGACACAGTCACACAAATGAAGATATATGGACATTTCTAACCTCTAATGGGACATTAAACGGAGCCATGTGCTTTGGTCGAACTGAGATCATTGGCAAAAAAATAAATGAATAAATAAAATAAAACATCCTAGGATGGTTTTTCCTCTTTTCTTACTTAGCAATGCTACTGCAAGTTAAATCTAAAAAAAAAAAAAAACAAAAAAAAACAAACTAAAACAAAACAGAGCAAAAGTCAATGAAATTGGCCACAAAACAGTTATCGGTTCATCACCATTTTCCAATCCACTGTACTAACTCTGCAGAGTTAGTAGGAAAATCTACAATAGCATAGCCTGCTTATGCTAAATCTGTTTAGCATGCAGACTTTAGCAAGATAAAAAAAAAAGAAAACAGGGTCAGGTGTGATTTGCACAAACTGTTTCCTCAACAGCAAAGAAAACAACAAAAAGACAAAACTACAGCAGTCATTTGAACTCCTGATAAGACCCAACAAGGCTGTAAAACCTTTGCGTGCATTTGCAGTATAAGCTGAATAGTGATTTGCATGCACTCTCTCACTGCAGTCGCTCATTTAACGAGCAGTTGCCGCAGCACACAGAGGCCGCAGCCGCACATCTGGGACAAGTTACAAAGAGCTGCCGAGGCTGCGCGATGCCTGCCAGAACAGCCCGTGCGGTGCTGGGGGGGGGGGGGGGGGGAGCGGAGCGCGTCGCAGGTTTAGGACTCATCTGCGGGGAAGAGGAGCGCGTTTAAAGGGAAACGTGTGCGTGTGCGCTCACAAGGAGATTAATTTTATTTGTGTGTTGGAGAGAGTAGAGGCCGATATCCAGCAGAGATGGGGATGGGAAGAAAAGATCAAAGCGGCGAGGTACGTGCAGGTCTCGCATTCCTAAGAAAGGCAGCAATCCGCTCTCGGTCGAGTTATCACTCATAAACTGAGGTTTCTTAGCAAACGTTTTGTTGCAGCTGGCCCGCTCGTGGTAATCTGCACCTTTCCAGCCCCCTCCAGAAGAAAACTAACAAAAAAATAAAACACACACACACACACACACACACACACACACACACACACACACACACACACACACACACAAAAAGCCCCAAAAAACACATGCCGTTAATTTAAGCTCTCCACATTCACTTCCATCTGGTCAACAGGTACCGAGGCCGACGGCACTGCTGGCTGCTCAAGCGACCGAAAAATGGCTGCTGCCACTAGACGCTAAACTGAATCCAGATTCTGGAAACACTTTGCACTGAAGCGACACTTAAAATTGCGGTAAATGTTGTTTACCAATTTGATCACTTCTAAGGTCAATCGATTGCTCTGAATTTTATTCTGAGCCTCAACGTTTCCACTTCACACTTAAAGTGAAATCCCAAACATAATGAAGTTCATGGTTGTGACATCAGAATGTGGAGAAGTTCAAAGTGTTGTGAATACTTTTGTAATTCTTTTTTTTTTTTTTTACAGGTAAAAGGAGGATCCGAGTAGATGGATTTTAAAAGAAAGCATATGGAATAAGTTGCTTTGCTTCTATGCTAGTGACTAAAAAGGGAGTACATGCTGGAGATACAAACAGTTTGGATAACAGCGTGATTACCAACACTCCCTGAACTTTAAACAGACACCAGGGAAGCTTTTTTGTTGACATTCATAAGACGTGAAGGTTTAGATATCCAGAGTAGAAACAATCCCTCAGATCAAACTCCTACATTCAACCACTGATTCACCTCCTCAGATGTTTAATGAATCGCGGGTTTAGAGGATTTGCTCTCAACTGGACGTTCTTCAGAACGGATAAACAAGAAAAACATCGTCCTCACAGTCCCGTCTGGGCACAGTTCACTTGCTTCGACATCGGCAATGAGGAAGAGAACGAGACAAGCATTCATTCACAAAAGCTTCTTCTGGAATAACGTAAAAAAAAAAAAAAAAAAAAAAAAAAAAAAACGCTGAACTTATGATATTTAAATAGATGGAAACAACTTTAATAAACAGAGAAAAGAATGCAGTGGTTGCAGCGGAGGGCTGGACAAGCTGCAATATTCTCCACTATAAATTTTGCTCAACCGCCGAGACTTGAAGCAACATAGTTTTGACTCTGAATCTGGCACACGAACATGGGAACATCCTGAAATGTGGAGGCCGCGCATTTGACTCCGCTTTTACTGTCCGAACCCGGATTAACGAAAAAGCACGGGATTAAAAACGGAGACCTAATGAAATCCAAGTCAAGCAGAGAGACAATTATAACATTTAGAGCAGCATTATGGACACCATTACATGCCATACGCAAAAACAATAGCCCTACTGTAGTTTGAAAGATATTTTTATGACATATTTTCTTATGTGAACAATTGAGCAATGACTATAATTAACATTACTGGAGCAAATCTTAAGTGTGGAACCAAACATTATGACTTCAATGAGCACCAAAGTATTTCCAGTTTGGATTCAAATTGGCTCAAATTTCAAATCAACTCGATGAGTTTTTGTTTTGGTGAGCAAAGCTTTGGCCTGATTATTCCGGACCCCGTACTCCAATAATATAAACATATATGTTCAACAAAAGCAAATAACTGGTTTTAAATTAAAGATTGAAAACATCCTGAACTTCAAAGTTGAGCAAAAACAAGTTACTTTTTTTTTTTAAACATTGATTTTACGTAATTACTTATGGTTGCGGAAAAATGCATTTCATTTTATTGATTTTCCAAATGTCATCTTGCTGGGTATTTGAATATCATTTAGCAGATTGGAAATGTATTCAGACAGCTCAGTACATTTGCTCTATAAATTATCTGAACTCATATTGGCAATTGGGGGCTGCAAGGTTTTAGGGAAACACTGAATGACATATCTGACATAACACCAATTCTGATGAACCCATATTTTCTTGATCATCCCCTTTCCACAACATGCAGAATGTTGATCGCCACAAATCAGGAAGTGGCTACAAGAAAACCAGCTGGTCACCTAAGCCTGTTCCAGGACTACGGTTAAATATACCCAAGATTTTAAAAACGGCTGTAACTCAAACCACAATCAAGGTTGACCAAAGTCTATAAACTATAAATAGTGAGAGAAGAATCATAAGAAGGCAAAAAAAAGGCATCTTGGGAGAAATACTTGAAGCTTTTTGTACACATCCTTACCAACTGATCCAGTAATTGCCAGTTGGTGACGTGGCATTATCTAAAATCTGATCTCGGGCAAATATAGCAACTTTACAATAGTGGCTAAATGAGAAAAGCAATAAAGAAACAGAAAAAAAAAAAAAATCAACAGGAGGAATGTTGCTGGGAGTCGATGACAATCGTTTTGACATTAAAAAAAATTTCTGTAGGTTCGTTTTCTATTCCCGTCTTATTTTCACCCATTTTTTGCAACAAAACTACTGATTTCACATAATGGGTTGATATTTATTAGTCGTTACTGTCAAAAGACATACTCATGGGTCACAATTAAATCTTCTAATTAGGTCATTATGTTTGCTACCACCATTTTTTTTTACTCTCCCCCTCATGTGCACGTGTGCATGTGAACTCTTCCTTCACACACTAAATTTAGTCAGCTCTGCACCACAAAATCCAAGCATGGGTCAAATTAAAACAAGGCTTTCAAAATATCGCTTAGTCTAGTCTTGGCGGTTCTCTTGCACTGAACTCCTGGAGACCTCTAAAGCTCTTTACAACCTTCTGCTTCCTAACCCTTTGACATTGCTCAACTCAAATCACTTTCTAATCTTATCAGCTGCAGGTAACAGACAACAAGCAGACTAGCTGGATTATGTCGCCTGTCTGCCTCACACACCCTCCTACATAGTCCAGGCCATGACATGCTGGAGGATGCAACATATAGAGAGACAAGCAAGGAAACGAGCCAGACGTGTAATAAACACCGATGTGGCTTAGAAGAGATAGAAAAAGAAAAATGTTTTCAGCCAAAACATCAAACCGACTTATGTGTGGATCAAATTTTGTTTGTGTTGAACTTAGGGGTTTTTGAGAAAGAGCGAGAAAGCGGTCACTGAGGACATCTTGCCGAGAGGATCTAAACATCGTATTCCCAAGAAAAGCAATTCCTTGTTGGATTTCTCACTCACATCAGGGGCAGAAAAAAAAAAAAAAAAAAAAAAGAAGCAACAACCAGTCGCATTACAACTCGATCCGAAAGCAGCCAAAGAAAATATAACCTCAGAAACAAATAGGGATCATTTTCATCCTGATTTCATCAATCAAATCCAAGGCTACACATGTATTCATGCTCTCCAAAATCCTCAGCTCTGAAATTTTACATTTAGTCCATCTCTAGGTACTATCCAGTTATAGTTCCCTTTTCATACTTTGAAAAAGATACGTTTTAGTTTTATTCCAAATGGAAATCACACTTGACTTGGACAAAGTTTCCAAACCTCGATTAAAGTGAACAAAAAGACTGGATTTGAGCAAACCTGACATATTACAGCAGCTTTCTAGACATTTACTTTTGCTTTGTATGATATACGCGGACAAGGAAAATGAGAGTTTGTACAGTTTTTTTCCCCTCACTACAACTTGGCATTTTTTGCATTTAATTTTACTGATATGCTAGAAAGGATACATACAAGAGAACACGGTGTCGTCTGCATGGAAGTGAATTAGTTGTATCTGGAGCAAAAATGTAGAATTGGTTAAACGATGAAGAAATGTCAAGTTATTAAAAAAAAAAAAGGAATACACTTTGCAGTTTAGTACCATTAAATGTTTCTTTTAGGAATCTATGTAAAGACCCGTGGAGCTGCAGTCTCAAATCGACAAACAATGAAAAGCCTTTCCAGACACTCCGGCGTGAGCACACCACAGCTGTCTAGTGTTTACTTGGGCGAAATCTTTTGCAAGCTTGGACAGATCACTCGCCCTTTTCGCCCAGCACCTGAAACATCCGACCCCCCCCCCGTCTGTTAGATACCAACACAGCGTAACCCAACGCTTCCTGTGCACGATGACACATCCTGGTTTCTTCCTTGCTCCTTCTTTGCTCTACCGACTCCATTTGTGGACGACTTCTGCTGGTCTTTGGAGAGAACTTCGTCTTCCGTCTCTCTCTCTCTCTCTCTCTCTCTCTCACTCTTTTGCAAACACACACACACCATGTCAACAAAAAGTGTCTGTGGGAGTGTTTCCACATGAGCTGTCAGTGTCCATTGTTTCAGGCCGCAATTCATATCAGGACAAGAGTCAGGGCTCATTCCTCCCCTCCTCCATTCTTTTCCTTCCTCTCCCATCCTGAACTGCTGAGTTGGCCTGATTCAACCGCCAACTCGTGGCCTGGCTGTTTGGAAAAGGGTGTGTGCGTGTGCGTGTGTGTGACAGGGGGGCAGCTTCTTCTCACGGTGTGGCTGTCTGCTTTTGTCAGGCATCCGAGTCACTTCAGAAGCAGATAACCTAACAGCAATAAGTGGCTGAATGATCCATGCAATTTAAAGTATGAAGCGTTAAAGAGAATTGTACGTCGGGCTACAATTTAACGTGATCAACTACAAACTACTATCTTGGACCAGCTTCTTAAGATATATTCTTCAGTAAGCAGTAAAATGAGAACATGAGATTTGGCGAATCAAATTATTAATCTTTATCGAGCTGGAAGAAATTCCAGTCACTTGCAGCAACGGTATGAAGGAAAGTTTTAGCCCTTTTCTTACAGTAACGGATAAAAACTTTGGTCAACCTCAACACCTGAAACCTGCTCTCATCTACTTAGGTTAAAACAGATGGTACCACTTTAACTGCTTTATGTATTAAACATTTTGAAATTTAATTTGCTTTCTGAAGATCACCTGAACACCCCCTCTGGATACATTCTGTGACTCAGCGGGTCCCCTGAGCGCCTTATGTTTAGAAGCAGCAGCTTCATAGGTGTTGACGGAGCCATTTTTACAGAGATGAGTGCCCCGGGTCACATCTTCTTTACCCCAGTAAAATTCTTGATAAAATTTCCTTCAAAAAAAAAAAAAATCAACTTGAAATCAGAAGAAAGTCGGACGCGTCAGGAAACTCTGAAGCAAAAAGGAAAGACTCGAGAATCATCCACTGTACCGTTTCGGCAGATAAGATTGCAGTCTGAAGCCGGTAATCTTAAAAAGAAAAGACAAAAACAACCAAAAAAACAAAAACAAGATAAAAGTTTAGGACATCTAAGAAGCGTGTCGATACACGTCCAACATCGTAGACAAGGAAGTGAGTTTATCTTTAAGTAGTAAAATGACTTAAACTAAATGGTCATAAATACAAGAGGAAAGGAAATAAACCTTTTTTTTTTTCGTTTAAGAAATGTACCTCTTGAGCTTATATTTAGATTTTGTGCCCACGTGCCGTTTTAAGTTCAGCTACACCCTGGCAATGTTTTTTTTTTTAAATCTACTTTATCCACCATTTTTTCCTCAACAGCAAATTAGTTCCCATTTCACCAGGGATGCCGGAAAGGTAAACAACCCTGAAGAAACGGTCACCACCCTCTTGGCAGGACAGACTCGCTCACTATTTCTAGTCAAAAAACAACAACAACGTTAAATAAATCAACTGTACCGTCGCAAAAAATGTTATCTTTTTTTTAAAACACTTCTGACTGGCTAAACAAGGCTTGACAAGCCAAATATCATTAAGTGAATATAAAAGAGAGATAAAGAAACTGATAGGCATACACGCAACCTTTCTCCAGATATACTGGTTTGCACAAGCCGGGTCATACTTGTGTGCATCCGTCCCGTATTTATGCCACATTCCTGCTGTAAGGATACAAAGAGGAAAGTGTCCTCTTAATAAAACTCACAATTTTTCCAAATACCTAGGCGACAATATGAAGAAATTGTCTTGTTTACAGCCTCGATGTTTCCTTCGCTACCAGCTGTGCGCCTCTCGTCATGAGCCGGGCGGCTCTGAAGCCGAGCTCGCCTGCGGTGAGCGTCGAGGAGCGGAGTCGGTCCCTCCTTTGTAATTATGGACTCTGAAAATAACTCTTTACAAAAGGCCCGAGGTTCATGTTGTGCTCGCTGAACTCCGACGCACAAAAGCTGCGTGATGTCTCTCCTAAGCCAGACTAAGTGGATGTAGACGAATTCCTCGGGGGATTAAAGAGATTTTTGTACAACCTCAAAAGAAAAGTTGTCTATTTGAAGTACGTAAAATAAATGAGAAATGCTTGGAAGTTTACTTCATCTGGAGCAAGACAACCCTCGTGGGACGCCGTCGAAAACGAACAGGAAACTACGCCGGATCGTCAGATAACCGCAGCAATCCCCCACTTGCACACGTTTAAAGCCAATTTGCACGTTTTGATTAGAATTAGGTGAGCTGGGATTTCATCAGAGGAAACTAATCTTTCGCTCAAGCGTACACTTGTGCTGGTAACTCTTTTTTAAAACGGGGATTAGTGCGAGTTTTCTACTGTTGCGCACACATACAGAGCATGCCTGGCCTTGTCTTGTCATCCAGCAAGGCTGTAATTAAGGAGGAACTGCAGTGAGCAGTCTCACAGCGAGCCGTCTCTGCACAAACCAGCGACTCCGCCCTCGAAAACCCACTAAACGCCCACCCGGCATGCTAACTCCCCCACTCTCCCTAACCCTAAACGTTCGCCCCTTTTCCCCGCTTTTCTCATGCCTCTGCCAAAAAAAAAAAAAAAAAAAAAAAAAATGTAGCCGGGGAATTTTTTCTCGGTTTTCCCATATCCAGTCCATCTCAGTGTCTCTGTCCTGGAAATTACCGTTTGTCATTTATGAGTAACAATTTATTCATTAAAAAAAAAGTTGTTTGCTGAAACCTCAAATACAAGGTATTCAAAAACAGCGTGATCCAAAAACATGAGGACGTGCTTCATTTAAAACGGTATTAATGCCTCACTTTGAGTGTATTAAAATGGTAACATCTGGGAACTTTGGGAATATTAGGATTTTTTTAAATTAAATTATTTTGTTTGTTTTTATCTCGCCCGGAACGTGAGCTGGAGATAGGCACCAGCACCCCTCCCGACCCCACTGAGGGACAAGGGTGAAGGAAAATGGATGGATGGATGGATGGATGTTTGTTTTTACACATCAGTCAGGGTTCTAGATTTTCACTATTATATATATATATATATATATATATATATATATATATATATATATATATATATATATATATAAAGACAGATCAGCTTCTTAATATGATGTTTTTGGACTTATTTTTATGGTATTAGAGCTGTATTAAAAGTAAAAAAAAAAAAAAAAGAAGAAGATAATCCAGCAAGGAAGCCAGATACCCATAAACAAGAAAGAATAGAGAATAAAAATTTAATTTTCTGGAAAAAAGAAATCCTTCCTATTAATAACTTCAACAGCTGTTAGAGCGATGTCAAAAGAAACGTGTGCTTCGGTCAGTTAGTCTATAAATCAGATAACCATGTCACATATCCTTAATTTCCTTTTAAGCCATAAAAGCAAGAGAGGAAGACAAACATTTCAATCTGGTTTTTTCCTCTGTAAAAGGCTCAAGGAGTGGCTGCAGTGGTGGTGGTGGTGGTTTAGGATGTTGTTTGCTCCGGAAAGACCGGGTCGATTTTAACTTGACCACTGAGATCTCTGACACTCAACACAACAACAAAAAAAACAAAACAAAGACACAATCACATCTGTAAGTCAGAGACAGGAGTTTATAGAGGTCTTACTTAACATGAATGAAATGCTTCAGGGTTTCAGGAAATAGCCATATCAGGATATATTTGTCGGCATAGAAAACACACCATGCTCTCGTGCTACCAGGCTGCACAAACAGCAACACTCTTCGGTGCGGCCACCACTGCAGAGTGAAAAAAAAAAAAAGATTCAAAATGAACCATTTTCTGGGTCAGTGAGGTTTTTGAAGAATAAAATAAGAGGAAGTATTGATATGCAAGAAGATAAAATTATTTTTACTTTTTACATAAAGAGACATGTCTGCAGTTTACTAGGGCCGCAAGAGAGAGCGATATTTTCAGCAGGACACGGAAAGGGTGGACAAAGAGTCTTATGCTTTTGAGGTTTTGGAGGATTCAGGTTTGGGAAATGTTGGCAGACTTTTTAGAGAATACACACAAAGTATATTTAATAATTTAGCTAGTAATTATAGATATCCTAACCTGGCTAATCCCAACTATAAGGTATCCATAATTATTTTGTCTATGCTTTAAAATGTTTGCAGCTAAAGTTATATACATCTCATATAACAGATCTCAAAGAGATCAAAATCAGTTAGAAGCTGTACAGAAACCACGGATCAGAATTTGACCCTTGAACTCTGACCAGTTCCTTTATCCTTAAACGCAAGATTTTACTTGACCATTCCAACACAAAAAAAGTGGATAATGTTGAGCTTAAGGCTGAAAAGGGAGATAATTCTATAAAATACTCATTAAAACTGTAGGAGGGGTTCCTGACAGACACTCCTTTCCCATGATGTCTGGAAAGTTCACTGTGGGAGAGCAGGAGGGGCGGGTGGAGGAGCGGTTCAAAGAGGGGTCGTAAACCAAAATGAAAGCCGGGACTTAGGAAACATAAACTCCAATATACTTCTGACAACGCAACAAGAGTTTAATTAAACTGCCAATTCACCCCCACACCCTGCAACAGAGGCCAAAGGAACAAAGACGAGCATTGCTACTCCGTGTGTCGGCTGCATATCGACATGCGCGTCTGAAAACAGCTCCAGAAACCCAGTGAAGACATCTCAGACAAAAGCTGCATGCTTGGCACTTGACCGGGGTTTGTGCCTTCATGGCTTTTTCGTGTCGGCTGCTGTGATTTACGGCGTCGCTCAATCTGCTTTCCTGTGCTGCTGCAGTCAGAGGCACAAAGAGAGGCCTCTCCACACCAGACATGGCTGCTGCTGCTGCTGCGTCCGGCTCCTGGCAGGGATCGCGCATTTCCATCACACTTGAACTACGACGCTTAATGTAGAAAGACACCCGGAGAAAAGGCCACACAGGTTTTTATTGAGAGGCCCGACCACACAGACAATTATGTAATCTGAAAGGATTAACGTTGCGTGACGGCTGTCTTTTGGAATCGGAAGGGGCACATTTTTATTAGTGGCCGATACTTAATAACCTGCTTAAACTTTATAAGCATATTCCCAAATTTCACTCTATTATTTTTCCCCCCTTTCTGTTCCCGAGAGGAAGAAAAAAAAAAAAAGCAGTAATAATATGTTCAGTGTATCCTCGCTTCCTCTTCTCCCCACTTTCTGTCTGCATTTCACAGTCAGGCAGACTCCCCACTGTCTGCCTCCGTTCCCCCCCCTCTACTTGTCCTTAATCGGTGAGTCAGGCCCGAGGTCTCTTACGAGAAGGATGACGACCAGTCTGAGCAGCTACGTACAAGAGAAAACCCCAGAACGCATACCAAGATGATCACCCAGATGGGCTTCTTGGAGAGAATTGCACTTTCAAAGCTTTGTCCAGGAAAAGAAATTAAAAACAAGTAATGACGAGGTAAATAAATGTGCTTCCTAAGAAGCATTCCCCCCCACCCCGTTTTGTTTTTATTGGCATCTTATTATAGCGGGAGCTTCCCTGCACAGCTGGAGGTCAACAGAAGCACCTGTGTACATGAAGCACGGGCACAACAAAAGATTACCGAGGCTAAACAACAAGACAATAAGCTTCGTAGGAACAAAATGGATGTGCAGGTATGAGGAAAGGGAACACGCTTGGCAAAACGACAATTGGTTAGTTACACGTTAGCATTTCCATAGTACCCAAGTCAGTTGGGTAAAAAAATGAAGACAGGACAGATTGTCAACATTGCACAACGCACAGAGGCAACTCCTTAAAGCGATGACTAACATCATGCTGCACCAAAAAAAAAAAAAAAAAAAACAATCTGTGAAGTTTTCTTTCAAGCCATTTCATCAGGCTGTCGTAGTTTTCCTGCATTGCTTCCTTTAAACCGAACCCAGTACTAGTGGAAATGACACCACAGCAGCCTGGGTCTCTGTTAACACGTTTCTAATGCAAAAGGGGAAACGGCAAAGGAGGCCAGCGTCGGGTCAGAGAAGCAACAGTTCCTTTGATCTTCAGGAAACCAGGAGGTCCAACATGCAGAACGACATCTGTCTGCAGATCTCAGGGTTTTGTTTTTTAAACTTGTGCTACATTTGCACGTCTCTCTTTAGCTTGGCTGATGTCGGCATCCGTGGGTTGTTGGAGCCGTAAATATTGGCACGCTGCATACGAAGCCAAATAGAGACGACCTCGGATCAGCTGAATAACTCTGTTTATTTAAACTCTTAGCCTTTTCCGCAAACGGGGGTCTCTGCTCTTTGTTAAAAAAAAAAAAAAAAAAAAAGTTTAGTCTACATGCAGTCTGCTTGTAGCGTCTGGAAAAACAGCTGAACTTTCCCCTCACGAAACGCAGGCCGCAGCCTTGCCGTTTCGTGACTGGTGCAAGTATTTGAACGAGGGGTTTTTACCAAATCATCATAGAATTAAGTTTGGAAAGTTGCAATCAGAACTCCCTCACCTTAAAAGACTGAAGAGTACAACAAATCAAAAAGCTAGTCATGTCGTATTTCGACTTTAAAGCAACCTTTAGCTTCAGTAATTTCTGAAGCATCCTTTAGCATCTATGAGTGATAGGCGTCTTACAATTTGCCTAACAAGAAAGAAAAATGAAAAAGCAGAAAATGCGGGATATTGTCTGTGATATCTTTAGAGGCAATTCAAAAATATATCAAGATATAATTTTTTTTCTGGCTACATCGTCCACCCCTACTTATTGTACAGTCACTCCTCCTGGTAAGAAGATTATAAATACAAAGCATACAACAGAACAAAATGACCCAACATCTACTTTGATAAGATAAGTGAACTTTAAGCTGTTAGGAGATCATTCGTGTTCAGTATTCAATATACAAAATGTTCCTTCAGAAAGCATAATATTTTATGAGATGACACGCAGCAACAGGTGGGGCAGAAGTGTGTTGCTCTTTAGAAAACTCTTATCTTTTTTTTTTTCTTTTTTTAAAACCCAGCTTATTTATGCCTCCATTAATCAAAACAAAGGAAGCGAGTTCTTGGTTCTATTTGTTAGATGATCCATCCATGATAGTCGTTGGTTTTTAGGTCTTATTAGTGGTAGAAACCACAAAACTCCCACCCAAAAAAAACCCTCTTAGGGTTCCTCAACCATCAGAGAGACCTCACCTGAAAACACCCAATCAATCTTCCTTCCATCTCTTCACCCTCAGAGGAGATAAGTGGCGATTATCCACAGACTCTACGAGGCTCCCAGGAATACGCCACACATTTCTAACCTGCTTTGTCTGCGTAAAGGTCATCAGTTAAGATTCGGACCCCACAGGGAGAGCAGCATGCATCAGGAGCAGGATTATCACTACGTCCCAACAAAACCGTGGCACGTGCTGCAGATGCTTCGCAAACAAAAGGAAATCTGGGCCTGCGAGGGAGTGTCAGGTAGATGAAAGAGACCAGCGCATGCCGTCATAGCCATTGTTAATGCAGGCGGAGTGGGAAAGGATGCACAAAGTTATCTGATCTGAGGGAGGAGGAGGCCGTCTCTCACCGAGTTACAGGTCAATTCACATCGAATAGCTTTTAGAAGTGAGCTATTAGTTTTCTTTTCATGTCTCATCAGTAAAGTCTTTGAAACTCAATTTATAGCCTAATCCGAGACGATAATCTAGTTTCCCAGCGTAATAAATCAAGTAAAACATGGGGTGGACACCTTCAAGGGGTGTTTTCTTTTTAAAACACTAGTGATTCCCAATAAATATTTATTTTTTTACCGTCCGAGTCTCAGTGGTGATGTGCGTTTTCACACGGGGTGGTCTGCTGACCCCGGTCACAGAAGACACACGGTGACACCACTGATGACCTGCACTCACAGGGTGGTACTGTCTGACACAGTCATTATCATGCTCACTTTCTCATGCCAGCATCACAATGGGTGCAGGGTATCTGCTCTGAGGAATGAGGTACTCGCACAGCCACACATTCACCTCTTTGTCCGGCTGCTAACAAAAGGCTGCAGATACGCAGGACGGTCAGACTGCCTCAGCGGCACATTCTGATGAAGCGCTGAGGCTGACATGGCCAGCGTGTCATCTTCAACCAGAACGTCTTGCCGTTTTCTGCTCCACTCCCAGGTCACCTCTTCTTTTTCCTTAAAAGGGACCATCACTCCTTTCCAGTAAATGCTTATGGAGCTTTATATTTATCTTTAGCTTTAGCTAAAGATAAATATGACACATAAAATGTTTTAATGACACATAAAACATTTAGCTTTATCAGAACAAGAGTCCAGAGAAACCCCAACTAGTTTATAGATTATGGATTACTTATTATTAAACATGGGGAACCAATACGTAGTTTTATACTTTTACCCTTTTGTTTTTCTTTTAGTTTTGTTTGTATTTTCTTCTAATTTATGTAAAGCACTTTGAACTGCTTTGTTACAGAAAATGTGCCATGTTAAAAAAAAAAAAAAAAAATTACCTTACCTTTGAATATCAGATTATATCGAGAGTAAGAATAAAAACCATAAGTGCGTATGGATAAAAAAAAAAATCTAAATGCATGTTTAAAATACATCTATAAAAGTACAACCATAATGATTTGTGTTAACCAAGATGCACCAAGCTGAGATTTGTAGCCAATAAAACTCTGACCGATTTTTGCAAATTCTAATTTCTCTGTAAGAGCTAAGATTTGCAGCATTTAAAATATTATGTTAAACTTTCTGCCATGAGCGGTTATTCACATTGAGAGGCAGCAGAGTGCGAGTAAATAGGAATTGCTGTAAAAAGATTAGAGATAAACGATTAAGATCTGAACGGCATATTTGACATCTGACCTGTTGATTCTGATTTCGACCCGTTCCAGCTACTCATTCCAAGGTCTGATATACAACATAGCCAAAGGTTTGAGCTGGAGAGACGGTCCAACAGAAAATTGCAGGACTATCTCGATTAAAGAACACATTCCCAATCTTTATTTGATTTTATAAAACTCAAGATGAAACCATCTCAATGCAGACGTGTTTGTGGACCCAAACGGTGGTAACTGTTAGTCTTGACACATTTAATGAGCACAGGAAAACAGAGGGAGGCATGTGCGACCCACCTACATCTCATCTGACTCGATCAAAGCAAAAACCACATGATTCCAACCTCTGACTGTTTCTGTGTGCGTTCCCTACAGAATGTAACTCCTTATCGGACATCCAAGGCTTCCCAACAATCTGCAAGCAATTTTTAAAACACAACACAACAAACGGAGCTCAAAAATAGACAACAAGAGAAACTTTTCTGTAACATTTTCACTCTTCCAGCCATTTGCTCAAGTCTACTCCGAGTCAATCTGCCACTTCGGCGGCTAGAGGAAACCTCCACCAGGGGAGGAAAATTGTCGTTTTCATACCCAAATAAAACCGTAACTGAAACAACCACGACTACAAAATAAGAAACGGTTAATGCAGCCAAAATGACGAGCACCAACTTAAGCCTTTCACACCTCTTTGATACATCAACAACTTCCATTTTGAAGAGGAGTGTCGATCGGTATGATCAGCCAACTCTTGGGTATGTTGCGTTCACCGATCACATGAGACGGATTGTACATCTGAGCTTCTGGCTTGGCAGTCGCCATTCAGAGCCAAAATTTCGTCAAGCATTTCCACAAATTATTCACAATAAAAACCATCATCGGATTAAACATCCTTTGCATCATTTAACACCAACAAAAGTGAGTTTAGTCAGCTTTGGTCATCTTAGTTTTCAGGCTGATTTGGGCCTCTTTGGTTTCTGAAACCTATTCTCAGATGGAAATCCACATCATTACTGTTCACAAAACTGCTGCACGGCTTTTGAACTTTAGCCAAATGTAATTAAAACTATACTCTAGCGTGTCCACACATTACCCAACACGGCGAGCAACATTCCTAGAAGGATCGAGAGTACGAATAGATGCGAATGTTGATGGATTCATTTGCATCCTAGCCAGCTCTCTGGCAAGCTGTCAAAACCCTCTCCAAACTCGGGGATCAATGACAGAACGGAGACGGAGAGAGGAGCTGGTTCCCATTCAGCACGCCGCGGGTTTGGGTATTGAACAAATACGCGCTCGCATGCAGGCACACACAGGAGCTCACGAACGCAGGGAGCTCCTTCAGGAGCCTCCCTTTTCATGCAGATCTTTTGTCTCTCAGTAATGTCTGGTATGCCAGCTCTGCTCAATGACCTGATTTCTATGGGGCTGCCGAGGCACCGATCTCTCTCTCCCTCTCTTTCTCTCTCTCTCTCTCTCTCTCCCTGCGCTTGTGTCTGTGTTCATCTGCCTGCAAGGCCTTCCTCTGGATAAAGCACAGGGCTTAGCTGGGCAGACAGACACAGACCAAGTCTGATCCGGTGTACAAGAGCGCAGGGGACACAAAGAACACAAACAGAAAGTCTTGCATGAAGTAAACAGAACGGGCCTCAGGGCAAATTTAATTGGATGAGGAAATGTATATATTCCCCACCCCCCCTCTAGTTGCCAAAGTGATTGCAATGGAGGAAGCAGCTAATAAATATAGATGTTTTAGGATGTTTAAAACAGAAATGTTTGATTCTACCCAACAACTTTTGAGACAACTTGTTTCTGTACACTCACCTCGTCTTTGTACGAATACCCTGAGCAGGGGATGAGCCGAGTCGACTGCCTTGGAGAAGTTCTCGTCGTTATTGATCGGCAGGAAGTCCCCGTGAGTGTCGGCGTAGCCAATCATCACCTCTATATTCGCGAGGCGGTGAATGTGCAGGATGAGCTTGTAGAACTCCTCGAATTTACCAGGCTTGACCCGGTTTACGGAGAACCGTCTGAACTCTGCTCCGTACTAAAGAAAGAGGAGGAAGAAAAAAAAAAAAAGATGTTAATCCTAAAGTAGAACACAAGGATGCCACTTGGATAAATAAAAAGCCACGGCAAAAGTAAGCTTCTGAACAATGTATAAATAAAAATGGAGCTTTGAAAAACCAGTTTTGACACAGTCAGCCGGTGCATATTTTCAAACATTTACTTTACACACGACAGCAAAAAACATTTGACCTTCGGGGAAGAAACAGATTGAGGTTGCTTTTCAACATACCAAATGCAAAGTGAGAGAAATAATTATGCCATAGTAAGAGAAATGAATTTCCTTTTGCACATCCACTGCTTTTATGCTAAGCTACTTCTCAACTTTGATTAGCACAGACTCAAAACCAGAAGGTTAACATATTTATTCAGTTTATTCAACCTGATAAATGCAGATACAAATTAAAAAAATTATTTATGATGATATAACCACATTTTTTGGGTTCCGTTTCTTAAAGCACAAATAGGCCTCATCACTGTCCGATTTGTCTAATCTGGGGGAAAAAAAATATAATCTGAAGAACTTCATGATAAAGAAAGGAAAATTAAAAGGAAAAAAAAAAAGTTTTGGAGTGGCCTAGTCAATGTCTAGACATAAATCTATTCGAGTATCAAATCATCCAGTTTTCCTCTGCTGCACTGTAAATGACAGTTATCGCTTTAACTTGATGACAGTAGTTGCCCCCAGGGGTGGCAGAACCATTTATTATGTTTAAGAGGCAATTACTTTTCCACGTAAGGCTCAGTTGTTTGTACAGCTTGTTTTGTTTAATAAATGAAATAATCCTTTCAGCATGGCCTCCAGTATTACTCTGGTCTGATATTTAAATGTATTGCATTTAAATAAATAATAATAATAAAGCAAACAGAAGTATTCTGTAAAGGGCATTGAGCTAGGACTTAAGATTAATTAACTACCAGCAATATGTATTCTGCTTCTTTAATGGTTTGTAAACAACCTGTGAAGCTCAGTTTCCGCCTCATTGAATGTGTTAGCAGCCAACCAAAGATAAACCAGGAGAGGAAATGAGTGTGAAAACTTTGGATCGTATTCATTTTAAATTAAAGGAAAAAGGAGCCATTAAACAACTTTTTTTTTCTACCATCTACTGCAGCTCAAATGTCAAATGTTTGAACAAATACTTCATCAGGAATGCTAAACTTCATCCCTTAAAACAGAGCAACTTTACTGTTCCAATCAAATTTTATTTGTACAGCACATTTCAGCAGCAAGGCATTTCAAAGTGCTTTACATAATTAAATGAAAACAGCATTTGAGAAAGAGATTTAAAAAACAATTAAAACATAGAAAGAGAAATAAAAAGCTGTAGAACTTTAGTCGAAACGCCGTCAACTGGGACTCCAACCCTTTGGACTTTAGTCAAAACGCCGTTTGACAAGGATTGTAACCTAGATCTTCTTACAGTCCTGCTCTCTCTCACCATCGCGCAGCCTGAATGCACTTCACTACAAATATCTCTCAAGATAAGAAACAAACTTAGATATTCTATTAGGGCTCTGAAGTGGCACAAATTTGGTTTCAGATGCGACTGGATTTCTCAACAGGTCGCACTGGTGCAACCAGTCGCTGAGGGTAAAACAAATGAAACCCCCCGTGAAACTGAAAGCCTCCCTGAGGTTTCACAACAGACAGATGTTTACAGAGACAGAAAAGGGCGGACACCCTCCCTCTGATTGGCTCTCTTTGTTTTAATTTGTCCCACTAAAGTCCTAATGGCTCCGATTGTTTCATGACGCCAAAAAGTTTTATCTGCTGGAAAAATGAACAACAAATACAAAAGTCACTTTCCTGAGTTAATCACTGAAAACGGCAGTCGACTATTTCCGTAGAACATTTTTTTATAGCTGGATAAACCACATGAATGAATCACATTAAAACACAAAATGCAGTAAAATAAACACGGAATAAAGTTCCACCCAAAATGATTCACGCTTCTGGCAGATCTATTTAGCTCTTAAAACATCTTCTAAGTCAGATTTTCTTTTAATTCATTTATCTTAAGGTTTAAGTTTCAGCTCATAGAAGCTCTTTAGACCCTTTTTGAGCGATTCTGCTTAAAATACATTTTGTTTACTAGATTGTCTACCAATAAAAAAAGAAAGAGAAAATAAGGTAAATAGACGTAAATAATCTAGACTATACTTTTAAATAGCTCTGCACCTTTCTGTGGTTCTACTTGCATCACTGATCCAAACACCAACTTCCACACTAAAGAGGGTTCCTACTTTGACCTGGTTGCACTCACGGACGTTGGTTCACCATTTGATGCACGTGCACCAATAAGAACAGATTCTTGCGGTGTCTTTCTTGGATAGGTCAGTAAAACATCATAACCTCAAGGCTGAAATTTAAAGTAGGCAAAAAAGAAAACAAAACAACAATTTTTTTTATCGTGACTCAGACACACAGATGTACAACCGAAACATTAAAGCGCATCTCAATAATCCACCGCAAAAGACGACAGCAGCAGTTCTGCTGCGTGATTCACATGGGTAATTTGTAGACGTTTGTTACTGTAATCATCAGCTTACATCACTAGTGAGCTTTTATCAAAGGCAGAAAGCAGAGAGAGAGAAAAAGAGAGAGAGAGGGTCAGGGACGAACAGGAAGGAGAGGAAAAGTGCTGACATGGTTGCAGACGGGCAGAAGATATGCTACACCGTAATTAGAAGATGGCATATTAAATTTCAGAGAAAGCCTAGTGGGGATGCCAGAGAAACTTCCTGCCAGGTTTACTTCAGGCACAACTTGCGAGTCAGCAGCTTTATGATGAAAATGTGACGCCCCATTTGGGTTTAAGCTAATATAAGCCTAGCTACTCCGGAGGATGACACAAGAAGCCGACCAGCAGGTTCTGTCGGCGTTCAGGCCGGAGCTGTTAACTTTGTGGAAAGGGAAACCTCGTCTGCAATCAAGTCTGCAATACTTAAACATGTTAAACTTGAGTTACCAAATTGTTGATCTCCGTCAACCTTGTGGTTTGGGGAAAAAGTCTTCTTGGTACGGTATGTCACGTTCATTGTGCTCAGTGCAGAACCACCCCAAGGCCTGGAGCAAGCCCGGACATGGCATGATTATTCACAGGCTTAAGCACTCAAACCTGGCACTAAGAATACATCACCTCAAACATGACATCACCTGTCCTTCTGGCCTATCGGGATGAAGTGACGCCAAACAAGCTCAAACATGCCTGGAAGCCTCCTAACTGACACACAGGAGAAAAAGGAAGATGAGTCGCTTCTTACTTTGGTCAACACTCACTTCCTCGTCCTCGTCCTGCAACGCTCTGCAAGTTGAGGCTGACTTACCGATTCTCTGTAAATAAATAGCAGACTATGGAGTGCGCAGATGATAAACAAATAAGTTCTTTATATTTAAAGGTATGCAAAACAAAGTGTTTAGGTAGTGTGGAAAAAAAGCTTCACCACTACTCCCACCTGCCTACAGTTTATCCCCCCCCCCCCAACACACACGGTGATAAGAGCTTTAGGCGACTGAGAAAGCAGCTCCTTGCTGAGGCTCCCTGACAGACAGCCAGACACCTCCAATGTTATCCCTGATAAGCTTATCGCCTGAACAGTTTCCCTTGAGAAAACCAAACATGAACTGCCAAGCGCCAGGCACGCACACACACACACACACACACACACACACACACACACACACACACACACACACACACACACACACACACACACACACACACACACACACACACACACACACACACACACACACACACACACACACACACACACACACACACATCAATCAGAAGCATACAAAAGTATCAGAGCAAGTGACGAGCGTCACTTCTGGAAATGTGGAGGAAGCTTATCTAATGTTCACAAGGTTTGTGTTTTCTTTTGGACAAACATTTTTAAGCATCAGCTGGCTTTAATGGTTTGATTTTGAGATCTGATGGCTTTTTTTTTTGTTTTGTAGTTAATATTGCCTGCAATTAATGATGAGTAACAGGAATGTCATCTTTTCTTCAGGTTAAACTGTGTTTGGATCCGCTCTGGATTGCATTTCTAACAGGCCAGAGAGGTCAGAACACAGCAGTTCTGGTTGGAGTTCATTTCTAACTAAACTAATTTCTCATTAGAAGACAAAGTTACACCAGCAAAGTTTCAGTCCAGTGGCAAAGCGAACTTAGGAGTGATCTTTTGAAATTGTTCTTAGAAATATGCGTATGGTTCAAATAAGATGCCGTTTGTTAACTAAGAAAAACTAAAAGAAAAACAACCCCCTCCAGCTTTAAAATAATAAAAAAAGACAGGGGTTTAGGAATCTTTTACAACATCTTGTTTCCACGGTGATCCTCTTTTTCAACAAATTAAAACTCGACTTCTGATATATATTTTTCATTGATGTCGAAATTTCTCCTGAAAGGAGCCAGTTGTAAATGCCCCCAGTTGGAAAACCACTGGTGTAGACCAAAACTAGACGATATTTTATTATAACGGCATTAAATATGCACGTCAGGAAATAAGTCGGACTTTGTTCAACTCTACTAAATTTGCTTCAGAATGAAACCAAACTGGAGATGAGGAGTTATTTTCTTTTTATAGTGCCACAGACACCTTGGCCATGTTCTAAAATTGGAAGGAGATCCGGTTTTGGCAACAGATGCACTACAGATGGGTTCCTCCGTGGAAAAGGGGCCGATTGTCGAATCTTAAGAAAATGTGAAAACTAAACAATAATGCCTTGAAATGTTCTCCCTGTAAGTCAACTCGATTGCCCCAAAACTGAGTCGTTTTTAAACAATATTTAAATCCAGTATTCGTGAATCAAGAAAGACATTTTTAGCCCCTTGAAATCCACATTGGGAGGAAAATAAATGATAATCAGAACGTCACTAAATCCCATCTTGCGTAGGTCAGTATGAACTAAATATAGCTTTCGCCATTCATCTCTCTTCTCAGTCATAGTTGAGGTGACGGGCTGAACTGAGCAGCTCAGACTCTTCAGCACACGGGAAACAGGCTGGAAGGAAAACAAAGTGACAAGAGAGTCACGTAATTCTGTGCGTGAGGAGCTACATCTGATCAAACGGGACGGGGGGGGGGAAACGCGTGACGTAACACGACGGTGAGTCAGCTCTCGATGTGATGATGATGCTGATGAAGCTGCTCTGTGGCAGCTACACCCACAAACAACCCCCCACCCCACCCTCCCGGTGGCGTCACAGCCAAACGATGCAGAAGAGAGCGACTCTCCAAGGTCACCGTGTGTGTTCATGGTTGACCCCCTGGGCTGGATGTTTGCCCACCTGCTGTCAGCTCCCCAGCCGCAGCATCTGTCAACCGTCTCACGGACCTGTCAGGCGGATCGATGGGGGAGGGGCTCCTTATCAATATTCTCAGGCTGTGGTGATCACGGTTGTTTCAGCGCCTTTTCTGATCAACTTTTGTTTCCCACTCAGCTTTCTATAATTGAGCTTGGATGTAGCACTCTGGGAAGATAATTAGTTATTCACTGATTGATAAAAAGGAGAGAGTTTGAAGGTAATCCACTGGCTTTGGTAAACACGATGGGGGGAAAGCAACTCTTGACAGATTCTGATGAGAGTAGATCAGCTCTACATTAGTGTGTGTGTGTGTGTGTGTGTGTGGTGGCCCCTGAAGCACAGTAGCCTTGTGAATCTCCCACAAACTACTGTCTGGACTCTTTCCTTCCACTAAACTTTCAATTACTATGATTGAATACATAATTCTGTGCAAGAACAACAACAAAAAACTAAACAAAAAGAACAGTCAGTCCTCTGTATCTTTTGAAATGTCTCAGAAACGCAGTTTTGGTTTTTAATCCACAGTCTTTAAAAGTTAAAAATGAGAAAAAATTATATATTTATCTGTGCAAACAAAACGTTTCAAAATTTTCTAAATCCCTGTAACAATGGTAGGACTTTCCACAGGAAACCTGGTTCCCCTTTGATGAAACAAAAATCTTTACATACGTAAATTTATCATGACTCTATAATTAATTAGTTTGTGGATACGTCAATTGATTCAAATTAGCCACCAGACTCTAGGCCTCCAACAAAACAACAATATGTAGAATAAATTGTAACTACTGCAGCCACAATGTTACATTTGACAGATTTTTTTTTTTTTGTCGCTGAACAACAAACAAACTGTATTGTGTTTTAAAACCCCACAAAGCGTTGTGAAAGCCAATAATGACCAGTCAGCACACAATCTGTATTGTCGGAAATAAAAACAATCGCTGCAGTTCACACAGAAACACCCAGAACCTGGTCCGGTTCGGATCAAAGCGTTGCAAAGAGAAGGAAATGTGTTGCTAGTTGCAGACAGATTCTCCCTCCAGCTCCTGCTTCGCTACGGGACGACCATGTGTGCGATTTTTTTTTCTTCTTTTTTTTCTTACGCCAAACTCTGGTTGAGTCTTTAATTTATTTACATAAAACCACCCACCTTGCTCTTCACTTCCACGGCGTCACAATCGGTGTGTCGCAAAGGTTGCGACTTGTTAAAGCTCCGATTCATTTTGGTGAACGAAGAAAAGAGGGAGAAAAAAGAAGGGGAAAAAAGTTAAGCCTCCCTTTTTCCGCAGAAAGAGGGGATCCTCCGATCCTCAGCTTTTTCTTTGGAAGTCCGTCCGCTTCGCTTCCTGCAGAAAAGTCAAAGTTTGTTTGTGGTTTCTGCTCTTCTTGTGTGTTTCCAAAGTGCTCCGTCAGAAGCGACAGATGACTTCACGTTGCAAAAGCCAGCGAGAAAATAACCGCGTTGACTTGGGGAGAGTGGGGTAAGTTTTGAAATGACATCAGCGCTCCTTAAAAAAAAAAAGGGATTCAGGGATGCGTTCGAGTGCTGCTTGTTAATCTGACGTTCCTCACTCCCATCTCTCGTTCGTTCAGTAAAAGGACGAACGAGAGATGGGAGATGAAGAGACGAGTTAGTGAAGAAACACGAAGAAGAAAAGTAAATGTAAGTATAGAGATAAAGACACAGTAAATGAATACATGTTTGCAAATAAAGAGAGAAAGAAGGGAAATAAGAAAGAAGGAAGGAATCAAGAAAGAGGAAGAAAGACAAAAAATATGCTTTTAAAAATATATATGTATGACTTTTAACACAACACAATGTATAGACATTCAAGTCATACCTGAGACAGTAATTTGAAGAATAAACACAAACTAATAAATGGCAAAGCAAGAACCAACAATAAAACGAGGCACACAAACAAAAACCCAGCAATTATTTCCCTAAGTAGGTGGATGATAAAAAGTAGATAACCACAAAACAAACAAACAGAGGTTACAGAAAATCAATTATAAATTAGACAGAAAGCAAATAAAATGTTTGAGGTCTTTATAAAAGAAAAAGCTTTTATAAAGACCTCAAACATCTGTGGAGAGACATTAAAAATATAAACGAAAGTAAAAAAAATAATAAATTTTTTTACAGCAGCTGCAAAGCCAAGAAAATCTATGATTTACTAACCAAAAGATGTCAAGAACGTACAAAAAAATTAAATAAATAAATAAATAAATAAATAAAGTTAAAATAGTAGACACATAAATCCAAAGGATTATATGGACACGTATATACAAAATGACACCGTTACAGTGTTTATAGGTGATTATTCACGTCTGGGAGGAACAAAATTCAGAACGAAATATAAACCACTTCAATAATGAAAACAACTCCACCGATTAAAACAATTAAACTACTGAAGAACTCGTCAGGGGAAAAAAATTGCAAAACAGGTTTCGACAAAGGACTTTACATAACATTCAAGCGAAACGTTAAATTATTGCAAAAAAAAAAAAAAAAAAAAAAAAACTAAACATAAGTGTCATTATCGCAAAGTATTTTTTAGTAGATTCTGTTATTTTTAGTTACGAAACAGATTTTTTTTCTACAGAGTTCTACTATTTCCGATAGACGTGAACACATCACCATTTGGTCCAGACCTCCAGAGCGCCAGAGGACGCATTCCTGCGGGCCTGCTCTTATTTACCCAGACTGAGTGCAGATGGTGCACATGATCAAAAACAAATGAAAGCAAATATTTTATGTTGGTTTAATTTACCATTTGTGCTACAGCTAAAATAGGCCCAGCTCAATTAAAGTCAATCGGTTGTTTATTTCCCCCGAAGACAAATTTGTGACTTGTTCTTAATTAATTATGTTTTCAAAACAACCTAATTAATATCCAGCCAAATTTTCCAAATTATTATTTGTAGAAATGTATTAAGGGTTGGAGCAGGTCGTGAAACAGTTAGTAGAGAAACATTCTTCTAGATAAATTTCAGCAGGGAGATTATTTTCTTTCTCTTTTTTTTTGAATCAGCATTTGAGCTGATTTAACTTAACAATTCAGAGAAGATAAATTTTAGGAAAACTTGCAGCTGTTGACTTAGGATGTCATGTTTATTTACAGGAAAATGTTGCCTACTGCTGATCAGAAAGTGGTACTGCGTCTCTTTGTCAGCTTCCTTTACATCAATGAAATACATAAGGGCCGAAAATAAGGCAACTCCACATTTTACACAACTTATCTGTACTTTAAGTAGCATAGCCGCTGTTCAAAATGGGAGAGACAAGAGAACATGTTGTTCGAGTAATAATTTAATAGTTTTTACTGTGAGACTATCAAGATGCAATAAAAGAAAAAATTGCTTTATATGTTTAATATGTAAATCTTTACCAGGGGTGACTGTAGATACGAAGGGAGCTGTGAATAAACTAAAACCGTTCAGTTCACTGACGTAAAAGAAAATGTATGTCAAGACTCTGAGAATTTCTGTAATTCTACGTATGTCCAGCAGAGCGCAGCAAAACCTCAAATTTAAAGAAGAAAAAAAAAACCCTGCGTTTAACCCAAAATTAAAATAAGCCTATATAAAATGTGTTTTAAATGTATCGGCTTACTTTTCAAATCCTTAATATCTCTGGTACTGTGCAAAAGTTTTAAACTCCTCATAGGTTCTTTATACTTTCCTTTCAGTGACACCGGCAGTCTAATAATCTTTCAACATATCTTGATCAGTTATTGAGGTTGCATTGAAGTTTTTTCCTTGTAATAACAATTTTTTTTTTTCTTAGGAGGCAGTGATGAAAAAAGGGAATGAGCCAAAGTTGTGTAATTTCTCATGAAAAGAGTAACGACTTAAATAAGAGTTTCAGCAAGAGAATGAAGATGGAGAACAAAAAGATGGAAAAACTGATTCTTATTTTCCACCCGAAGGTGCTTCGTGTCTCATCAGACACGGCAGGCTGTTGTTAGCTTGATTCTCAGAGCTGACGCCTGAATCAGCCTGTGTTTAGGTGGTCCAGTGGTGGTAATATGAAAGGAGAAGATTGCAGTGAGATGAAGAGATACTCGAAATAATCCGTCCTGTGTGAGTGTGAGTGTGTGTGTGTTTTTTTGGGGGGTTAGAAAAACATCTGGAGTTGGGTTGTTTTAGGTGGCAGGAGTACCAGCCTTAAGCCAATCAGACCGGTAAAAAGGTTTCTGATTCTGTTCCGCTTCACTTACTCTCTGATTAAAGTATGCTTTAAAAAAAAATAAAGGACACACACACACACACAGAAAATGTCTCAGCATTCAGATCAAACTGAATATAGTTCTACTACAACATCATCAGACCCAAAGCTTTTTCTTCTGCGCCGCACTGAGTCATGACACACCGGCAGACTCTGCAGACAAGCCGTCTGACTGGCGGTCTAAATTAAATGCAGACACAGCGCAAGCTGGGAAATGTAAAAGGTAATCTGTTTTCCCTGCAGTCTATTTTCTCCTGGGGAGGCACTTTGTGAGCAAGAAATGCAAGCAGAAGAAGTAGGAGGCATGGTCTGGCACCGTCTTCAAGGCCACTTTAAAAGCTGCATGTTCATAAATGAGCTGACACCAAACACACTCTGTCCTTAGAAATATTTTAATTTTCATCACACCCACCCGGATTTTGCTTCCGCTGTCGGCATGAGCCGAAGAAGGGGTGAACTAAACCTGAAATAGAGGGAGGAAGCAACACTCATAAAATCCATTGGAGGTCTCATGCTGAAGTAAAGAGAAGTTCATTCAAGGACGATTCAGTAAATCAGCAGTCTGGCCACTGCAGAAGTGCGGAGAGCAACTGTTTCATTACATCAGGAACAGCAAAGCCTGATCTCTGTACGATCATATTTGTGTGTATGCTGGTTCAAAATGAGGGACAGACATAAATACAGCGTCTTGGATGCAATTGGCTGGGCTTCCTAAGTTGATAGATAACTTTTTATCAATTGGCAATAGATAATATATATTTTAATTTATTTTTCATCTACAGTTTGTCTTTATTTGAGCAGAGCGTCCCACTGAAAACCGAAATAACTTTTAGTATAAGAGATTCCAGGTCAGGGTAGCAGCCACATAAACTGATTTTTTAAATTTTTTTAACAAGATTTTTTTTTTCTTTTAACAATAATACAGTCGATGTGTGTAATTAAAATAGGATCCAACTGTATTGGACTAAATGGGAAATGAACTGACCATACACTAAACTAGATTCTTTAGAGTATGAACTGAACATTTTCATCTTCCTTATGATGACTATTGCTTCAAATTATTTCTATACAGATGAACTCAGAATATCAAGAAATATGGCTGACTGACTGGAATGTTCCTGAAGGTGAATGAATAATGATTAGAGGGAAAAAAGATGGGGTCGGGTTTAAAACTTTAAATGTAAGGCATTGCATTTTAAAATTGTGGAGCAAGTACTCGTTTAAAGATGTGCAACCTGACTGGTTTTTATGTGTTGCTAGGATGCCTGATCTAGACTAATGCATGAAGCATTACAAACGGTAGAGACTAGACATGATCAAAGCACAAAAAAATCTTAAGATCTCCAACAGGAAGACAAGGCTTCACTTTAGCAGCAGCTCTCTGTTGGAAAAAGCTCAGGGTGATGCCTTTGAAACCTGAGAGCACTTTTCGGTTAATGTCTCGCATCCCCTTGCTTTAGTTAGAAACTTAACCGCCTACTCTGCATTTAAAAGGAATCGAAATGATTCATTCAGTAACCCATAAACAGGATGAAAATTACACCTTTACATTTTTCAGCCTGTTGGACCAATTCTGTTCTTTCTGGATTGTCAAAGATGGACTAGATTAGCTAGAGTGCATGTTTGCATTTCTTAAATATGCTACTGACTACATACGAGGTAAAACCTGGCCTGCTCTTAAAGGGGTATTGTGCATTTTTCTTTTTGTGATTCATGAATATGTTACCTGGTTTAGTCAAACTATGAACTATTTGCAGTGGCTCAAACTCCGGGGTGAATTACCAACTCCAGGATAAGAGATTGTATTGTAGTTTATGTAAAAAGTGTTTATAGATGTTTGCAATATAGGATAAGATATTTTCTTTGCCAGGCTATATTTAACAGGTCAAAGTTTTAGTGAGTATTCTGGAGGGAATGTTAATTGTTTATAGAGTGGAGAATCATACGTTTCTGCGTAAGGAAAAAGGTTTTATCCAAATGCACTTTGTATAAGAAGCATTTAGTAAACAGTAATAGATTAGAGAACCATGATCTGATAGTAGGATGGTGACTGCTGATTGCTATTGCACAGAATCCCGCTTTAAAAAATAAAAAATCAGTAACACCTTATGATCCTCAAATCAATAATATGAGCTTCTGAACTCAGTGCTTTCCTTAATACATTGCAGCTTATTCTCTTCTATTTTATGTTGTCAAATGAATCTATGTAGTGTGTCAATTTGAAGTCCCAACATTTCCTTTTTAATTATATTTTACTTCTTTGATAAATATATAAGCTTAAGCTGAGTACTAGCCCTGATTGTGACTTTACTGATTAAGTAAATCTGTTGTTGTGTAATTCCTGCTTTGGTCATATCTGACCTCTTTCCTTTTTCTATTTTATCACGCTCTCATGCTTGGGATGCCAACGAGTTGTGTGTCGATGGTCTTGGAGAGGTTTCATGTGATCCAGAGTTAAATAACCCTGACCGGATTTTCACACCAGAGATCTCCAGCATGATGCTGCCACCACTTGGGGGTGCCATCGTCATAGCAAATCCAAATTCGTGCATGCTCTCAGGCACGTACGCGGGCCTGCTTTCTCTTATTGTCCTCATCTTTCTCACTCACGCACACACACACACACACGCACGCACGCACGCACGCACGCACGCACGCACGCACACACACACGTCTATCTATTCAGACAATGCCAACTCTTGCACATCCTCGCCTTCTCTCAGTCCTGTGTGAGCGTTGCCTCTTTTTGCGGACTCTGTGATTTGTGGTGTCTTTTGATGTGTAAAGTGGTAAAAAGGCCTGCTCCCTGATCTGGACTTTGTCACAGTTTCTGAAGCCATTAGGAGGCTTAGAACCAGTTCTATTAAAGAGTTATAAAAGTGAAAAATTTCACCTCATGTATTG
The DNA here is from genome assembly GCF_051168715.1 of Poecilia mexicana. NCBI lineage: Eukaryota > Metazoa > Chordata > Actinopteri > Cyprinodontiformes > Poeciliidae > Poecilia > Poecilia mexicana. The sequence continues at coordinate 14,703,868 of NW_028263380.1, read as the reverse complement.
AAGTTCCTGGCTGGTTCAGTGAAGCTAAAAGTGGTTCCCCCTGTTGATCACGAACACCCCCATCACTTGTCCGCCTTCCTTTCCTGTGATGCGGTGCAAAGCGGAGTCTGTCCTGATTCACTTCTTCTCCTCCCTGCAGAATGAAAACATCAGCCATCTGGTCGAGGGGTGAGAGGTCAAACCTCAGGCTGGTAATGAGGATGGCGTCGCTTGGGGGATGTTGGAGGAGTGAGTGCATTTGTGTCTATGTGTGTGTGTGCGTGTGTGTGTGTGTGGTTAGTTCAGCGTGTCTGCTTCCTGAGTGAGCATTAAACATTAACGAGTGAGCTCTGCACGTCTAGTGGGAGGACGGGAGATCTGAGTGCCCGGAAGGAGACGGTGCGCGGACAAAGTCGCTGCGGATAAATTAAAAAAGGTGCCAGGGCGTTTGCACGGTTGCATGTAGTGCACCGAAAAGCGGACTTTGTGTGGCTACCCCGTACCTTTCAGTCACTCTCTCCTCAAAAAGCTTTTTTCCTCTTGTTTATCGACTCACCCTTCTAGGATTCTGTACATCAATAGCTCGGGTCGATGAGAAAGAAAAGGCACAGAGGCTGCTGTTGTGACAGAGGTGTTTGTGTGTGTGTGGCCTTACATTTGATACACTGTAAGGACAATTTTCCTAACACATACTATGCTGTGGGGACCGATTGCTCCTTACGGGACCAAAAGCCCGGGGTTCATAAGAAGAAGTGGTGTTTTGGGGTTATGGTTCAGGTCAAGACTAAGGAGTGAATTGAATTTGGGTTAGGTCTGGGGTTAAACATGTGCTAGTAAAAGTTAGGTTTACGGCAAGAGTCAAAGTTAGACGATCGAGATGAATGAAAAATTAATAGAAGTCAAAGCAAAATCATTGTCATCTATAAAGACATCATATATGTGTGTACTTGTCCAGTTATTGTATTTAGGACAATTTCTGGCATATTTACTAAACTTCTCAAGACCAGTGGTCCTTATGGGGACCAGTAAAAATGGTCTGCTGATATGGTGGACCTCCTTGTTCAGAGTTAGAGGTTAGGTTTAGAGGCATGTTGTGAATTAAGTTTTGGTTAATGTTAAGGAATAGACTAGTTTTTGTTAGGGTTAAGGAAAATGTCTCAGTTAGGCGTAAATGGAGTTATTAAAATGAATGAACAAAGTCCTAAAATGGGTAGAAATACAAACTTGCAAGTGTGTATATGTTTTTCCTCTTCTTTTTTTTTTATTTTTTATTACCATATCACATAATTTGTTCCAGTTATTTTCCACCTTGACGAAATGTCCTGTCCGCTTCTGCTGGAGTTAGCTGTATTCAAATATAAGCTGTTAGATAACAGCAGCAGGTCTCGTTCAGCCTCAAAGCTGCAGCAACCCAACATACTGAAAATCACAGAGTTGAGGTAAAACAAAAAAGCAAAAAAAAAAAAAAAAAGCATAGATCTCACAAGCAAACTCGATTACGTTCACTTCCTTTCTATTCTCTTTGCAGACTCTTCAATGCAGTTGCAAGTGTGTGCTCCTGTGTTAGTGCAGTTGCCATGGAAATGCAAGCAATGGTGGGAATAATGGAACACTCAGCAGTAAACCACCACCTCTCCTGTTTTACCAGTAACCTCTGAGAGCATGTTTTAGTCACGCTCTCCGACTGCGGATCAGTTTAATCATAATATTTCCACTGCATTGAGTTCCCCTACATATAAGGTGAATTTGATTGTTGAGTGCATTACGTGTGCAAGGCTGGTGAAGAAGAAGAAATGGTCTCTGGCTTCATGAGGATAATTATCATTAATGAAAAAATAATTATTTCTCAATGGGAAAGGATAAAATATGACTGTTTTATGTTTGCAGGAAAGGATATGAGCAACATACTTCAAGTAGAAGAGGTATTACATAATGTTTCTGTTGCTTTTATATCTCCCATTTCTTTGGAAACATCCTAATGGCAATTATAGTACACACTGGTAAGAAAAAACGAGGGCAGGCAGACCTTGTACTTTTAACCAGGATCTACATTCATGAGAAAGGCTCTGCCATAAAAACCTTGTCTGGAATTAATAATAATAATAATAATAATAAAGATGAGGATGTAATAAACAACACCCTCCATTATTTATTGGTTCCACTGATAAATTAATTGAAAAAACCTGAAGTGAAATTAATATATAATTTCACACACAAAAAAAAATTTTTTTTTTGCATGTTTTAATTAAAGTTTATTTATTGAGTACTGAAAAAAAAAATACATTCACATCCTACATCTTACAAATTGATGCTCCTTAACAATTCCTGTAAAATACATGTAATGGAAGCAATTTTATATTTCTGTTAAGCTTTATAATGCTATCAGACTTTGAACTTTTAACGGCCTTTTGTTTGCTAGGGGTACAAATGTGATGTGGCCTCTGTCTCGGGTTTGACAGTAAGTAGGATGTCCTTTTCCTGAAATGCTGCGTTAGATTTATGCTGAATTAAAAGTGAAGGGGAGCCTTCCAAAAAGTTCCCCTTTTGTCTGATCACTCCACTTCATATTTTCCTGTTCTCTTTTTTCAGTACTGGTTTTGGTTTTGGCCTCAACTACTTTAAAGGCCCACCATCACGCAAAATTCACCCTTTGCATATTATTCCATTTGGGCACCTCCTGCTTCTAGAAACAGTCCGATAGCAAACAAACAAACACTTTGCTTTTGCTGATGTCTACAAAACAACCTTTTGCAAAAACCTCTAAATTGTTGCGTCACAATTTGTTACCTGGCAACCTCAAGCCAAGCCCAGCCCTTCACCTGGCAACCCAAGTGGACCTCCACCCGCTACTTTACAAGTTACCGCTGCAATGGCCGCTAAAAAAAAAGAAGGAAAAATGTTTGGTTGTCATCTGCAATACAGAATATATGTCCATGAATTTTCTCCCAGTTACGTAAAACAGCTTCAGTTCATTTTTGCTTGCAATGTCCCTGAAATATCGCCAAGTAAAGTTGTAGTTTGCGCAAATCAGCTAAGGAAGGAGTCCTTTGAAAACTACCAATTGTACAAGAGGATTTACCAAAATACTTCGGCTGAAGGAAGATTCTATTCCTACTGTTCGTCACAAATCTGCATATGATAGCGATGTAAGTACATAATGATGTTTTGTATTGTTCAGCACGAACCTGATTTGTCATGTAGCATAAGCTAACGCCGAACGTTAGCATTAGCTAACCATAGCTATTTCTGACGTTACCTTACTTACAATCAAGGGCGTAAATCCCATCTCATTATTGGGGGGCACCATAAACAGGGGCATTTTTAAGAGCAATTTTGTGGGGGTCGGCAAAATTATATTATACTTTGGATAATCTTTTTAAAAATACTCTGCATTCATTTGTAAAAATTTATATTTTGAATGTGCAATTTAAAAATTACAAATATATGCAAACAACACATTTCAGAAGTTTTTGTAATACTTTTAAGGTTCCGTGTATAGTTTGGTAAGCCTTACTAAATTACAAAATAAATACATTTCAATAATATTTGTAAGTAGATTATAAATAGTGTCTAAGTATATTTCAATGAAACTTTCAGTGTTCACATCCATGCTACTTTATGCTAACGAAGTATGCCTTATTAGGTGCCTTAATAATCTTTTACTATTTTGTTAAAATGGCAACCACCTGAAGTGAAACTCGCATCGAGTAAACTCAAAAACAGGATAAACCTGTGAGGTGACAATTAGTTCCTCACAGGACATTTAACGTTAAATGTGGAGAAGAACATTTGACTTTAGCAAATAATTCACTTAGTCTGTTATTTCAGACTATAAAAAAATTGCTGTCGGCTTCTGCTCAAGGAGGAGGTGGAGCCTTGGAGGAATTATTTGATTTGATGCTAACCACCAAACGGTGTGTAAAAAGGCCGTAGTCATTCAACAGGATGACAAACAGTTTCTAATATTCAATACTAATATGAGTGAAACAGACTACAGAGGAACTTCCTCTGCTCCACAGCCTGGGGGTTCGAATTGGGCCCTGCGTTTGTTCATGAGCTTGGATCAGCTGACAAGCTCCATTTAGTGTCAACATTTTGAAAGATGGGGGGGAAAAAAACAACAAAAAAAAAACAAAGTGTTTGTTTGCAGAAGTCTACGACGAGTTCATGAGAAGTTTCCACTAATAACTCGGCGTCGGCGAGCAGCAGAAGGGAAATGAGGCAGGTGGAGACACGGTGACTCGGCCATGCTTCCCTCCCTCACTCCAAGAACAGCCGAGAGTGTTTATGCACGCAGTCAGCAGAGAGCGAGCGCATCCCACACGGCTCCAAGATTGAAAGAAAACAGCATCAATCTAGCAAAGGGCTCAAGGCCTTTTAAAATAACCATGACAGTGTTAGCAGGCGAGGCTCCTATAGCATAGATAGATAGATAGATAGATAGATAGATAGATAGATAGATAGACAGCATCTGTTGTCCTTACCCTCCCCCAGTCTTGCCCCCTCTAAGTGCTCTGTGGTCATTTTCATTCATCTCCCCCATGATGGTAAAATGTCAAGGTTAGAGTGTGCCAGATTTCTTTCTCTCTCTCCCTCTTTCTGTTTTTTTTTCTTTCTCTCTCTCTCACACACACACACACACACACACACGCGCACACACACACACACACACACACACAGTTGGAGGATAGGGAGGTGAAAGGAGCTCCGTATGAATACAAGAATTAGTCAAGCGTGCATTTTCCTTCTTCTCCTTTTCTTTGCCCCTCTGGCTCCTCTGCTGCCCCCTCTCTTTGTTGGTATTGCCCTTTGGTCTCTCTCGATGTGTGTGTGTGTGTGTGTGGGGGGGGTTAATTCAAGGGGTAAAAATGAGCATAGTTTAGAGAGGTTTGGTTTAGGGGTTTTCTTGGATATTTATTTTGCTCCATTAAGTTCATGAGTCTTTTTATAGAAAAAGTAAAGTGAGAAAGAAGTATTAATTTAACAGAAAGAGAGTCATGTGAAAACATTATGAGGGGAATAGTTATGGGTCGGTATGATAACCTTTAGTAAACAAACAACTTTTTCTCTTATTTAACCCAAAAGCCTTCACCTGTTGATGTATAAAGATATATAACTACGTCTGTTTAAAATGGAAAACCAAGGCAAAAATAATATAACTCATTGATTATTACCTTTTAATTAATAACATTTGTAGTTATTATGGTGTCATTGCATAGAATGAGATAAATATATAGTCTGAACACTTGTTAAAAGTGTGTCAGGTCCTTTTCAGCCAGCTGACTGGCAGTGAGCAACAGGCCATGGAGAGGTAACACCTGGTTACTCTATGTTCAAAAAAGAGAAAAAGGTTTGTTATCTCCTGTAATATTAATTTTTATTATCATTATATTTATTTTATTTGTTTCTTAAGCAGCTGCAGAAACAGTACGGTGGAGGATTTTAGCAGGTTTGAAACATTAACTTTTATACTTGGGTGCAGATGGTCGACATTTATCACCATCTGACAAGTTTGGTTTGACTTTATTGAGCATATTGTAATAAAAGAATAACAAAGTTGGATACAAACAAAATACATTTTCATTCTCAACAAGAAACAAAAATCACCTCTTTAATTTCCCGGTCTTCTTTAAATGATCAATCTTTTGTGGTGCGATTTATCCTAGCCTTTTGCGTTATTCCACATTTTTTGGGTGATATCAAAAACAAAAGTTTTTCCCCCCAATATTTTCGTTTAAATCGTTTCGTTCTTACTTCTTTCCTTGCAGACAAGAGTGTCAGGAAACGCATGCATAAAGCGCTTCCCACGCTACTGTATTTATGAATCGCTTTAAAAAGAAGTGCTGCACAGAAAAAAAGAAATCAGATGAAATTTTCTTAAAAATGGAGTGAAATGTCCAGATTTTCCTCAGGCCCAACCTAAGACTTGTTGGTGAGGACTGGACAACCTTCACTTCTCCCCCCCCCCTGCATGTTTGTCTTTTATTTCACCTCTCCCAAAGTGTTCACCGAAACTCCCCCTTCCCTCTCAGACAGATTTACCCCTCCGCCTCCTCTGGTGAAGCCCCCTCTCAACCCCGAAGCAGTGCCCCAAGAGAACAGAGGTAAACATGCCCCCTTTTCTTTCTTTCGTTTTTTTTCCCCCTGCTCATTCCCAGTGCTCCCCAAACTCAGTCGTCTTCTCTCAGTTTGTTTGCCGACGGGCTGCTTTCTGGACTCGTTGTTTGGCCCTTAGTTCAGAGCACGCTTTGAAGACATAAGGGGAAAAAAAAAAGCAAAAAAAACAAGAATAAGAGGAGGCAATGATACAAATCAATTTGTAAGGTTAGGTTTACAGCTGCACTTGTGTTCTGGGTATTTATAAGTAGAAACCATTTGGGGAGTAGGTCTGTGTTGTATGTCGAAAAACACACAAGAGCTCCTGATAATCCAATAATATTTATGCTGGAGATTAATAAGATTTAGGTTTTCAACATGACAGAGACATGAAAGCATGTCTCAAAACAACAGAGTCACTTTGCATCTTGTAGAAAATAGAACTACAAACACTGATTGCTTTTCATAGAGAATTAACCAACATAAAAAGTTTTTTTTTTTTTTTTGTACTTTTTATTTGTTTTATTTTCAGCTTCACTCACTTCCATTTATTTAAACGGTACCGACAAAACTGACTTCTTCTCGAGGCGTTTTCTAAATAAGCAAGTCCAATTCTTGTTCGTTTGTTGTTTTTTTTTTTTTTTCAGAAGCTCAGCCCAAACTCAGGTAAAAATTTGGGCCAATTCTTTCCAACTTTTCCGGTCAGATTCAAATCACCTTCACTCCAACTCAGTCCTAATTACAGACAATATATTAAAGAGTGCATTGACAATGCAAAAAATCTCTCACAAAGCAGCTGAACACTGAGGCACTGTGACAGGGACGGTTTCTGTGAGCAACAAAAACAAAACAAAAGTTTACGCCCTCACTCAGTTTAACTCATAAAAAAAACACAAAGCACATTCTCCAGAAATGTTGCCATTTGAATTCGACATACTTCTACTTTTGAAGCCCTTCTGTTGTCATAAACGCTGCTTTGCTAAATATTTTTAGTTTTTATTCTCCATTCATCCGTTTCGAAATCTCACCGTGCCTTTAGTCGCGTTTCACCTCGGAGGCACCGTGCGAGACGGCTGTTTTGACAGCCATCAGACAATAATTGTGCATCCGCTGAAGATTTGATAGCTACCTGTTCACGGTGTCACAGGTTTTTTTTTTTTTTTTTTAAATCTTTTTGAAACAGTAGCTGACATGCTGTTGCAGTTGTTTTTCCAACGCTTTCTGTTGATAAAAAATGTCATCTGACATGTTTACTGTTTTGTCGCAGGCTGTAGGAGAGGAGACTGTGTGGGAGTGAAGGTTAAGAGAAAGACAGTTTAGGGAGACCTGCTGTTTTGCGTGCGGCAGGGTGCATCGTTTTAAGCCCGAGATGTTGCTGAGAAATGGAGCTGGATTCAAAATGCGCAAAGTCAAGAAGAAACTGTAGTCTGTTTCTAAATAGACTGAGGTTTTGCGGAGCTCACTTGTGAACTACAACATGTGGAAAAGTTGCACTCCCCGCCTTCGCTAGAGACGTGGAAATCGATGAGCTCTCGTCATGCTTCTCAGTCACCCTGTAATCCTGTCCGCTGGGTCACCTGGTAAAAAAAAGAGAAAAAAAAAAAAAACAGCCCATATGGCTGGAGGTTTAGACAAACCGCACACCAGCGCCTGCACATACTCTAACACTTGTGCCACAGAGCGCGCTCGCTGCACCGTGGTAGTAAAGGGGAGAGCTTGCAGACTCTGCACAAAGTCTCTCAAACTTTTTTTTTTTTTTTTTCATCTTTCTAAGCTGGAACATGATGCAGGCCTCCTCTGACATGCACACACAGTGTAAGACACACTTGAGCGTTATGAGGTGCCGCTGCTTGAAGACAGACGAAGCGGGTCTGGGTGGGATTAGATCCTTGCAGCCCTATAGCTTTCACCAAACTGTCTGGCCTTGACTTTTTTTCGTCTCTGTATCTTTCTCCCACACCTGTTTCAGTCTGATTTGTAAAAGTACCCCCCCACACCCCCACCCTCTTTCCCTTTTTTAAGGGTACGTAGGTATTACATTACCCTCGAACACCTTATGTTTTTTCATATGTGGGCATTGTGTGGCGGCAGATCCACAGCAGGGTTTCAGAACAGCAACATTTTCAAACGTATCGGCCGCTGAGAAGTGAGAAGAGCTGAGCCGCGTGGGCTGAAAATGTCCCAGCAGACTGGGTTTATTGCCTCGGATCCGTCTAGAATCAGTCTCCATTGTTCTGCAGGTTTGCCCCTCGAAAAGCTCTGGGGATACTCTATCTCATAAAAGAGGCCGTTAATGTACTCTGACCCAAAGTGGGATTATTATTTCGACGGTCTCCTGGCACGGAGAGAAGGAGTCGGTCGCGTCCGCTCGGCTGGATCAGGTCGGACAAGGTGTCACCGAAACACAGATGTAGGAAGAGCTATCAAAGAAAGGCCAACAAAGAGCTTCGACTCGTCCTGTGTGACACGCAAAACACGAGCCGTGGAACAGTGGGGAAACAAGGCAAAGACAATATTTGCAAAGCCAGATCTAATGCTGCTTGTACAGCATGTACAGAATGCGTACATCCTCATAATCACGCAGGCAAAGCTCTCTGAAGTCTTTTGTGACTTGCTTCTATTTTTGCTACGGAAGGGTATTCGCCAGAGGCGCTTTCTGAACGTCATAGCCGGCTCACTGACTCATCTATGCACAAAGATCTGTAACGTTTGACATTTGATGTTTGTCTCAGTGGAAGTTTGACCCAAATTTAGAGCACTCGGGGTTGCACCAACAGTTAAATAAGCGTGCCGTTTATGTCAATTTCTTTAGCAATAGTTTGAAACAATGTATGAAAGCTGAAAGATCTTTTGAGTTTCGCAGTTTTAAATCCACTTTCAGATCAGTTTTTTGTTTTTTTTGTTTTTGCCTTCCTAAACTGCATACAATTCTATGTAAGTGTACAGATAGAACGTCTTTGAAGCGTTCCCAACACAAATAGCAATTTAAACTCTTTGGATTTTATGAGATAAAAGGGTGCATAGTTGAAAAGTGAAAGCAAAAGAATTTGTGGCTAATCGGAACGAGTGGGCCCTTTCCCAATGGGCCAATCTGACGTTTTGACCACATGGACCAGTTCCCCCCCTTTTTTTTCTTTTTTCGGGCCAGTGTTTTGTCATATCATTGGTGGGTTGACTCCATTATAAGAAAATCAGTTTTGTCTAATCGATATCTGTGCAACGTAGATGTGGTGAAGCCGACGTTATCTTAAAACAACATGCAATAACTGCTGCCCCTGCACCATGTCTGCCTTTACTGGCAACTCTTGTTTTTTATTTTCTTTTTGTGTGTTAATTTCAAAGACGCAGAGATCAGTCCAATCTCTAAAACACATATTAATGTTTTAGAGTTGGTCACGTTTCTTTAACACTGCTCTTGTGCAGAGGAAAGAAGATAATAGTGTCATTAGGAAGTTAATGTTACACCGTTAGTGACAAACTTGCAGAGAACTGAGTAATATAATTTTTTAAATCTTTAATCATAAGGATTACATATCTGCAAACACTAATTTGCTTGGCATTTAATACTACAGAAAAGGAAGTTTTTGCTGGAGATTTGCCCTTTAACTAATGTTCTCAAATATGTGAAATCAAAGTTGTTATGAAACCGTTTCCTTGCAGAGGAAAAAGAGATGATAGTGTGATTAAGAAAGTGTGACATTGCCTTTAGTATCAGATATTTTTATTTAGATATCTCTGAATACTTACAAAATATATTCTCAGATATTGTTGAAAAGAATGTGTTGTAAAAATGATTGTTGGACATGTGCACTCTTGTTGAAAGAAATCTACATCGTGAAGCAATTTTTTCACTTGCACCGAATTAGAAATATTTTAGGAAATTCTCTGAATTACCAGTTTTTACAGAACAGTGTCACTATTGTAGACTTGATATGTAAGGTTATAATTACATGCTTTTAATAATAATGGGTCATTACCTAGACTGGGCCAGTTTGAAGCATGAAACTCCAAGGCTTAGTGCTGCTTAGTTTTACTTTTCACCACGCAGCTTTTTGCATAGAGGCCAAAATGTCTTAACCTCATCTGAACAGAGGAACCTCTTCCACATGTTTGCAAATCTGCTGGACTTTTTTTTAACCAACCATTTATGAAGGCCTGATGTGTGTTTATGTGGATATTAAATTAGATTCAGGCGGAGTGTATTTGCAAATTAAGTGATTGATTTTATTTAGGGACATCATAGCAAAGGGATTTTGGTTTACACTTTTGTGATTCTTTTTTTTTTTTTAAATGTGTAATGCAATTTAAAAACCATGGATTGTTTCAACTTTTTTATTTTATTTTGCACTACCTTTTACTTTTCATGTAACTGCCTAATAATATGCAGGTTGAAGTTTTTGGTTTTAATAAAAAAAAAGTGAAAAAGTTGAAGTCTCTTTAAGCACAGTTTTGACATTAAATTTCCTTGAAAGTTTATATCTTGACAAAAATGAAAAACGGGGTTAAAAGCTTAAATATGTGACTTAAAATCCTGTGTAAAGATTATGTGCATTTATTAATAAGCATTTCCAGCGATTTAGCATCTTTTACTCAATGCTCAAGTTAATTTATGGGTTACCACGGAGAGACAAACTAAACTGAGAATTAGATATTTCTAATTTTTGTTGACGATGAGATTCCAAATCTGTCTTTAGCTTAGTTCTTTTTTTTTTTATTTCTTTTTTTTTACTTGCAGTGTTTTAAAGGTTGCTAGTGTGTGAATATCTGCATGTTTGCATGAGTATTTAGGAGTCCTGCAGCTTCACACATTGACACGACTTTGTGTCGCTTCTGTTGCACCTCGCCGCATACACATGCACCAGAGCTGCCCTTTGGAGGAAGTGGTTACCTTTTAGGCTTTCTGGTTTCACATATCTTGTTCCGTTTGTAAGAGTGTGTCTGTCTGTATGCATGCTTGCGTGTGCGCGTGTGTATGCGTGTGTGTGTGTGTGTAGGATTAGGAGAGGCCCAGCTCAAGGTAGAAAGACAGACGAGGTTGCTCCCCCCTCCATTTTTTGTCTCACTTTTCGGTTCTTTCTTCGCTTTCCAGTCTTTTTTCCCCTCTGTCCTCTGTGCCTTTTTTTCCCCTCCTTAGTGGCACCGTGATGGATGGCAGCCTGCAGGGGTGAAGGTGGAGGGGGTTTGTGATCAACAGCCAGGCTATTGTGTGTTTCTTTCACTTTGTGTGTTTACTTTTCACTTAAAGATGAGAACAATGACAGGACTCGAAGACGTGGAGCCTTTCTAAAAAAAAAAAACGTAGGGACCAATTTCTTATTTTTATTTATTTATTTATTTTTTGATGGTTTCGAACCAGTGTAAGGGATTTGTGGTGGCCTAGTTAAGTTTAGTCGGATCAGGTTAGAGTACGAAGGGACACATGGCGCAAGTGATGTTTCTGCGTGTCTGTATGTGTGTTTGTGCGGTTGAAGATCTCTCCAGGAAAGGCCGTGTGGGATATAAAACCTGTAATGACAAAATGACTCGCTAATCACGGTGGTTAGAGGGTTGATGAGGGGAAGGCAGATGCTGTCACAGAGCTGCTTCAGCCTTCAAACAAGAACAGGCTCACAAAGAAGCACACAGACAGAACTTTTACAGAAAAACATGCGTCTTGTTTTGCACATACGGCGCCTGGCAAAAGTAGAAGAAAGGCCCTGAGTTTCTGTTTTTGCGTGCTGCAACCACAAACCGAACTCTTTTGGTATTTTACGCAATAGACCCACACAATCTACAACACGATTGTGATTTTTCTTTTTTTAAACAAATAAAAATGCAATAAAACCTGCCACACATTTGTTTGTTGTAGCTCCCTTTGCTCTGATAACTAGATGTGTAGAAAAGCAGATGATTGTCCACCACATTTCATAAATCTGGCTTTCATATAAAACAGGCAAGAAGAAGAAAGTCTCCTTTGCAGTTTTCCACATGACACCTAGGGGACACTCCAAACATGTGGCAAAAGGGCACGTTATATTGTAAGAGACTAACGCTGTACACCCCACTAAACACACCATGCCCTCTGTCAAACATTGTTACAGCATCATGGTGTAATATTAGCAAAATCTTTACTCAAACACACACCATCATTTTCAGTTTTTTATTTATTAATGATTATTCCCCCTACTTTCTGTGGACCGCCTCATAAAATCCCGTTGTAGCAAAATGAAGAAGTTCAAGGGTCACGAATACATTTGTATGTTCATTGACTGCATGTGCAGAAGAAACATGAGTCCTCCACAGTGTTGGCCTCAGAGCGACTGCACACATGCTCATACAGTCGCGCGCGCGCGCGCACACACACACACACACGCACACACACACACACACACACACACACACACACACTTCTCGGCATTGAAATTAATTCACTGACCCCTGTTTAATGGTCTGTGAATTTATGTCGTCACGTGTCACTATCACTTACAAAGGAAATAAAATCTTAGCACATTACACTTCAATTAGGTGTTTAATACGTCCCATTAAAACTCTGCCATTTCAACTGCTGAATGATAACAGTTTGAAAAGTGATAAAAACAAATTTTATGGGTTATCCTCAGTAAATCTATATAGCAGATGGTTAATGTGGCTAGGCTAAATGTGTTAGAGTGGAGCTCCTGGTGAGGGTTTAAGCTTTTTTTTTTAAATGTCACGTCTTTTATAGATTAGGTGCTGATGAACGCGAGTAACTCGCACAAATTGCTGCTGCTCAGCAGGGAGGCTAAAAAATTTCAGCCCATTGCATGTAGAGCATGTCAGTATCAAAAAGATATCCACTCCAAATTTAAAAGTTGGAAAGTAAATATTACCTCTGTTGATAGTAATGCATGAGACAATTTTTTTTTTTTGTACAGCTCCTTGAACTATTAAGAGTGTCCTTTTAATCGTTCCTTAAGAGTGCCAAAAAAAAGTGTCCTTTTTTCTGTCCACACAGTATTGGCTTTAGCTGATCTTGTTTAAAATCCTTTTGCAGCCAGTCCTCCTTCATAGTAAATTCCCCTGCTCTAAGTGAGCCATCTGTAATGTCAGTTTGTGGTAGATTGTTACTTCATTTTCATTGTATAAAATGTGAAAAGACAGCTGGCCTGTTCCGCTTCTCAAAATGCAGAGTTGTTTAGGTGTGGCTCCCTCCTTTAAATAGTGCAGTTTGTAGCTTGTACAAAAACACGTTTGTTATGTATTCGTTAAAGTTGTCACCGTGTCGTGACAGTATGATATGAAACAGATTATCTGTAAAAAGATCGAGCTCCTCCACCTCCTCCTTGAGCTACTATTTGACTTTTTTATTGTATTTCAATAAATAGGTGTACTGCAGGGTGGTTTTGAAGAAAAAGATAATAGATGTGCATGGCCCTAATTACAGGAGGAATTTAAAAGAAATCAAATTGCTAGGATTGAAGTAATGATAACAAAAATAAAAGAAAAATGTTTTGTGTCGTGCCAAACACTTTGTGGTCACAGAAAATTATTTTGAGGAACACAAATGGCCCACCACTGTTAGGTATTCTATGTTTTTGGGTTAATTTTTCAGTTTTTTTTGTTTGTTTGTTTGTTTTACTCTCTAACTAATGATTTTTGGTTCAACTTATTAATTGAATTAATAATAATAATAAAAAACCCTAAAATGTCATCCAGATATGTCGCCTTTTACATTCTATAAATATTGTCAGCGACTGTCACTTTCTCTGTTTTCGTTCCTCGTTTTTGCTCAGACATCCCAGCTGACAGTGTGTCAAAAACCAGAGACATCAAACCCCTGAGCTTGTTTTACAAACATCGACAGACATCTAATCTGCCGATGAACAGTCACACAGTGACAGCCACAAATAAATAAATAAATAAATAGTCTATCTTTGAATTACAATTTTGCCCAACTGGGGTTTTAGTGTTAGTTGTTAAACACAATTTTGCTGCACATGTTCTCTGTTCAAAAATATGTTTTTGTGACATCCTGCCATTTTTTATCTGTTTTGCTTTTGTTTCGTACTCTTATCTCTGGAAAAATAGATCTTTAAGAACATTGGACATTTTAGTAAATCGGATAAAAAAAGGAGTCTGATTTTTCTCAGAGAACTGCATAAGTGAACAAGCCTAAAAAAAACCTGTCTGAACTTTTAAAAAACATTTTTTTTTCTTACAATTTCTTTTCATTATTCTTAAGAAAACTATGTAAAACCTACACTTTTTATAGCAACTACATGTATATAGCATCCTACATATTTATTGGCAGCCCTGACAAAGCTGTGCAAGCAGCCAAAAATCAATGTTTTTATTGCAGGATCACAATCTAATGCTAACATTTTTTGAAATTCAGGTTTTAATTTAAGTAGAGGTATTCAGTTGTTAAAAATACAATGAAATGATAAGAAACGTAAATACATTTTTTAATTAAAAATATATTATTTTATATATATATATATTTATATATATTGCACTCCAATACATACATTTTATTTAACTGAGCCTTTTATAAGCTTGTAATTGTAATATTTCAATTTATAAAGTTTATCTGGGGTCTAAATATTAACTATATGAGAAACAAATTTCTCTCGGCTGTTACATTAGACAGGAAAGACTAAAGGGAAAAGAAAACATCTCTGAAGAAAAGCTTATATGTGTCAATCTTCACAGGCATGGAAAAAGCTACAAGAAAACAGCTTCTCACTTAAACTTGCTCATATCTTCAGGGAGATAAATTGTTAAAAAAATATTTAAAACAAAGAGGGGAAGAAAGCCTACAACATATGGCCAACCAGACTAACCTTAACACCGTGCACAGTCAGGAGGAAGGTAAAGGATATTTAAACAGCTCTTAAAACTCATGGCTAGAAAACTTCAGGAAATTGTTTTGTGTCAAATTGTGCCAGTGTAATAAACATGAATGTATTTTTCAGCCTTTTGCTCGTTTTTATCAGGGGAGTCGATAACTGAACGTGGCGTCTCTGGAGCGCTTGAACATCCACTTTGTGTTCTGATGTGTGCATTAGGCTTGCATACACAGTTTCTTTTTGTTGGCAGAGTATATATACCTCATTGCAAGCGAGCGATTTTTGATATGCGCTTATCTTAATGCCATGGGAGAGCTTCTGTCACCTCATCTGTTTCAGTCGTGTTTTCTAGACAACTTGTAAAATGCGTGTAGACGCGTTCTTCTTATGCAGACTGCACCTTACATCCTGTGTCTGTGTGTGATCACACAAGAGAATATATGTCAAACCGCTGCTGCGTCTCAACCACACCTTCGACGCGAGTGTGTGTGTGTGTGTGTCTCTCTCTCTGCAGTTGCACAAACACACACGTTTTTACTCAGACATAAAGTGATCGCGCAGCCATGTAAGCGCCGGCATGCAAAACAAGCCCCAGCAACAGCAGCAGCAGTAGTACAATAATGAGTCCTCTGTGTTTAGCAAAGTAGAAATACTCTTTTGAAATGACAGAAAATAAGCAGCTATGAAGATACATGAATCTGTGTTTCTTGCTAAAAACACGGGTTCTGGTTTGTGTCCTTTCTTCTCTGAGGTGTCTGGATCTTATAAACAAAAAAAAAAGAAAAAAAAGAAAAAGAAAACGGAATCATATCCTAAAAATATGCATTACCAAACAGTGACGTGAAGTTGCATGAAAATCAGCAAATAATTTATCAGAAATATGAGTCTGAGTCTGTTTCGGTGCTCGATTCAACATTTCAACCAGTCGCCATGCATGTTATATTCCCTACTAAGCATTTGTAGCATAAAACGTGTGTGTGTGTGCGCGTGTGTGCTAAACAAAAGAAGCAGCGAGCAAAGTGTGTTCAATCAATGATTGCCTGGAGGCAATATCTATTAACAACTCCATCTTTGGTTACCATTCTCCTGATGCTCACATTGTTATGCACAGATACTGTACAGAGGAGAAAACGAGGCTGAATAGGTGAACGTAAACATTAAAGGAAATAGCCTGTTTATTTGACTACCATGCACTGTAATGACCCTATATTTTATGGTGCATTAAAATCTACTCATTGGTTCTGCTTTGTTGTTCCTACAAATGGGAGATGCACTCTGTACGCTGCACACTGGTACTGGAAAAGTATGAACTGGAATGCATACCAGTCCATAGACGCTATACATAGACGCTGGTTAGAGTGTCAGAGTGGCATGGTTGGACTCTAACCACTCCTAACTAATTAAGCAATTAGGGTTTAGGTCTCTTGAACTTGAAATATCTAATTGAGATTTTTATGTGACAGACGAACCAAAGTAGTCTTCGCTGTAAGTGTAAAGGAAGATAAATATGGTACTGAAGATGTTTTTTTGGAGACAAAAATAAGAACAGTGCAATGTAGATTTGCACTGATGTAGATTCTCATGATGGGCTGCAGCCACTCTGAGTAAGTACTGAGTTGCACATCTATGATATTAGGTTTTTGCCCATTGTTCTTTGCAGAACAGCTCAAGCTCGGTCAGGGTGGATAAAATGTCTGGAGAGCACTTTCAAGTCTCGCCACAAATGATCAATTAAATTAGGGTTTCGACTTTGACTGGGTCATTAAACCCTTCCATCGTGCCTCTGGTTGTATGTTCAGGATTGTTGCTCTACTGGGAGGTGAACCTCCAACGCCATGTCAAGACTTTTCCTTAAGAATGTTCTGTATCTAACGCCAACGTCCTGTCCCTGCTGTTTCCAGCCTGTGGGTTTAGGTGGAAAGTCTTGTTGGAATTGCATTTTCAGATAACCGGTCTCTCTAATTGCTCTTTGGTACGAGTGTGTGTGTACATGGTTGTTTGTCCGGTGTGTCTCAGTGTTGACCTGAGATTGGTTCCCTGTCCCCCCCACCCTGCCCGGTTATTTAATGATCACTGGAGATAGACACCAACCCCACCCATCAGCTTTCATGGATAACTGGGTTAAGACAATATACAGATAGATTGAACAGTGTGAGTTCTTCAAAGCATTAGATTGTGTTTTATAAGCTAACTCTGCTTTAAACTTTACCCTGGTCCTAATGATGGCGTTTGTTCTCTATTGCTAAAAGTTGCAGAACATTTGGATTTATACTGACATTAAATTACACACAGGTTGAGTTAGTTTACTAACTAGAGTGGCTTTCTATTGGTTGGACGGTTTTTTTATATAGGGAATTTAAATTAAGAGAGACTTGATACAAATGCTTGACACAATTTGAAAATCAGATATTAATTCTCCTTCAACTTCAAAATGATGCACTACTCGATGCTGATCTAACACACAACAACCCAACAAAACACATGACAAAATGTGAAAAATTCAAGGGGTGTTAACACTATCAAGTACTAATTAAGCCAATGTGTGAAATCTTATTGTCTAATAAAGTACAAGAGCATCTACATATTCGCCTGTTTCACGTTGTACACTGTAGCTGCGGCCAAGACACTTCAAAATGCTATGAAAATTGTTTTTAGAATAGAAACATTCTTCAGAATGCTGATAGTAAAATTTCTTTGTACAGACAAATTTTCTCACACACAGAGAGAGGTGTTAAAGTGACTCCCTGGCGGGAGCCAACCTGCCACGCAGTCCCATACTCGAACAGCGTCAGATAGATTACAAGTGTCTCGTACCTGCAGGAAGCAAACCAATCCATTTTTGGACAGACTGTCGAGCGTAAAGTTTTATTTGGCTCGTCAAGAAAAAGAAAAGCGCCAGAACATCTATCTTGGCTCCCATGATGGGCTGCAGGCAGATACCGTCAGAGACGACGGCTACCTGAAGAGGCTGAGCTAAACCACTCAGCTCTCCCCTTTGCAAAGCAATTCAACAAGAAAGCCAAAAGCATCATAAACATGCTAGAAATCATATATTGGCAGATGTATATAAATTGCTACTTCTTATACCTGTGGCTTGTGTGATGAATAAGTTTGTTTTTTGATCGCTTGTTCTCTGGCTTGTTTTTGAGCCAGGTATCAGAATTTCTCTTATTTTCATGTGTTTGAAAGGAAAGAGAGAAAGTTTGAATACAAAAGGGATGCGAGTGTACACTTTGAAAAAGCATCACTGCTGCTTCGGGCTCCATGAAATAACAAATAATACATATAATATAGAAATGTTTCTTCCTAGGGCTTCAAGAAACTTCGATAAGACTCCTAGGGTATAATGTAAAAAGCACACACATTTCCTCAAGTCTTGATTATCTCAGAATATAAAATTGTTTGTCTTTAATCAGGGCACAAATCTTCTCTTTTTTGGCACTGAGTTGGGTATCCCCCCCCGACCCCCCCAAAAAAAAAAAAACCCCACAAGAGATTTTCTGAAATATAATGTAAAAGTTGAGCACAAATAAGTTTGTTTTCCTTTAAAAACACAAATGTTGCTTGTAATGTCTACCGAGTGAGAATCACTACTTTGGGTTTTCAGTTTCATAATATTTTCTGTATCATAAATAAGCATGTCATTGCCGTCTTAGATTTACTCAAGACGCCTCTGTTTTCAGGTACGAGACAGGAAGTGATTCAAATAAAGTATCGAGGCTTCTGAATGAACAGATTTTCTGTTGCAATTTCAGAGCTGATTGCTTATCTCCAACTTTAACCAATTTCCAACTGCGATGCATAAGAAAAAACATTCAGACTATGTTTTCCTAGCTTTGCTGCCGGCAGCGGTTGTTTAATAATTATATTAGGAGGACAGGCAGAGTCACTTTGTATCTTTGAAAGAGATGTTGATGATGACGTTACTATTTTAAATATCCTTTAAAATATCCTAATATCAGTTATTAACGTGGTTAGCATCACTAGCATAAGTAAAAGTGGACTCTTTGGACTCAGCACCTGGTCATAAACACTACATCACATTCATGCAGTTAATAAAGAAAGAAACAAATCTGCTGTGTTGGCAACACTGACATCTCTCCTAAATAGGTTAAGTAGTCCTTTCACATGTTTAGATTTCTTAAACTGGCATTTGCTGAAATTTGCAAATGTTTAAACTTAAAGCAGCCTGTCCCCTTCCAATGCAAAATTTTGTTCCGCACACAGCATGAAAAGGCAGCAAAAATAGTGCCAAGCTACTGTTATTCCAGTGTCCCATGGATCACTTTTTGTTTTCCTTTGTGTTGATTTGCTGTTGCTGTCGGATATTAAGATTTTAAAGGGATAAATCTGGTCGTAGATCACCTCTGCTGCTCTTGTCAGATGTGATCTCGCTGCTCCGTATGCGTTGATAAAAGACCGGAGCTGGCAGAGGGAAGTAAATCTAATTTCTCCTTAAATTGAAGGAACTGTCACAGCTGACACAGTTACAAGAAAGAAGAGAGAGAGAAAAAAACCCCATCAGATCTACTTCTAGGGCTATGGACAATAGCGGATAAAGGCCTAACGTATAAACAAGCAAATGTGTGGGAACATACCGAAGTACTGACAATTCTGCTTATTTGTAGATGACTGCATGATGATCCTGAACATTTTACATACCCATTTCTCTCTTCAGTATGCTTTTGGATGGAAAAATGTGGAGGCGAGGACAAAACAGACACACAGACGTATGCTTTTAATGACATAAAAAAAAAAGATAAACTCCCTCATGGCTCATGCTCCATGTACTTATCCAATTTGTTCAGTTTGTAGATGATTGCTGTGCTAACGGCCGGGACAGCACACACGAATCTAAAGCTTCATCTACTTTACCTTCTCTTTTGAGGGAGTAAAAGTATAGGACCTTACCATCATGAATAATAGCTGAAAATTGTTGAACATAAATCTGTTATCGGTGTTGTAAGTGCAACTAATTTTCCGCCTTTGGTCTTTTAACTGCTCACACTTTAAGCACATAACTCAAACTTTGTGTTAGAACCGCTGCTGCTCCGCATCAAACGGAGTCAGAAGGAGCGGTTCAGGCATCTGGTCAGGAGGCCACGCTTTGGAGGTTCGTCGGACATTTCCTGCAAGGCGAAGAGCAGAAGCAGCTGAACCGCTGCGCACTGGAGGAGCTTTACAGAAGGAGAGCAAATTGTACAACGACAAACGGGAATTGGTAGGATGGACTTTTTGCTACAATGTTGAGGCCATTTTGTACAACAGTTATGTAAAAAAGACCCGTAAGCCTTCTGAGTTTTTTATTTATTTTTTTTATCTCGTGTTTTTTTTTTTTTTTTGAAAATGCAGGCAGGAAGAAGACAGAATTACTAACTAAACCAGATTTTCAGATAATGCCACGTTTCTTGCTCTGTAAAGATAAGAATCGACCACATCCTGTCCAGCTAACAGGATGCAAACCGTATTAGAGTTTGAGGTTAAATTCCTCCTACAAGCCAAGCTTTAACATCTAACACATGTACCTGGACAATTTACACTCCAAGATATGAACCAGGGCGGTTGTCCACGTTAAATTAGCATTTTACTTCCAGTTAACTCATAAATAAGGTGCTTGTTGGGTTACATTGATTTATTATAGTAAAGAGAACAGATCGCCATGATTTTTGCTTTTAGCTAGCAAAATACAATTATGTGGAAACTGTTGGGGAAAAAAAGTTTCCACATACGCTAAAACCATCGTTCATGGTTTTAGCATAAAACCATGAACGTGAAGAACAGACATTTGTTCCACAAGTTGAGTAAAAGGTCCAATAAGTTAATCTGTCAGTTTTTTTCTCTGGAGAATATTTATAAATGTTATAAATGGGGTTTGTGTGTGTGTGTGTTTTTTTTAAAGTTAATTTAAAAGGAAGAAGGCAATTACATCTCAGTCAGAGAAATGTAAGTTGAAGGCTACGTCAAAGAAAAGCTGATTACAACATGAATGCATCAATTTTTTATTCGTGGATCTTTGATTCCTCACGGTTGGCCATCTAAGTCGCATTTCTGCAGCCTGTGCAGTCTTTTCTCCCACAGCGCCACCGTTGTTGCTCAAGTTGCCATCCACATCGTCCTACTGTCGCCCAAACGCTCCCCGAAAAGCCACCTCTGAATCACCTGTTAGTCTGACATGACTGCGGCACAGCGTGGTGCCTCGTGTCCCTGCAGAACGGAGACAAGATAGAAAAGTCTGTCCTTCTCTCCTTTGTTACTCGGTGCTAGACTCCCCCCCCCGCCCTCCACCCACCTCTCTCCGACTGTGTCCATCTGTTCATCTCTCAGCGGAGCAGGGTGTGGAGGAGGTGAGACATGCATGCGCAGGCACACAACCACTTACACGGGCTGTAAACATGTTCTCTCCACTGACACACACAAAAACCACACACAGAAAGAGGCCGTGGTGAAAATGCAGAGCTCAGCGTTACCTTCCTGTTCTGAAACTGCTGGAGTGAGGCATGAGAAACTCAGCTCAGGCGGCGTGACTAGTGTAACCAACTTGATTATTTAAATAAGCAAAAAAAACAGAACGATAGATGGAATTTGGGTAGATATTGAATTAATTTGCCGTTATTGGATAAACAAGTTTGCATCGTAACGTTTTCAGAAAAATAAAAAAAAAGGAATATAAAAAAAAAAGCTCCAAAAACAAAAATGGAGGACACGTTCATCCCAGTAATCTTAAACCGAATAAACTTTTGCAGAGCTGTGCATGTAAAATTATACTCCAGGTTGCAGTTCTTAATTGCTATCTGATCGTAATGTCAAAATGAAAACTTACCAGAGTAGGTGACGAGCTAAATGTGTTTTCAATAGAAAGGTGGCTCTGCTAAACATCAGAACATCAGACCTGAATGTTGTATTTTTATTCAAATATGCGCAATCAAATTAGGGAAATGTTTGACAGACAGCTGCTGTAATATGAGGAAGAACACATGCTCTGCAATCGCATCGTCATCCACAGATGTGACGACTCTGCTCTGATGTTCTACTTGTTATTCTATCATCGCGGCCGAGTGTCAAATAAAATTTATGCTCCAGTCATGTTCAGTAATTAAATAGTCAAAGTTTGCACTTTGACCGTCAGCGTTTACCTTGAGTTTAAAAACTGGGAAATCCTGCGAAGACGGTAAACATCGAAACGTTGGGATGTCCCACCAACAGTTATTATAGGAGATACAAATGAGGTTTTCATTTCCAGCTTCCCTGGTACTTTGACATAAAAAAGCAAACATTTTCACATTCACTTGAAGAATAGTTTTGGCTCAACAACGTTGTTAAGTCCAGAACTTGATTATACCACTTCAAAGCCGCCTCATTTTTATCTTTTTTTTTTTTTTTTGCAAAGGTAGAGTTGCTTGTGTGCTTCATGTCATTGTTGTGCTGCATAAAACAAGAGTCCTAAAGCTTAAGGCACTGGTCCCCAACCTTTCTATTACCACAGACCGGTACCGGTCCACGGACCGGGGGTTGGGGACCACTGGCTTAAGGTAAAGAAACCATGGTCAGACATTTTCTGGCAGAGCAGAACTTATGGTTTCATCAATGATGAAAAGTCATGAACATGGACCTTACCCAAGGCGTGTTGGGCCTGCTGTGCCTCAGATGTCGATCTGGGGCCCCGTTGCGACCTCCAGGACGAGTCACTGATTTACCATGTTTCTTCGTTTGAGCCTCATGGTTCTCACTTTGGTTCAGTGGAACCTCAAAGCCTTAGAAATGGTTTTGCAACTTTTTTTTTTTTTCCAGACTACAGGTTTTTTTTATGTTACTGAATTAAATGATCTACATTTGCATGTAACTTTGCCACAAAAGTCCAGTATTGAAAACACAGAACTGGAGAACAGCTGTCACTGCACACATTTCATTCTTCCTATGGAAAGAGAGTCCACTCCCAGGCTGCTGGTGCAGATGAAGCAGTACAATAACATAAAGGAGCATAATGGTTTGTAATAACAGCCTTGAGTCTCGCTCTATAATTTAGCCGTTGTTTGTTTGTTTCCTTCCGTCGTGTTGTTTATGCGAGTCTTTGTGTCGGTTATCACACTTTGAAAAAGATGAAAAGAGGAAAACATTATTTATATGCGTTTGTACACTTATTATTATTATTATTTTTTTTTGCATCTACTCATAAACAGTCCGAAGCTGCTTCTGGTTTTGTTGTCAAACACAGACTCGTAGAAAAGAAGGCTGCCTGAGAGCACAATGAGCTCACATCAATCGGCTGCTGCTGCTGCTGCCGTGACACTATCTGGGTGTGTGTGTGTGTGTGTGTGTGTGTGGTGTGTAGGAGACTGAGTGACTGTGTATAATAGGTGTGAAAAATCTCATTAATGCAGTGCGGCTGCTGAGCCACGGCTGCTGCTAAGTCCCTTGTATTGTCACTTTTCTCCAGGGCCCCCAAGTGCTAGCTAGCTAACTAGCATCATTGCCATGGAGACCCCGGCAGCTATTCCTCCCCACTCATCCTCAGAGCTTTCCCCCTTATGTTGTAGACACACATACACACACACACACACACACAGTCTCAGTAGCTAGGAGGGGGGCACACACACCTTCAATCTCTTCCTCCCTTACAGCCTCGCTCTCGCTTTTTGTCCTCTGACAAAGCTTGACAAACCACATGTGACTTGGAGGGCTCAGCACTGGGGAATTGTCAGAGCCCCCCCCCACCACCCCGTCCCTCAACAATTCATACAAACTCTAAATAAGCAGCCACATTGATTTTTAATGATAGCAGCCCGTGGAGATCCTTGTCTTTGGCAGAGAAAGAGGCAGAGAGAAGTTGAGGCAGGAAGGTGACCTCTGGGCCACTTTTCTTTTGTTTTGTTGAAGAGTAAACAGCTCCAAAAGTGTGCATGCTGCGGTTGTGGCTAAAAACCTCCTTGTATGTCAAAGGTGCTCCAGATTCTGATGTCGTATCGTTTATATTGCCTATGTTATTTACATTTTAAAGACGACGCGTATGACAAAACACATTAAAGAAATGCATTTCTGACTGCAGAGAGTATTATTTTTCTAACTCGCGCTGAGTTTTTTCTTAATTTTCCTGACAAACCATAAACATATATTAGCTTATTGGGGACTGAAACTGAAAAGTTTCGATACTTCTTTGTGTCTACTATATCTGTGCAATGTGGGTCCTCTTGATTCATTGATTTGTTTACAGGATTTATCAGAGGTCCAAAGCAAACAAATAAATGCCTCGATAAATGTAGAGGTTCATGTTCACCTCAGGGACTGCAACATATCCAAATAATGTGGGCTCAAAACTCGTCTACCAACACCGTGCTTGGCACTAGGGATGAAATGCTTTAGCAGACGTGCTGTGCGTTGGGTTTTTGCCAAATGTGCCTTACGGCTAGTCTGCTAATATTGTTTTTAGAAGGAGGAAGTTTCTTTCTGACATCCTTTCAAACAAGCCAAACTTGTTTTCGAAGGCGTGTGAATATTTATTTAAAATGGTAATAATAAAAAAAAAAAAATCATCCAAGCATTGTTAAAATTCCCCACAGACAGCAAGAATTACAACATATCCAGTATTTGGTGTAAATTAACTCGTTCAGTGTTTTCAGATCTTCATTAAAAGTCTAAATGCAGACCTTGTGCGTGATCTCGGGACCTGTTGATAACTCGGACAGTATCTTGAACTGCAGTCACATGTCAATGTGAATTAATGACCTTAATCAGCTTAATAAACAAGCACTTGTTAAACTCCATTCATCATCTGCCTCAGAGATTTGATCAAAATGAAATCATCTCTGTGCCGCCAAATAAACTCCTTAAATTAACTTTAAACTTAAACATTGCAAGGCAAAACATGGCGTGTGTTTTAGATGGCACCTATCTAGTTTAGGATTTTTTTTTTTTTTTACATACATTATTTTTACGTATTACTACATAAATTAAATGATGCATTTCTAGTTAAATTGATTAAAAAAAAAATCTATTTAACCAAATTTCATCATAACGTTGAACAGAATTGGACTGAGAAGATGGTTTGCTAGACGTGGTAAAGGAAGAGAAAAGTGCTGGGGATGGAGAAGGATGGAGGGTGGGAAGAAATGCTCGTCGGGAACTTTGCACGTTGTGCCATTTTGCACGCAGATCCCATGAATGTGAACATGAAGCGCGTTGCGGAGCCGACTCCACATATGGAGGTCATTCCTCAGATCAAAGTGTTGCTTCGGCTAATTAATCTATATCAGTGTTAATTAATCAACCTAACCTCAGGCTTTACAGACCACCCTCTAATAAGAGCGCGCGCGTGTGTGTATGCGCGTGTGTGTGTGTGTGTGTTCATGTATGCCTGACAGATGATGATGATGCGCTTTAATCTGTACTCCTGCTGCGGTGCGCAAACATGTTCACCTGGCTCCACTTTTACATGTTACACAATGTTAATGTAAGAGTGCAAACAAAGAGATTAAATAATAGGATTAAAACTTCAGCGAAGGCAAGCTGTCATATGAGAAAGTGTGTCGGGACAAAGTATTTAAATGGGGGGCCGGGGAAGGGGGGGAGAAAAAAAGTGCTTTCTTAAGAGAGGCGGGAAAATAATTAATCTCAGAGACATTTAGCTAATTAATTCTGCATTGGCTTTAAATGAAGTGGAGCAGTAGCCGGTCAGTAGATCTCATGTAAAATGGATGTCACCTTACATTACTGTGTAAAGAACAAGAGCTGCTGCTGCTGTTTAATATAATGACACATGTAATCTTTAGTCTCCTCGCACCCTGAAGGCGCTGCAGAGGAACCAGTCAGCCTTTCAGCTAAAGCTAAATAAACTGGCAGTCTATTTACACAGGTGGGAGCCCATAAAACCATGTTTGCATGTAATTACGTACGTTTATGTTGGTATTAATGATGCATTAACAGGGGCGAATCGGATTTCCTTTCATGCAGAAGGATGAGTGCAGGAGTGGATAGTGAGTTCAGTTATTTTAAGGGCTTTTATTTTATTTTATTTTATTTATTTCTCTTTTTTTTTTGCACATGATAAATCATATAATTTGCTCAAATTTGGCTGTTTTTAGACAGAAAAATGTTTAATAAAGAGAGAAACCAGGAGGAATCAAAACAGTCTGACTTTTTTGGAAGTGAACTCTTGCTGAGGATTGTGTGTAAACTAGAAGAGAGTCCAAAAAAAAAAAAAAAAAGATCACAACAAAGAATTTTTACCTTTCGACTCCGGATTTCACGAACCGTATTCACACATTGCACAGAGCCAACGAGAAAGCCCCAGCATTCGGAGCCGAGCTTTCTTCAAAGAATCATGCCGCTGGTGGCAGCTGTCAGTGTACCAAAGTATCTGCCTTAGCATTCCTGTGGTTTAACGCTATGCTTTGAAAACAAGTGCTGACCACAACCCCGGAAAGTGCCCCCTCCTCTCCCCCCTGCATGTAATGAAAATATTAGCAAAATACCCCCAGTGAGAAAAGAAGTGGAACAGCTTTTGGGGCCATGCTTCAAAGTGCAGAGCTAGAATTGTGTAGAATTGTGCCTTACATGCAGAAACACATGTTCACATGACCACACTGCGACACTAACTAACATTCGCTGCTTTATTTCAATAAACGCACTCTGTTCAACTTAAATGTTTATTTTTATTTTTTATTTTTGTTTAGGTTTGTGTGATTATTTCCTCAGTGTAACTACGTCAGCTCCAGTGGGATTTGTCTTCTCGTTCGATGAGGAGCGTTTGGGTTCCTCTCGCATACTGTACCAATACAACATGGCACACACCAGGACACCGTGGTAACGCTGCAGCTGACTGCCAGCTGTGTAACTACACTGTAATCATAAAAGGCCAACAGATGTGGAGGGAAGGACCATGAGGAACTCCAGAAAAAGAAATAAAAAAATAAAAAAGTCGTAACAGTAACCAAAACCAGGATTTTCAACCCATTTGTTTTCAGGGCGCCTATCAAAAGTTTCGTAAGGAGGGGTGGCCAGATGGGTCCCACCAGTAATCCTGGGCTGGCATGCAAAAACCAGAAGCCGTGACACAGTTTCAGGACTTTTATTCAGGTGAAACTTGAAATTTAAGGTCATTTCAGAAATAAATATTGATCCTCTTTGTTTTTTCTTAAAAAAGAAAAAACGAAGAAAATATATTTACTTCCTGTTTTTGTCACATTTGAAGGTTTCAGATTACCAAAACACATTTTAATGTTAACAATAATCTGAGCAACAGTATGGAACGATTGCAAAGCGATTCTCTCCATTTAATCCAATTCATAAACGCCCTAGTTTAAAAGGTTGGATTCAAGTAATTTATAGAAATGTTCAGGCTCTGATCACTCTTCACTCAAAGCTGCCAAGTTTGTTTTGAGTAATCAGAATTTGAAATAATTTAAAATATAGATTAAGATTGGTGCAGACCTATTTAAAAAGCTTTTTTTTTATTACAACAGGAATTATATGATTAAACAATGCATAAAAATGGGGAAACGACCCAAAACCTCTAAATTCAAGTTCATTTGGTAAGAAAAAAAAAAAAAAAAAAAAATCAGGGAATAATTGTTCCACAGGCGTCACAGTTACGAGAATGTCACATGTGAACGTCACATGTGTAGTTAATTTTTAAAATGTATTTTTGAAATGGTTGAAGTATTTTGAAGGGGTTTTAATTAGTAATCCCACGGCATAATCCTTTTAAACAGCCCTGTTTCTCTCTGTCACATTTCAAAATGAGACAAAACCATTTGCCATCCAAGTAAGCCAGGCATATATTGTCTTCAGAAAGTTAGAAAACGGTTAGATTTGAAAATCACCGATTTCTACGTTCGCAGCAATAATTATGTTTACAACTCGGGCTGTGATGAGAGAGTAGCTTCTAAGGTAAAGGGAAAAAAACAACAATCCTCTAAGCTCACTATTGGAGAACTAGAGAAAATTATTTAATGTGAAACTTTGCTACTGCATTAAAAAAATATATACAATTTAAGACTTTACTCATTTTGTGGTGTTGCACTTTATTTTCCAAGATAATCCATTCATATGATTTATTCATTAAGCTCTTACTGTTGACCTCTAAAGTAAAAAAATAAATCCTTCAGATTGCCGTGAAGAACAATATCGTCATCGAAACAGTTTTTATAGTTCACATCTATCTCAGCGTTACATCTGACTCTTGTGCTGAAAGTAGGAAGGCGTTTGTCACAGCTGGAGAGTTTTAGAAATGGCTTTGAAGTTTTATTTTAATCTTGACAGCCTTCTATGAAAGATGTTCAACTTGGCAGCACAGTTAACACCCATCTGCTACGCACACAAATAACCACACACACAAACGATACACAAGACATGCAGCTGTGAGAGGCTACTTGTGAATGCAACCCTGTTTACTCACAGATCTGAAGTTGACTGGAAAGGCTGCATGGGTGCTGAGGAAGTGTGCACTTGTTCGTGGAGGGAGAAGAGAACATCACCCGCTCTGACGGAGCGCTAATTGTGCGGTGGGTTTGGGGTGTAGCCTCACGGTGTTCTGAATGATTCTCCAATGTTTACAGAACCGATCAGAGTAAGGACGATATTCTCCGTCATCTCCCGCAGCGACCAGGAGGGTGTCGATGTGCATTACTCCCCGTGCTTCTGTTTAGTTTTCACAGATTGAGTCTTCTCTACCTGTTGCTGCCATTCAACGCTGCATGTTGTGTTTTTGTACTGTAGAAAGTACTGCTGGTCCAGTGCTTTGAGTTTAGCTCTGCCTGTTTTCTTCATACAGCCAGAGAAATGGTTGTATCCAGAACTATTCCATCATTGGTTGATTGAATAGCTCCATCAACCGATGATGGAATGTATTCCCAGCATCACTCATGCAAACTCACTTTTCTGTTGAAAGCACCCATGACCAGGCCTTTACGCTTGGTTTAACCTTCTTCCTTGACGGCGTCAGTGACGGAGCGGTTGCTGCCATTACTCATATGTAATCTGTTTTCATCGCATAGAAACCACACACATAAACTCCTGCTTCAATTATTCCGTATTTAATAGCGTCTCGTTGCTAGCACGTCGCTACTATTAACCACTTGTACACTTTTTTTTGTTTTCATGACATGGAAAATACTCCCTGCACAGTGCGTCTGTGCTTTGCCGTGTCTTTTTCCAGAAAAAGAAAAAAAAAACTATTGATAAGCTATTACTGACCGTTCCAATTGACTCTCGGCCAAATTGGATTCTCTGCAAGTTGATATTTATTGGCTCTGTTTGTCTTGTAAAGTCTCTTGGGATAACATTAATCTCAATTGGAACTGTAAAAGTAAATTGAATCGAAAGTAAAATTTGATATTAAGCTAATCTAATCAAACTCCTTTTTTTAGTAAAACAACAGATTCAAAGGAAAGAAATCGTCTCTGCTGCCTTGTGTGCCGCTGTCTGAGTTTCGCGTTGAGGTCGAGGTGTCATGCACAAGGCCTGCTCTGCCAAAACCAAATGGCAAAAACGAGTTTGGTTCGACAAATACCGTGTGAAACGCTCTGCATTGCTTCATGGTACGAGAGCACTTGTCAGGAGGAATAGAAACGCTTATGGGAAGAATCTCTGCTCGACAAATGCGGTGCAAATGAATCTGCTTTCCTCTCGGTGCGCTTGTTATCATCTTGTATGAGAGCGCGTTTCTGTCTCTGTTACGGTCAGACAATGCTATTCTAATTTGATTTAATGGCGTTACATATTTAGGGCCTTCTGCATGTCTGCTCGAGGAGATTTCAGGCTGCCAAGCAGTGTCGGATTAGCTGCGTCGTGTTAAAATGCTAGAAACCTCATATTTCTTAATGTGTCATTCGGCAGCTGTAATAAAGACGGCTCTTATCTGGGAAATCCGTCAGCCTGACTTCCATTGTTTAGGTCGGATTCCGGTTTTATTCGGGTCAGAGCGTTGTGTTTTTGCTGCACAGTATGAAATGATTTACAGCTGAGACATAATGCCTTGCAAAAATAGTCGTAGTAATTAAACCCAAACATATTTTGTAATTTATAGAAATTTTAAAAAACTGACTAGTTATTGACTGGCTAGAAAGTGAAAGTCAAGCTTTACTTTGCATTTGCCCAGTATTTAGCATAAGCACCATGCTGCCAACACCATGCTTCACTAAGGAGATGTCTCTGCCGTTATCCATGTTAAATTAAATAAACATCCTGTGTTGTGACTTCTGAAATTAACTAATTACATTGGATTTTAATTAAGTGAATCAGAGTAAAACTTTACTGCAAAACTTTACTTTACTTTTTTTTTATTAGCTATATTATTCCTTTTTTTTATCCCATATAAAAAAACAACAACATCTTTGGATATAATGAAAAAATGTGAAAGATATTCCTATTGCTTCAAGTTGGATCTGTTTTACAACACAAACGGCAACAAAATTACAACACGGTATTTATTCTCTACTAGTTCTTTCTCGGGCTAACCTTGTTTGGACAGCGTTTTTCAGCACAGAAGTGGGTGACAGGAAGTGTTTTAACAGTTTTCTAGTAAAATAAGTAAAACTAAAAGGCCTCCAAAACTCCGCTCCGAAAGTGGGTGAGAGAAAAGGAAATGGAGGAAAGACGAAAAGACACAATTTATTCAGGTTGGGTGTTTTTTTTTTCCCTTTTCTGTTTTATTCTGGCGTTTGGTCTCCCGAAGCCAGAGGCACCAGAGTCCACCTCATTCGGCGGGGTTTTTTGGTGGGTGCAGAGTCAAGGTCAGAGGTCATCATCTGGATAGTTTTAGCTATTTGTGAACGTTCCCTTCAGCGTTGATTGAGGTCACGCAGAGCGGGCCTCAAAACCTGTGACCTATAATCCCCTCTGCAGTCATCTGGCTGCTGGCGTAGAGTTTCCATGCAAAAAAAAGAAAAGGCTTTAAAGGCGGAGAAGAACAACAACAAAAAAAACACACACCCTCGGTGAAATCCCATGTGAATTAAATGTTAGTCTTCATTAAATAAAGATTTTCTGTGTGATTTATTTTGGCCATAAATTAATCCCATTTATTTGAGATTAATTTAACAAAAATAAAATGCAAAAAGAGTGTATCTGCACCTTGTGGTGTATAAATTAATATCTATTATGTATTCCAGCTCAACGACGTATTCCTTAAACATAATGCCAGGCTGGATCCATTACCATTTTTTTTCCTATCTCTGTTAATATCAGGTTTATGGAGTGCAGAATTTAATTAAATAACGCAGACTGACTGTGAAGCGAGATGTTTTTTTCTTTTTTCTTCATGCATTATGCTTCCCAGCCCTCTTGTGACTCTTAACAGGATGCAGATGGTGGTCAGGGGACGACCGATAGGCAGTCAGCACGTCAGACTGCAAATTTGACCGAGACCTCGTCCGCTGCATCGATTGTTTACTGCCTGTTTTTTTCTTTTTACTGTTTTTTTTTTTTTTTATCTGAGAAAAGAAGATAAAGGAAAGGACTCGTTTACTCTTCCAATTAAAGAAAGTAAAAAGGCTTCTCGTAAGATGATAGTTGGCATGTGTGTTTTTTTTTTAAAGCGGAGCTGATGGCTGTTTCCTCTCTGCGAATGTAACCCCACTCTTCGCGTGTCTCCAGTTTCACCTCGGCTCCGTAGCCCGGAGCGAGGCTGGACCGTTAAAATATATTGCCACGGAAGACTTCATTAGGTGGAAGACATTAAACACAAACAATCTGACAGTAAAAGAACCAATTTACCTCAAATCCAGGTGGTCGGGTGGAGCGCGACGCTCCCCAATTTTTATTTATTTTTTTTTCCACAACCAGCCTAAGAAGTCGTTTTCAAATTAGCAGGAACATTTTAACTCGGCTCCGTTTCAAGTGTGTCGTGACTTTTAATTTCTCCTGTTTTTCTCACTTTGTCAGCCCAACTGGTCGTCCGTCAAGCACTTCGACAAGTTGTTCAAATTGATGCGACAGAAACTTTAGCACTTTGATTCATTACATTCGCACATGAGCAACACGAAACACTTAATTTTGCGCACGTATGCCGATCGTGAGGTGAAGCCGTCCTGCTTTAATTGCCCATCTCGCTGCCTTTGCTCGGCTTAAAATGATAAATAAAAACTAATTAAAGTACCCAAAATGAAGCTAAAGCTAATTTGCAAGGCTGACCTGACTCTGGGCTTCGTGAATGGCCACAGAGTTTGAGTCACTGGGAGGAGAGGGCGGAGGGGCTTTTGATTAATCATACAAATCCTCCTCCAAACGCTCCACAGAACTGATGGGATGCGACGTTTCAAAAGCTGTGGGGGTCACGGAGCCTTTGAACTTTGACCCTTGAACCAAGGCACATCACAAAGACGGGAGACAAAAGGAGCGTGCAAACGTTGCACCTCCACAGCCGCAGAGCACGATCGTCCCGGACAGCAACGTCTTAGATATTTCTGCTGCGGTGGTGTAGAAAAGTATTCAAACCACATTACAACCAAAACGATTGAACATATTTTATGTGAATTTCAATTGGCACACCGACACCATATTGTAGTGAAAAGGCCTCAAGGCATTTTTTTTTTTTTTTTTTGTTTAGAAATCAGCTCCCCCCCGCCCCAAGAGTTAAAACTTTGTTTCCGCATTTCCAGATGTAGGTTTTTTTTGTTTTGGCATGTTTCCACTAGCTTTCCACATTGACAGAGTGACATTTTGTCCTTCGTTGAAAAACAGCTCAAGCTCGGTCAGATTGGAACAAGAGCATCGATTTTCAAATCCTACAAGATTCATTGTCCTACAGAAAGATCTCAAGCTCCAGTTGTTGAGGCTCCCAGATAGTATGGAAAAAAAAAAATCAAGGCACAAGCATAATTTCGCCAGGCATTGCATCAAATCAACAGTATTATAACAGTATAATAAAACATATCCACTAGTAGAATGTGAGCGATGGTTGAGAATTGAGTCTGTTCGATTATCTGGATGAATATAGAGGAGAAAATTAGAGAGAGAGAGAGAAACAGAGAGCTGGCAGCCTTCCTGTTTGATTAGCCATTAGCCTCTGGTGATGGAAGTCACAGCCAGCGCGAGCATCACTCCGTTTGATTACAGCAGAAGAAAACACCTCTCCCCAGCCAATACGTATCACTCCAGGGGGGTGATTTGGGCTCGCTGCTTTTCCCCTCCCTCTTCATGATGTAATCAGAAATGCTCTAAGTGTAAAAAGCACACACACAAAAAACACAATAAACAGTCACGGTAAGTGGAGATATAACTTGTTTGGTTTAAATGGAGTGTGAAAGATTGTTTTTTTTTTTTTTTTGTTTTTTTACCAAACTTGTTGAAGCGACTTTTGGAAAGACTTTCCTGAGAGCTGAAGTTGATTGATGGCTTTTTTTATGCACCACGAGTAATTTTCATGCAGTGAAGGCAAACAATATATATATATAAAAAAAAAAGTCCCGAGTGTGAGAAAGAGGGCAGACCCCAACAACAGAGTAGATGAGTTTTTGGCTCACACACCTCCTGTTTTTTTTTTTCCGGAGCGGTGTGGTAAATAACATTTTTATGATGCCAAGAACTTTGTGGCGGCTTCATAAAACATTCTGTCAGGAAAGCAGAATGGTTGCCAGCTTAATGCAGCTGACTTTTAACCTATTTTCCGGGCCGCTTTTGAGGAACAATCTACTTCAGTCTGAAGGCAAAGTTTCAGTCAGAGAGAGATTAATAACTCCCGTCCGAGCTCTGGGCCTGCTCCTCGGCTCTCTCGACTTGTCATAGGCACCTTAAGAAAGCCGTGCCCCCAAATTAAATTTAATATAAAGACACGGCGAAATAAAAACACGGTAAGTGGCTCATGAATGATGCATCGCCACTGATATCACCTGAAGCACTCTTTACTCCGGGAGACTCGGTGAGCGCGGAGCCGACCACAACAGCTGGCAGTTATCCCCTCCTCCCTGTTATTTTGTTTGGAGCGCAGCCTTAATTTCTTTGTGCCTCCCTCTCCTCTCTTTTCATGCTTGACTTGCAGCAGCTTTTGTCTCCCGTAGCGGAGCAGCTCATCAGGGGGAAAGCGGGGGCGTGAAGGCACGGAGGAGGAGGAGGTGGTGTTGTTGTTGTGGACCGCTGGCCGTACTTTGCCAAAGGAGGCTGAAAAAGAAGACTTCCTGCTGCTCTCACCTTCTTCACATGTAAAAACAACACTTGAGAAACGGCACAGCTCCACTCTTGTCTTTCTGTTTTGCTTGATCTTTTGTTGCTTTAGAGCCAAAACTTTGACTCTGTGAGTTTTTATTTTTATTTTATTTTTTAGGCTCGCCGACTTAATGTTGTTTATGAAACAAGCAACATTGTTACGATCCGTAATTGTCCAATTTTACTGAATCTTTTGGAACTGAACCTTTTCTTTAAATTGCTTTCAGCTAACGGGCATCCGGTGTGGTCGTCTGCTGCTGTAGCACAGCTGCTTCACTATTCCGCATATTCTAGGTTCAGAGTTGTAATTCTGCACACCTTGCTTGTATCGAAGCTTCAGATGTCTTTCATCTCCAACCAGTCTGCCCATTTTTCTCTGACTTCAAGGTATTTTCGTTCACACAGCTTCTGCACACTCAATGTTTTCTCTTTCTCATACCATTCTCTGTAAACCAAAGAGATGTTTGTGTGTGTGTGTGTGTGTGCGCGCGCACGCGTGCGTGTGTACTCAGTCCAGCCTGTCTGCAACCAACAATCATGCCATTTTTAAATTCAAATAACATTTTTCCAGCCTCACTTTGACCCTCAGACAAATGGCTCTTTGTTTTTTTGTCCAAATCTCAGTAACAAATTTTCAATATACCAATATACCATTGCTCACAATTTACCATTGCTTGTTATTGTATATATATATATATATATATATATATATATATATATATATATATATATATATATATATATTTTTTTTTTTCCCCCCTGCATAATCATTGTGCTCTCTTGTGCATTTGATTTCTCCATCCACCTTTTAATTGTTAGAAACAATCTCCAAACAAATCTGAACATTTCCTATTGGCAAAAATTGAGCCGTAATATCGGCATCGAGTTGCTCCAGCGCCTCTGTAATCGCCACCATATGCATTTTACAACTGCTGTCACAAGATAAGAAGCATTTATGTGTGAAATATGTGAGAAATAATCGCCTTATCACGTAGATTATAATCACAGGAAATGTCACAAACAGCCAAATCCTTATTCCTCTTTGTTCGAGACTCAGTCAAACTTCCCAGACCACGTAAAGGCCGTAAAGCAAATGGGTGAAAAGTGCCAACTACAAACGGGATATGGGAGGTTGACAGACAGAGGAAATGGCTGGATGTTTGTGGTCCTGCCTGTGCTGGATAGTGTCGGAGCCAAACAAGGCTGTAAAAATGCCAGCCTTAACAGGCAGCAGCTTGATCTGCTATTAACGGAGAGCAGCTAGGTAATGAAATGCTAAACAGCACACACGCACCCGCCGTCGCGCTGATGGACGTCGGAGACGCGCCCTGCATGCAAATGTGGGCCGAAGTATGAGCCGTTCTAATCAGACTCTTTTAACTCCCTCCATTTTTTTTTTTTTTTTCCCTTTTCCACTGCAGGCCACGTGTTCGGTTCCCCCCAAAGGACCGGAGTTAATTCTGCCCCTGACAGCCAGCGCAGTGTACTAAGCCATTTCTGGATGCTGGAAATTGATTAGTGTGCAGAAGACTTGCCCGTGGTAATGAAGTTAGAGCTCAATCAGTTAATCAGTCATGTGACGTGTGTTTATGTGAGTAGATATATTTACACAAATACACATGCCTGGCTGGATGAGGATGAAGACTTACACAGAGGCACACACACACACACACACACGCACACACACAGAGTGACTTAAGGATATCTTTACTGTCACTTTAGCTAATTTCCTTTCTCCGTTCTTTTCCAGCCCGTCTCTGTCTCACACTTTCCTTCCTCCCCTCCAGCCCTGCACAGGCCTGTCTGTCCATCTCTGGTATGTTGAGCCAATCAGCCAGGCGCTCCACACACGCTTAATGAGCTCACGAGGGACGTGACATGACTGCAGCGACAAGCGTTCACCGCCTTCCCCAAAAAAAGAGAGAGAGAGAGAGAGAGAGAAAAAAATCAGCATCCAGCTGCCAGAGTCTAATTGTCAAGTAAGTGGGAAATCATTGTAATGTGGCAGACAGACAGAGAAAATCCAGGCACAAACTCATGCTTTAAATCAGCGTATTTTGTTTTGGTTAAAAAAAATAAATATGATTTGTTACTTCAATCTTGAAAACATTATTGCTTTGTTATATGTTCTTTCTCTTCATATTTTTTCTAATAATTTGTAGTTTCCTTCTCTTTTTTCTTTTTAAGCGTGATCATTAGGTATTAGACGGCCCACTTGAAACGTTTCATTTTTTTTTTTGCAACAAGCCTCCTGTGTGTTTCTTATTATTTTATTTCTTTAAATACGGTTACGAAAGCCTGTCATTCATTTTCTACAAATTGCTGCGTAGGCTATTTGCACTTTGAATATTTTCAAGCTGCTGCTTGGTGTTGGTTTGACAACGTTGCCGTTTTAACCCTGGGATCTGATTTCACTGAAAGATCCCAGAACAGTTCTTTCCGTTCTTTTACCAATTGTGCATTTAATTAGTTTTCAGTACATACTTTAAATCTCGTCATTTTTCAGTTTTTCTTTTTGTCAGCTAGATGAAAACCCAGCTCAGTTTGAATCGTTTTTATCAACACTTGCTCTTCTGACGCCGGGTCCGTTGTTAATTGAAAGGCAGGACGCAGTTCCTGCTGCTTCTGGTCCATATCTACTGAACTGATCGTATTTTTAAAAAAGTTTTCCAGTTGGATTTACGAAACATGTTGGTCTCCATGTCCACAATCCCTGACTTGCTTTCACCGTTAAAGCTCCCTTTGGTTTTCTCTTGGTGCGTCCCTCTTAACCAAGTAGCTAATATCCCTGTAAGCGCCGAGCGATCTCTGACCCGACGCTCGCCGGCTGAAATGCTTAATATGCCTGTTTCATTTTCTGCTAATTCTCCCCCAGCCTCCCCCTCCCCGTTCTTTCTTTCTCACTCTGCTCTCGTTAGATGCATGTAATTGCCTAATTCAACATGCATTAGAAATGTAGTGTTTAAGTAATCATTGCCGATAAGATGGGGATAACATTTCAATTACCTTGTCTTTGCATTATCTCTGCCGCAGTGTACATAACAATTAAATATTCTGCATGTCTTGACAACAGCAGCTGGTTTCATGTGCAAACTGTCGTCGCACGTTCATAAACGTCACTTTACACGATGCCACTTTTCTTCTTTTTTTTCTTTTTTTTTTAAAGCTACTCGCAAGACATTTTCTGGAAAATGAATCAGATGCACATTAGTCATTGTTTCTAGTTGATAAAGCATTGTTAAATGGTCAGATTATTTATTTATTCTGATGCAAATCATTTCTTAAAGATCAAATTTGTCCTCTCGAAAGCAAATTTCTTTGTGCATAGGATTGTGATGACGTCATAAAAATCTACTCTTTTTTTTTTTCTAGAGTACATCTATTTGTGTTTTAAGTGTTTTTAAATGTGGTCCTTGCACAAGAACTCTGCATGGATTTCCATAAATTTATGCAAAAATAAAGCACACGGAAGCAGTTTGTGAAGAGAACCAGGACTGCAACAATCAAACTACATTACTGAAGATCAATGCCAGTCATTTTTAAGACGGATGGTTAAAAAAAACAAACAAAGAAACGAACAAAAGTATTTAGTCAGGCCAGATGCATTACATCGGAATAATATGAAAGTTCCAATGATGTTTCCTGCACAAGCTGAATGAAGCTGGAGTACAGATAAGCTGAATTAATATGAGTTGCAATATCTCTCTACTGGCGAATAATGTAAATATCTCTGGTGATACAAGCTATGAAGTTGCAAATTAACTTCATAACTTCATGTTGGCTGATATTCTTGATTCCTCTTCCATCTGTGACATTATCAACCCAGTTACACATAAAATATCAATTTTCTCTTCCTGGGTGTATAGTTGTTTTTTGTTTTTTTTTAATTCTGTAAAATTTAAACTTTATTTACTAGAAGTATCTTCATTTTTACTGTGCATATATCAGGTGAAAAATACACACCACTGAACAAGTAGAAACAAACCGCAGAAACTGTTCAGGACAGAATGATTTCGCAGAGTCATATTTTGTTCCCTGCTGATAAATTTATAAAATTACAGGAAGACGAGACAAATCAGTGTGATTTTTTTTCCCCCCAACACTGATGCTATAACCTGTAATTTTCCTGAAATTTGCTTCAAATTCGAACTTCCTCAGCAAAAGTATCACAGACGACTCATGGAAGCACCACCAGATGTTTTCTATCAAAAACAGGTCGGTTGCCACTAAATGAGCCCGGATCGCCACTTTAACACTTTCCCTTCCCGGGCTGCACATTTTCCTCAAAGGCGCATGCCAGGAATGCTGGCTAATGACTTCCTCGTCGAGTCTTGTGGTTTCTCGTCGGATGGTACATGTGGAACCTTGTTTTTTAACCGGATTGCCGCTTTCTTCTTTGCGCACGAGTCGCCAACAGCTGCAGTGAACTTTACAGCTAAGCCCTTATCTGCTCCCCTGGCAGGCGCCGCCAGTTTCCCCCTATGTGACTCAGAGGTAGAAAAAGGTTGTACGAGACAAATGGAGAAACAGCAGGAGATTGTACAACAGATGGGATGATAGAAAATTAGATAAAACCGGCACATATTGTAAAAAAAAAAAAAAAAAGTGTCTGTGAGGCATGTGAGCCGGGGCAGTTACAGCCGGATATGCTTCACTGCCTGGAGGCAGATAGCAATCTTGCAACTTTGAAGTAGCAGAGTTCGAAGGAGATTGGTGATGTTTATCCTCTCCGAAAAGTTCAGTCACGTCGTCCTTTCAGTGCTACTGGAAAATCAAAACAAAATACCAAGAGAAGACAAACTCGCTTTATGCTGCCGAAGCGGCTCTGTTGGAGATTTTTTTATTTATTTATTTTTTTTGATGATGAATTGGTAAACAACCGGTTATGTTCTCCCACTGTTCTATTTATGGATCGATTGTTTGTGCTGATTACCCAACAAAAGCCCTTTTAATGCCAGCATGGCGCTGCGAACAGAACAAAATAAGTGGATATTCGTTTAAAACGCAACGCTGAACATTTATTCTGCAGAGTACGACGGTTGGTCTCATTAAATGCATCGCTTTGGTTCTTTTAGAGCCAAATGAGGAATCTCTAATGGAGAGTTTGGATTGATTTTTAAAGGAATTATGTGCAAATAAATAGATAATAAGATAAATAGAAATGCTGAATTTTATTTTTTATCAATAAGAAATCTGCCTCACAAAGCGCTGATCATGTTGCTGCATCGGATTAGACTATTATTAAGAGCCCTCAGGGCTCCACTCTGATAATGCTCTACCTGACTTCTTTGTGTTTGACTACCGATTATCAACTCATACTTGCTAAGGCAGTCTTTTTCACCCACTTCGACAGCCAGTGATTTTAAGTAATTTCTTTTATTTGCTCACTGGCTCCTGTAAGAAAATGTGGTTCTGGTTTAGCCAGAGTTCATTATTTCTTTCTCAAGTATCGACAGGCCCAAACAGGGGCCACAAACAAAACAAATAGAAAAGCAGTCTTTTACAATGTCCTTAGCCCCTTTATGACCCAAGTTTCAAACGTCCGCCTGGATATTTTTTTTGCTCATTTTAATTGTACGCAGTTCTTTTAATGTCCTGCGAGTAAATATGTATTTGCCCGTTTATCCAAACAAGCGGAACTTTCAATATCCAGCAAGTTATTTTCGCAATTTACCTTATATTAAAAGATCGCCCCTCAGATTAATTTCACTCCCTGCTGCGGCGACGGTGAAATTACCGTAATAACCCGATATTTGCTGGAAAGCGCAACGTTGTCCCCTTTTAGAAACTGTTCCAATTTTTCAGATAATGCAAAGTGTGGCGGGAATTTGGCTGGATCATCACCGCTACGTTCGGTCTGGAAGAGTTAAATAATAATTCCCAAAGGCTTATGGTTTGACTTGAGATCCACCTGTTTTCTGGGAGTCTGGATTGGTTTGATTCCTTGCTAGTTGAGTCATTCTGCAGGTCCTTTTGGTCATCAGGAACCAGATGCTCCCTCAGGGTTTTGTGGTTTTTGTCCATCCTCCTTCTAGGCTCACATGCCTTGTCTTCCTGCTGCCTTTAGTTCTGTATATTAATACTTCCCAAGTACACCAGTGAACTCTTCTGGGTTTTTAAAAATGAAGCCACTCGCGAACAGCGCTGGTCAGTACGGCAGAAATGACTTCACACATTCTCTAAGTGCTATGCAGCCATTGCACTTTTTGTCCTACAGTTGGAATTGTTTAATTTTCCTGGCCTGCACAGTAGTCCAAAAACTTCCCCTGTTAGTGTGATTTGGGGAATTTGAGGACTGGCGGCTGAGTCATTGTGTTCCCTATCACACCATCACTCGTCTCAATTATTGATGTTTTACTTTTTTTTATTGATTTATTTATTTATTTTGGTATATTTTATTTTATTTTATTTTTTTGCATTTTTCAATAAAGGAACAAAAACTGCAATTTGCACACAAATGGCAAAACAAGTCTAATTTTCAACTTGCTGATGCGCAAGTTCTGAATATCTGTGACCTCTGACCTGTTTACAGCGAGGCATGTAGAAGGGATGTATATGTTGTGAAATGCTTTAATAGTTACAACTTTTAAACTATATGCGTGATAAATGTGAGGACAATGCAGTGAGATATTCTAAACGTCACGATACCAGATCAAGTTTCACGCATTAATAAACAGAAACGCTGCACAGCTGGATTCTAAAATTTGCTATTTGAGACACTTTGAGTGTCAGGCGCTTAAAAAAAAAAAAAAAAACTCACAGCAGTTAGTGGGTTCAACCACATATTTATATTTAGATCAGGGAAACCGCAATGTCTTGTTTCTCAACCGTCTCTTCTTCCCTCACATGCAACATGGAAAGAAGTGCTGCTGCCTCGCTTTGTCTCTTTTACTATCTTTTTCCTTCGTGGGTATTATTCCATCACTTTTACTCTCTCACCTTTTAAAACTATTGTTTTTTTTTTTGGTCATATTTCTTCTAAAATCCTTACATCAGGTCACAATGTTGTTCCTCTTCATCTGCAGCTGAGGTACAATTGAGCTGAGTACACATCCCTCCAAAGAAACCTTTAAAAAGAGAGAGAGAGAGAGAGAGAGAGAGAGAGAGAGAGAGAGAGAAGCCCCCCCCCATAAGAGAGCCGTCGCCCCTCAGGGTTCATCAGGAACTAGACAGCAAGCATGACGGACTCTCCTTCACCTTCCAACCTATTATTCTCAACCCTTTCTATGGGAGCAGCCTTATTATAAAATGAAGGAAAATGGAATCACCTGAAGTAAACACAAGTTTTGTTTTTGTAATCCTTGCATGTTTTGCTATTTTGAGCATCTTCTCACTTCGGTCGCACGTCCCTGAAGTTTGTGGCTGGCTGGAAATCCGTAATAAGCCTCCCCGGCATTACGGTTTTTAAATGGGACAGGACATGGAGAGAGGAAGGCATGGATGGGGGAGTGAAGGAGGAATGCATATCCAGTGATCCCATGATTTGCTCGCAGACAGGCCCTCTATAGCTCTTTTCAGCGCCAGCACAATGAGCACTCTATCGAGGAGCTAACCAGCCATGTCAAGCCATCGCCTGTTTGATTAAAGGGCAAGAAAGAGAGGCTTTATCTGCTAATGATTGGAGGGAGAACAAAACTTATTCTGTTTTCGATTGGCATGACTGTGGTGGGGGGAGAGGTGGGGGGTTCCTCTGCGTGGACTTTTCTGGTCATGCGTAAGAGAAAAAAATGTCAATGTCTGACTCAATGTTTGGGGTGGAGGGATTTATACCTCCGCTTGTCCAGGCCGAGGTCAACGAGCCTCAAAGCAACATAGAGAAACTACAATCCAGTTTCTGTAAGTTCTGCAGAACTTCAGGATTAAAAAAGAAAAAAAAAAAATTCCGATACAAAACACACGATTTGATGATTATGAAACGATTTATGTTGTTTTGCTTCTTAAAAATTTACCCATATGCATAAAGTTGATTGAAAGTTACTTCAAAAGACTTGCATCTGTAATTGAAGCAAAAGGCTAGCAGAGCCTCAACACAAATCAGGCCACACTTTTCAGATTTTCACTCCTAAATAACTTGTAGTGTTTTTGTCCCGACTTGTGACAAATTACACTAAATTTTCTTGGCATTTCATATAAAATCTACCCCCCGAAATTATTTAGGTTTCACATAAGGTGAAGCATTTCAAGGTGTATTAACACTTAAATATTAAGGCGACGTTAAAAGATTAATGTCGGCAAAATATTTAAGGATCTCGGCTGAAGTTTTCTGCAGCGTGCTTATCATGTAGGCATTGCAGTTAAAGCTGAATTAGTTTTAAATATTTAGAGCAAATATGGTTACAGTCATTGAAATACAATCAATACGTGCAAAGACTGGAATCCTCCTTCTCTAAAATGTTTTTATTCTCTTTGCTTTAGCTTCTCAGACAAACACGAACACACGCGCACATAAACTGAATCGCGACAAAGTTTTTGAGCTCATCTAGTTTAGCCTAGCGAACCACAAACAACCCTTTTAAAAATAACGAGGTTGGCCGATCTTAAAAAAGTCTTAAATTAATGTTTTGTTTTGTTTTATTTTTTCCCCTCAAGATCTCTGCTCAACATCTTTTTTTGAGGTATTTCTGTCTTATTATGAAATGACTGTGGAGTTTACCTGGCTATAGCTGCGTCTGCATCCGAGTAGCTAATAACTGCCAGCTCTCTGCTCCTAATAGCCGCATTCATTAGCCCCTCATTAAAGCGCGACGCACCGTAAAGGTCAAAAACAGCCGACACCGGTTGTCGGACTAACATCCAATATGTTTGACTGCTGCCGCAGGTGTTTAATTGGCGTGATCGAGATCTCGGCCGCTCTCGATTAAACGCGGGGCGTTTACATTGAGGCGACGCCTCGCCACCGCTTCCTGCAGCCTTTCCCTCCAAACGTCCGCGTTGCGGCTCGGGGTCTGAGCAGAGAGCGAGGTGTTTTCGTCTGCATCTCGCCGAGACGCTGGGTGGCTGAAAATGAATGTGTAACGCAGACACGTAGGCCCTTCAAGAACAGCCCTGAAGAGCTCTAAGATTAAAGCGCCTCAGTGACCGAGCTGCGAGCTATATTAAAACCGCTCTTCACATAATGAGACCCTTTGCTCTGCAGCGAGGCGGCAGATTTGCTCCTCTCTTCATTTGTCGCCGACTAAAATGCCACCTCCTCAGTGTGCTACTTGCAGATTTAGACCTCCAGCACTCCCGCTCCTCCTACAAGCAATTCACTCTGCTATTAAGTTTCCCACTCCTAAAGGAAAAGCGCCCTTCAGAGTCCTTTTTTAAGCGCTCAAATATACATTTATACGATACGCACATAAGCAGCAACAAACTAGAATGACATTGTCTCATCTCTCTAATTCATGCATTTGCTGCTTTATATCAAGTCACAATTTTTGATATGGAGCTCAATAAATAAAGTAGAATAGAGTTGAAAAGTTCATTTATTTCTGTAGCTTAATTCAAAGCATACGATTGACGTTAGAATATTACATAAGACTAATAGAAAAAACATCTTGAATACAGAAATGTGAGGCTAATTGCTTAAAAGTTATTTTCAAAAATTACTGTTGATGTAACAAAAGAGCCTCATTAGGATGTGTTTTCTGATTTACTGAGATGCACCTGAATACATGCGCATTAATTTCGATGGTGTTTCTTCTCCAAAACTATATGTGAGTATTTTGTATTTGAAATATTGCTCTACGAAGCTCAGACTTTCTTTATTATCCTTTTTGTTGTTACAAAAGTCAACATAAAGAAGTCAAACACTCTGAGTTCCATCTAAAACAAATATAGGTTGTTTTTTTTATGCCAACTTCCTATCATTTTGATCGCTACCAATCATTTTATTTTATTTATGTAATTATTATTGCATTTATGTCTTTCTGTTCTCCACCTCATGACCACATTACCGCAAAACCCTGATGTATCACTTATGATACGAAAGCATAGGGGAAACCATGTGATGTTTCAAGCTTAAATCTATTACTTCTGAATCCTCTGCAGAATAAACTGCGTGAGACGGCATATTTATGACACATAAAGCTTGGAGTGATAATCGAACTCCAGTTTTGTCCCTGTAAAGTTCAGAGGTTTTGCAGAACTTAAATATATTAAATGTTAAGTCCTGAAACTGAAAAGTGTAGCAGATTGCTGGAACAACAGCCTTTAGACCCATGAAGAAGTTTGTAAAAAAAAAAAAAAAAACTATTTGTTGATTCAAATTCAGCACAGAGGTGGAGGAGTGGAGACAGGGGTTTAATCGGTGCTGATTAAACCGATTAATCAGCACCGATTAATCGGTGCTGATTAATCGGCGTGACCCGCTCCGGGGACAGTGGCAGGTGGGGAGTTTGACTGGGGCGGTACACCTGTAATGAGTTATGAGGTTCATTAACGCTTTCTGGCGTTTTGCAGGCTTTGCTGAATGAATAATTCCACAGTGTGATGCTTCTTCACCTGCTCTTCCATCCATATCAATTTTAGGCTGAATTGAAAAGTTTTGGATTGTTTCATTTCTCTCTTTGGAGCGTTTCTGCAGAGACGGGGTTGTATGAATGATCGCCTCTGCAGCAATGGCTGAGATCACATTTGCCTGCAGTTTGTGTGTCACAGGCTGGAGTGACAAGTTAAAAACGCAAAAAAAAAAAATAAAAAAGTGCTAAAAAAAAGTGCTTACCATCAGCCTGTCAGCACAATCTTAAACACAACTCAGATTCTGAAGGGGACAGAAAAAAATCTTCTGAAGAAGAGATTAAAAGTTCATAGAACAATGATACTTTTCTGCCTTG
Source organism: Poecilia mexicana (assembly GCF_051168715.1). Taxonomy (NCBI): domain Eukaryota; kingdom Metazoa; phylum Chordata; class Actinopteri; order Cyprinodontiformes; family Poeciliidae; genus Poecilia; species Poecilia mexicana. Next base: position 14,659,035 of record NW_028263380.1, on the reverse strand, counting down.
AGTAGCAACAACTTGGAATAGATTAATGAAGCCTGCATTTGTCTTTATTTTATTTTATTGCATTCATTCGAACAGGTTTAAATCAGTCAGTGAAAAATGTGTCATCTACAAGAACACAACTCTTTTTCTGACACATGTTGCTCAACCTTTTTTTTTTAACTCATGTTTTTGCACCTTTTGGCAAGAAATAATAAAAACAAATCTTTCCACTCAGATGTTCTTTCAAGTGTCCTCTACTGCCCAAATCAAACACCAAATGGATTCCTGCAGCATAAATCACACTGACCAGAAAACATTCAAAACAACTTCAGAGGAGGAAGAAAAAAAAACAACCCTCTAAGTAATCGCTGGAAGCACAACTGAGGAGGAGTGACTTTTCTTCATGACATGGTCGAGTGGCTTCAGGGACCCATGTGGTTCTGTGGCCCCTGGTTAGTGGGTGTATCTCTTTTGAATGAAGCCGTAGGGTGCTGCACTTTACAAGCTGTGCCACTGGAGAAAGTTTTTTTGTGAGGAGGAACAGAGCAGACATTTGCATTTGAAACGGCCGAGGCCCTGCCCCCTTTCTGTGCTGCCCTCCCTGCCTCCGTGGCCTCGGGGTAATGCTCTCTTTTCCGTCAGGAACAGACCCGTGCACCTGTGGATTAAACACACCGAAACACACACACACACACACACACACACACACACAGGTCCAGCTGAGGGCTAGAGTGGACTGCGGGGTTTATCTGAGAGCCTTGTCTTCGCGCACCTAATGATGCACGACCGGCCATCTGTGAGCCCGTCGCTCAGTCAGAACGGCTTCTCCTCCGCTTGACTTCAGACGGCTCTGCCGGACGAAGCCCAGAACGTAACCATCATCCTAAATAAAGCCAGCTTTACAATAACAAGATGAATCAATGTCAGCATTGATTTTTGCTCTTTGTGGCATTGTAGTAATAAGGCAGATGCATCCATTTAATGTGGATTTTTTTTAAATTTTATTTTACACATGAAAGTAGGGTGGTAGTTTTGTGTAAAACCCTGTTTTTGGTTTCTGTTCTTCAGCGCAGTCATTTATTTCACAATGAAATTGTTCTGCAGCTCTCAGTCGTTTCTGCTTACTTGCCATCCCCTCCCATTGTGGACAGAGAGGTCAGATTAAATTAGGGCCTTTGTCCAGGCTTGTTTATTGCAGGTCAGACAGGTCTGTGTTTTAAAATAACTGTGGACACGGGAATGTTAGCGTGATTCTCTTATTTTCATGCAAAACATTTCCCAACGCTGTACCTGAACGGCATGCTCTCTCTTGTCTTTCCCATTTTGAAGAGTGTTCTTTAAGAATTAGGCCTAATTTTAATGTGATATACCCTCAGGGAAGAGGAAGCTGTGGATTATTAATAAAAAAAGACAAAAAGATATGTTATGGGGGTTCCCAAGTGTTGAGCTCTTGCCTCAACAATGATCTCTAAGATTTATTTGTCGGGGTTGTCCTCATTTTTAAGATTCATTCTCTCCATTTTTCCATATTTTCAGCTCTCTGTGGTAATCTTTAGTTATGTTACTCTCCGCGTCACTTCCTGTTTTGCTTCTTTCCTCGCTGCTGCTGTGTCCTCTCGTCACCCTTTTTTGGTTTTAATGTTTTGGGTTTTGTCTCTGGTTTGTGCATTTTTCCTGGTTTTCTCCTGTTCCCTGTATATTCTATCCGTCGTTTCTCCCATGTCCTCAGCTCAACTTCAGTTACTGGGATTTTTCTTACAGCTGCAACCTGTTTAAATCAACCACCTGCTCCTTGTTCATCAATCAATTCTCCAGCTCAAAGCTCTGGTACTTACTCAGATCCTGCCCTTACCGTCCCCGTTTTTGTGCGTTCCCCTCTCGAGTTTAACGTTAAGACTTTGTGTTTTTCTTATTTTCTTTTATTTTTCTGTCTCATCTCAGTATTTGGGTCCTACTCTTCATCATCATAAAAATATAAAAACATTTTTGTGACAAACAGAATTAAAATACATTTAAAAAAGGAGGATTTTGATATAAGCCTCTTAAAATAAGTTTGTCCCCACAACATATTGTTTATTCTTACTGTATTTCTTACTTTTAAAACTTAACTGTTTGTATTTTTCCGCTGTTTGTGTCACGGACCTGCGTGTGGAAATCAGCATTTTGCCAAACCCGATGTGTGTTTACGTCGACGTTATCCGTTCGTTATTACGCGCCGTCCAGTTTGAATGAACTCAATCACTGTATTGTGTGACGTAATATCGATCTATTCTAGGTCTGAGGCTACCGTCACTTTAAAGAAGTTAAAAATGATTCAAAATGGAATAAACTTCACATGTATATTTCAAACTGATAGAAAGTAGTTTTAGTTATGATAGTCCTACTTTCATGTTGCTGGTTTGTTGTTGCCGCTCGTTCCTGTCCAGGTGTCGCATTAAGTGGAGGTAACCACAAAGATAAACAAATGTATGACAATAGGTGCCTTTTTGCCAACTCTACATTGAAACTCTGGAGTTATTCGTCTGTCATCCTTCAACATGTTGGACATTAAATGGGAGTACATTGACAACGTGACTCTGTAAGCAGAGACTGCTGGGCTTAAAGGGCCAAAATATCTCCTCTAGGCACTGGAATGCATTCGCTCTCTGTAAATGTATTTTCGCATCCTGAAATCCGATGTGAAAGATGCGGGGAAATATCAAATTTAATGGTAACTCAAACCGAATAAGCAGTTATTAGTTTTGTGTTTCGGCTTTTTGCAATGTGTGACGGCAGAAATTGAGGAAGACAACTGAGAGAAATTCCCTCCAGCGTTTTACCCAGCAGCCTTAAAGTCCACCACGGTCCTTGGATTCGATTTCATGTTTAGGAATTCAATCTTAGAGAAAATCATCAGCGCTGTCCACTGCCTATTTAATCTCCTTTTATGTTTTAAAAGCGCCCGGTTTCGGCAGGTCGTTCATTCATCAGGATCGTTTAACAAGAATTTTTTCCCCTGTCTGAGTCGTCGCACCGAAAGCACTAATTTGGATGGAAGGTCCCGCTTCTCGCAGACACTAATGTGATTCATGGCGACCACCTCGCAGTGCCAGCTGTCCAAGTGCCAGGCAGAATGGCACTTGGGGCACTTAACCATTTAGGGCATTGGCATGGCACCTGTACAAGGGCCTCTCATCTATACGTCTTGGCTTTAGCTACTCCTTGACGAAGCCAAAACACACAAGGCACCTTCTCAAGATGGTGCTTGTGTTCCAACCCATTTAAGGAGAGATTTATCAAAGCTTTTCGCTGCAAAGCTAAAGAAAGGAGCTCCAGATCTACAGGTCTTCCGCACACTGTGCTGAAATCTGGAAACGTTTGTGTTTGGATATTTCATTGGATGAGCTTCTTCGCTTGAAAAGACAAATGCCACTACAATTAAAATGTACATTGAAAATACAAGTAATAATACAAATAAATAGAAATCGGCCTTTACATTTGTACTAGGAGAACATGCAGACTGTTGTCTTGATATTTCAGCATAGCTGTCTGGCCTGCAGTTGTAGGAAGTCGCCTGTTTGTAACCAATGGACACTTTTGTTTCAAAGATCATCTTTGCAAGAAAGGACAGACATTTATCAAAAACATTTCAATGTGATTTGCAGGGCAACTCTGGTGGCTGCAGAGCAACATTTAAATGCCTCCGTGAGGTGCCGGTTTGTTTGTTCTCCATGATGGTGCAGCTTTTCTCCTGACTCTTTTTTTTTTTTTTTTTTACCTTCATGTTTGTTTCTTACTAAAAGTAAAATAGATCCTGTTCGACTTTTGCAAATATTCATGTAATTTCATTGTTTGAGGTGAATGTCTCTCATGCTTACGTTGTCATCATTTGTTCTATTTGTTATTGTTCAAAATCAATGCCAGCCGACGGAGAGCCAGAAGAGCCGTGGAGTATTTTACGAAAAACACAATGCACCCTTTGATGTAGAGTCAAAAGAGGTCAACTTGTTTCCATGTATGGCATGATCACCGGCTTCTGGTTTCCTGTAACACACAGGAAGCAGCTAGCTCTGCCTTTTAAAAAGTAAAGTAATTCTCCAAGATGGAGATCTGTCCGTCCGTCCCGTCTAATCCATCTGTCTTATTTATTCATTCATTCATTCTGTAGTCTGGTATTGAGCGCATTCTGGTGAATGATGGAGAACGCAGAGAGAAGTCTGAGAAAGAGTGGAAGTTGTCTCACTGTAGGGGGCAAGGCAGGAATCTGCTGGTGCCTTTTTTTTTTTTTGTAAGGGGGTTAAAACCTAAACCTTTGACCCCAACCTCCTGTTTTCCAGTTAATCCAAACTTTAAAAAATTTGAGGATGTTTTATTATTTTCCCTTTTTTTTTTTCTTTGCAAACCAATGCAAGGTATTCCAGGAGATTTTCCTTGATGAATTATCCTAAATAAATCCTCGTAAAAATTTAGATGATATGTCTGCTTTTTTTTTTTTTTTTTTAAATGAGATCTGGGACTTTGGGGCCAGTTTGTGTAGAAATAAATGTTCAAATAAAGCAAACAGGCCAGCATATGAAGTTGTGTTCTCGCTAATAATGCCATCTGCAGTGAAATATTAAGCCAGCAAAAAGATAAGTGGACAAGCTCACTGCCATTACTACATCTGTCGTTTTTTTAGGGGTTTTTTTCCCCTCCCTCTCCTCTCTTCTCCGGTGTTGTTGAGGAACACTTATCCGGTGATGCTGGGTGTGTAATAGCACTACAGTTTAAACTGCCATCAATCAACAAGTCCTAATCTGTTGAGTCTCGCTCAGTATTCCACTGGGAGGGAGAATCTATTAGATTTCACTCGTTTTGAGATATCATTGTAACAGATGCACCAAACGGCGAGCTGGGAGTCCCCCCCCAGCACCGCCCACCAAAAAAAAAAAAAAAAAAAAAAAAAAAACACGTCTCTCTAACGCATTAAAGCTGAGAAATGTCAGACGCATGTATGTGGTCTTCCACACCTGGACTTGTTTATGCATTTTTGGATTTGTTCAGACCTTCTGTGAACGACGAACAGCTGTACTGCAGAGGCTTTTACAAGTGATTTTCAGGATCAGAATTCACGCCGAAGGGATTACTCCAGTTTAAATGATCCGTGCGTGTGTGTGTGTGTGTGTGTGTGCGTGTGTGCGTGTGTGTGTGTGTGTGTGTGTGAGAGAAGAGTGGAACCCTTACTGTGAGCACGCATGAAAAGTCGTTGCTTCAGATCTGAATGTGTATCAACTTACACTTCCTGCCTTCTGCCCAGCAGTCATCCAACCCCCCCCCGACCCCCAAAACCTAATCCCGAACCCAGAAAACCCTCCCGCTGCCCTTTAGGGAGGGTCGCAGGTCAGGAATCATTCATACAGGAGACCAAGAGTTTCAGCCGCTCCTAAGCGCCACCTTCAAGACCTGCAAAGTCTTCACTTCCTTTAAGAGCCGTTTTCACAAAGAGTGACAATGGCATTAAAAATAACAGGAATCTGGGTGAGTTATTAAAACAGATTCCCGGGCGCCCCTCTCCTCTGAATGTGCCGTCTTATTTGCATCGCTACACCAGCGACCTGTCACAGAGACCAATGAAACTGAATGCGGGCGTGTCAGCAGGACAATGCAGACCGCAGTCCATTTATCTCCATACGTCAACAGGACTGGTAGAAAGGAGGCTTTCAGCCGCCGACATTCTGGCCAGTTTAAAGAGTCTGCTCTCCCAGACATAAGTTAATAGGCTACTGATGGACATTCAAAGGCAGGTGCTGCTTTTATTGGCTAATGGTTTGGACAGGGAGTTAAAGGCTTAAAGTTGTTGTGGTTCCGCAGGAGCATGAACTGTGCTGAGTATTGTTCCTTTTAATTCAGGACATTTCCCCCCCAAAATAAGAAAAATATGCTTTTTTTATAATGTTACAACAGTTAAAACATGCTACAGAAACCAATAATGAACTTTTTTCCTTCGTGTCTTTAGTTTGTCTAATTTCCTGTGTGCATTGTTCTCAAACTATGCTACAAATAAAGCTACTGGTACTTGACGGCCTTTTTTGCACACTCTCGAAAAGTGCAAAGAATGTTTTATAACCCCACCGGTCGAAACTGAAGTGGACGAGAGACAAACGGAAACAAGTTCCTTCTCGGCTGCTTTTGCAGACGCAGCTTAAAAACCCGTTCTGTCCAAAGTCAGGCCTCGGTTCTCACACCTGAATAAAATGACTGGCTCATTATGAGGCGTCAGGGGAGCTGAATGACGAGCTGGCGATGGGATTCAGGTAAGAGAACTTGCAGGACTGCAGGTCTCAAGGACTGAAGTTGGTCACCCCTCCTACAGACCCATTGCGTGTTTAATGCAACTTTCTGAATTTCGCCCATTGCGTTGGTTGGAAAACAACAACAACCAGGAGACAACTGTGAAATAAGCACAAAGGAATAAACAAATGTTACAGCTTTTAAAAATCTCGTGATAAATGTAGGTCTACTATTTTACGTTTTCAGACTGTTAACTTATCAACTTTGTCTTTGTATTTAGCAACTTTTCAGACCTGTCTTTGACTTTTTCTCTGCTGCCTATAACTACTGATAGCTACACTGTGTTTCTGCTATTTTTTCTTTAGGTCTCTTTTCCTAATAACAGTTACGATAACATTTTCTTTGCGTTTCCGCTTTTAAAATATTCAAAACTTTGCTGCTGCTTGGAAACGCTCAAGTTCTCTGTGGAGTTACGTCGCTTTACCCCTCAGCCGCCGTTTCCGGCTGACGTCTGAAACAAAATAAAATAACAAAGTAGCCTTTGGGAATAATTCCCCAGATCCCCTGATTGCACGCCACAATCATCGCAGTCAATCACACGGCTAAGGCGGGGGAAACTCAATCCAAGACGAAAAGAGGATACCGCTAAGACAATTTGCCAACAAAGACCTGGGGAGACTAACAGACACTGATTTACAACAGAGAGAACAATTAGCGCTGAAAAGGCTCCAATTAAAACGACTCCTCTTCATGTGCAGAGGGAACCGAGCTTCAGCGCACACTCCATCTGCTACGGCACAGTCACATCAATCTGAAATGAAATAATTATGGCATATTAATGGGTGTAACAGTCACCAATTGATATGGCGGGGATGATTTCATACGTCTAATTGGTGGAGGGAGGCGCGCGCGTGAGAGACGTTGTACACGACCGAGCGGAGAGAGCGCGAAGAAAACTTCAGGAAGATCCGATTAAAAGCCATAGATTGCAAAAAGCTAATTGGATATGGAATACCAAACAACAGCTTTGGTCTCATCTTGGAAGGAATACGAGTCCTTCCGCATGAAGGTGGCATAAATGCATAACGGATTCAAGAGAGTCTGAAACGCGTTCAAATCCTTCCCCGGCACGGACGTGATGAAAACCAACAGCGGCAAATTTAATTTGGGGTGAAATAACTGTCGGGTGTTATAGATTAATAAAAGCAATACAGTTCCTTAGACGTCGCGAAGTGATATGGTGTGGAAGTTAACGGTGCAAAAACGGGAATTCCTCTTGGAGTTAGAAAGACAACAGAAGAAAATAAAAATGCATCATCTGCCAGGCGTTATTGGGTTGTATATTTCTGCTTCTGCGCTCACCTGAAAGCCGTGTGACAGTCCTGGTCGATATTCAAATGTAGACACTCAAGCATTCTGCGGGGAAAGGGGAGGAAAAAACAAAAACAGAATAACTGAATATTTAATGCACCTGACAATAGTGTTGACTTGTTTTGTTGCCTGATTTAGACAGAAAAGAATCCTCATGAATAGAAATAAAAGTTAAAAAAAAAAATAAAACCCACACACACACACACGGAAAACATTGGAATTAGGGAAGAAAGAAATCTGATTATTTTCTGTTTAGTTTGTGATCAGATCATTTCGATGTCAGATTCAAATGAATTCAGTTTCTCTTGCAGACTGGAACAACCTGCTAACCGAACAGGTGTGACAATCTTCTGGGAGAGAAAAAAGAAAGAAAGACTAGAAAGGAAAAGGCCGAATCCCACTGAGGAAATCCAAACATTGTGAGTAACTGAGGTGTTAATTAAAAAAAGAAAAGGTAGACTGTTACAACGGTAAGAAAAAAAAAAAAAAAGAAGCAACCCAGCTCCCCCTGCAAGTTCAGCTTGGCGAGGCAGACGGCTGAGCCGGGACGGGAGGTTCATGCTAATTGTCGTAGCCTTTCATTTCAGGGAAGGCTTGTCAGAATCCTCCGAGGAGGCTAATTTGTAAGTTTCCCTCTGAGTATATTTAGTCTGTCTTGTCAAATATGCTTGGCTTCTTACGCCAGCCGCCCCCCCACCCTACAGTAAGAGCTCAAAGAGAGCCTTCCTGTATATAATGAAAACAAGTCCTGACTGTGGAACGGACCTTTAACCCCGGTGGCTTGCTGAGAGGGTCGTGGGAGTTATGCTTGACCAGCCCACATGTGTTTTGTTGATCTGGAGAAGACTTACAATCACGGCAGATTATCAGGTGATGCTGAGGGAATACTGGGCATCAGCTTTTAAGGGCTATCTGCTCCTTGTAAGACGAGAGGAAGAGCTGTGTCCTTAGTTTTGGGGAAAAAGGCTAACTTTTTTTTTCCTGGCGTGGAGTTGGACTCCTCTATAAAGGTCGGTCCTTTTCACAAATCCTGGTTGCGGAGGATAGAATCTAAAATCTGCCAATGTCCAAAAATAAATGCAAAGCTACGCTACTCACATTGTAAAGGGAACCTTTAGCTGGATGCCAGGTTGTTCATCACAATTGTCTACTATTGGTGTAATCTGTACATTTTCTTGTCTCATGACAGTTGGTAATATAATTTATTGTTGGCTCTTTTGCAAAGTATATTGGACAGGCACATCAATATTATAACATGGTTTTATTTACAAATTTTGATGATTATTGAGTCAGTAGGTCATGTATTTCATTAAATTGAGATAAGAGGTGGAATTAAATAAGTGTTTACGTCTTCCAACTCCTTTTCGAACACAAAAATAGTGGCAAAAAAAATAATTTTGTTCTGTTCTTGGGTGTGTATGCACATGTTTTTCTCTGTCCCACTGATTGATTTTTTTTCTTTTAAACCTGTTTGAAATAAATGAATAAAATGAAATAAAAAACCGTAGTTGATATTTGGGTTCTGATCTCTGCTTTATATGGATAATTTGGTTCTGTTGGTGTCTTCAAAACCATGACTTGTAAGGGTGAGGAATGCTCCTCAATCGGAAAAACAAAGACTCCGTAAAAGGGGAGTCTTTTACGGAGTCTTAGACCCAATACAATACAATACAAACCATGCATAAACCACGGTTTGTCCCACTTTTATTTATTTTTTTTAGCTAATCTTTGTAATTGTTTCAAGCCATCCATTGTACACAAAATATATTCACCGAATAATCGAAAGTGTGTCTATGGGAAATTATGAGCACCTCGGTAAAGTCCCTGAGTCCTGTGCATAAAGTCTGCTTCTTTTTTTAGCTTGTTTTTTTTTTTTTTTTTTTTTTTCCAGCTGCATCCTTTTGATGAATTGCCTCAGCGCAGTAGCGTCAAGAAAGAAAGTGGAGCATGTGCACATGCCTTAGTGGAAAAACTGAATTGTGCTCAAGACCAACAGAGTGCTGTGGAGCTCTCAGGTCATTTGTTACACCATGCAGGTTGTTAACGTTGGAAAAACGTGGGTCCGATTTGGACGAATCCCTGAATGCTTGTGAGGTATTGCAGCACCGGGGGATGCGCTCATGTTTTGGCCGAGATCCCCTGTCGATTATTGCCAACGCCGGCTGAATGGGAGATGCGGGGATTTGGACAGGCTGGGCATCGTCGTCCCTCTTTCACTGATGTCGGTGCCCCGATGAAAGCTGCAGAAGCAGGCCCACGATCGCAGCCTCTCTCAACGCAGCTTTCAGCGGCAACGTGGGAAGGTGATGTGTGCATGTGCGTGAGTGGGCTTGCAGTAGCAGCAGCAGTACGCTGACTCACGATACGTGGTTATATGGAGGCAGGTGCCACACATGTATATAAACAACCACATTAAGCAACTTCCGTGGTTTTTATTGTTCAACTACGCCTTTCTTTGTTGGCGCTTTATCTGCATTCGGCTGAGCTTTTCATTCGCCGTCCTTGATCGTACGTATCTTTGTGTTGATACGTTGGCCTGATTCAGGGCGTTGACTTTATCCTTTGAGCACATTTTAATTCCTCTTTTTAAGAGGAGTTGGACCGAACTGTCCAGTCTTTATCTTTATTTCTGTAAACATTCACACTGTATTCACGCATTGTGTTACAGATCCACTGTATTTCACAGCTAAGAAACATGGACATTCCTGTGAAAGCAGCTCACTCCACCTCTTAAAACCATTTTATTTCCAAAAGTAACACGGACATTAAAGCCCTCCAAAATTGAAAACCTAATAGTTGACTCCCCCCACCCCCTTTTATTTTGTATTTATTTATTTTTTAAGATATTTAGACTATTGATTATTTACAGACAATGCAATATATCTCAAGATGATGCTCAAAATAGAAGCATTCTAGGATTTCATTGCACATGTGACATTGCCAAACTTTGGGTATAAAAGAAAAGGATATAATTTTTTCCAAGCACAAACTATTGACATTTGAAGTTGCAAGCAGTGAATGTCTTGGTTTGTTTAAAAATAATAGAGAAAAATGGTGTAGCCCCTCAACTTTCCAAAAAACGCCATCTGACTTCAAATGCAAACCCTGATACAAAAAAAAAAAAAAAAAAAAATTACAAGCTCTTATCTTTCTGGTAAACGCAGGATAATTAACAAGTTTCCTAGAAACAACCTTTTAGTAAAAGTTTAACCTAAAGTCTCCTTGTTATTGTATTTCGATTTGTAAAAGCAGCACCAAAGGGCTGATAAAATTGGATTTATCAGCCACCTTGTTACTGTCGCTGTTCAGTTTGTTTGCACTTTTTTAATTTTGGGCATGTAATACCTTTACTGATTGTTTTCTTGTCTTTCCCATGTTGAAGAACATCTAAAAAAAATGGACTACCAACAGAACTGCTATTAAAATTTCCCTTGACTCCCTCCAAAAGGTGTCAGGTGTTGAAAAGTGGAATATAAATTACAAAATTTTTACATTTGATTTCCTCATGCCGGATCTTTTTTCCACTAATGAAAAAGATTCACTTCAGTTAATGCTAGATTTCTCTCCCTTTTTCAGCATTGAATTATTCTGCAGCAATAAAAGATGGGTTTCTTTTCCCATAAGGTGTTCAACACAGTTACAATAAATGTAGATGCTGCTGCACCTGTGTTCTAACTTTTTTTTTTTTTTTTTGCTTTCTATCAAACTGTAAATAATACAGACATTATGAAGGAGAAAGTCAGAGAAGCCACATATTGCAATATGTTGCTTGCAAGCCTTTGAAGATAAACAAGTCGTCCCATTTGGGTTATCTAGGTGCTTCACTCATGTGGAATAGAAACAGGTGTTATGTGTTGATGATAATTACAGTGTATTTTTGCTTCCTTGCATGAATCTGTCTGTGTGTGTGTTTGTGTTGCGGTGGATTTCAGAGAGTTGGTGGAGTGTGTGTGTGCATGATCCCATATGGTTTTGATGGGTATTTGGACAGGTGACAACATGTTAAAACACTTGAAAGGAAAACAACTTGCCTGACAAATTTCCTCATGGGGCGGAACTTGTGAGGGAATCTTCCGTTCAGCCCAAAATGTGGAGAAAGGAACCACTGTGTCAGCCATTTTGGGGGGTTTAATTAGGACTGTAACTAGGCCGCTCCAAACCGGACTTTTTCCCCACCCCACCAAGCCAATCAGAAGTAAACCAAGAAGCAAAGCAATCCCAGACTATTACCGCCACCGTGTCTGACGTGCTGTATGATGATCTTTCATAGAAATGCTTCATAGGTTTTATGGCAAATGTGACGAGATGCACACCTTCCAAAAAACGCAGACACACATAGAATATCATCCCTGACTCCTTGGGGATCAGCAAGATGTTTTTTGTTTTGTTTTGGTGGATGCGAGTTAAGTCTCTATTTTTGCCTTCAAAAATCTAACATGAATGCAATTCCTGCCCATTCACCTTCTTGTTGAATCATAAACTCTGACCTCAAATTAGACATTGAGACCTGCAGAGCTTTAGCTGAAATTCGTTGTTCCTTTGTGGTCTCTTCTCGGTAGATTTGCCATTCCTGGGATGGCTCACCACCGTTCCTTCTCCTCTCTATTTGCATGGTTCACTGGAGTCCCAAAGCCCTAGAAATAGCATTTTGATCCTTTTCAGATTGACAGAAGTCAATGAGTCGGTTTCAAATCTGTTCATGGATTTCTTCCTTTGTCATGTTGCTTTCTGAGATCTTGTAGCGCACTTTATTTTGTCAAACACTTCCTGATTCCACAGGCCAGGCAATAACCAAGGCTAGTAAACTAAAACCAATATGAAACTTTATTTGGTGATCTGAAACAACATTCAAGTGTTGAAAAGCTAAACTAAGATCTACCATTTCCTAATATTCATTCTTAAATGGTGAACAAACTTTGTTTTTGCAACTTTGTCTGACGTAAAACTTAGCAAGAAGCCTGGAAGCAAAAGTGTCCTCCACAAGTGGAGCGCAAGCATCCCAAAGTGACCCTAAAGTCCGGACTGTTGTCCTTTGAACTGAATTGCAGCTTCTTTATGGTTTTTCATTGTACCTCGGTGTCCCGACATCCTGTACAAGTCTCGCCAAAACAAAGGCAACAATGCTCTGCTGCTGCTATTCCACCTCCGCCTTCCACGTGTAACAAATACTTCCCCCGGCGGACTCTCCCCCGGTGAACACAATCAAATAAACAATACGGCTGCTTTTACTGAAAACCAGAGTGCCTATTAGAGAGAGCAAACGACCTGATTGTTGATTGTGTTAGCATGTCTGAGTGCCTCGCTAAATTGCCCACAAGGGTTGAACGCAGGAGAGAAAGAGGAAGAGGAGGAGGAGGAGGGAGTTGGAGCGACTTAAAAAAACAGAAGAGAGGAAAAAAAAAAGACAAAAAAAACTCTTGACTTCTTGATGAGAGGGAATAAAAATAAGAGCTCGTTTTGAGACATGGAAATAGATTAGCCGGAGTTCTGGGGTTGGGGTGTGATTACACAGCTATTGTTGTTTTTGGAATATATCATATCACAGCGTCTCCTGCTGCCTCGGCTAAATAAATCTGTCGTAATCCCCCCGGTGAGCCCCTACGGCTTCGTGAGCTCCTACTTAACCAGGCTAATTAAAACTCTTCCTTGTCTTGCTCTGCACAAATTCACATGCAAGCTTCTCCGCACTAAGTGTGTGCGTGCGTGTGTGCGTGTGTGTGTGTGTGGTGTGGGTGCTCTTTATAAACAGAAATTCAACAAAAACAATGTGAAAATTTGCTCGGTAAAACGTACATGATGTTAATGTGGGTCTTTTTTTTTTTTGATGACCCACTTTATCGCACGAGACACGTGAGGAAAACTAAAAAGATGTGACTTAGAGGACTCGGCTTTATCAGCGCCACTATTACGGTCTCTGGCCTAATTATGAAAGGCAATTAGTACTGCTTACATGGCAAAGAACGACGGAGAGATGGAGAGAGGCATGTTTTTTTTTTTTCTCATACTGCAACATTTCTATATTTGCATGCTGAAAATTAGACGGCAGGGGAAGCGTTTGGGGGTTTCTTGGGAAATAAAGCAACCTCACGCGGGAGCGCTTGTCACTTAATCATCTGGATTTGTTCAAGGTGACATGGAGATGCACTTGGGAGCGTACAGTCCAATTTCTCCTTTGGGTAGGAGGGACCTAATGAATGGATGTGTCCTCGGGCGACCCGAGGATTCCACTCTTTGTGGCACGAAAAGATGGATGAGGAATTTTATGGCATTTCTCCCCCGCCCCCACTTATTGCATTACATAGAGCAGAGGGAGATGAGGGTGACGGGGAAATACGGATGAAGACGCGCGGTCAAGGTTGGGATTAAGTTTTACACCCATTCAGCCGAGCGGGAAAACTTGTACGTCTTTCATTTTGGAACAGCAGGCGCAGCAATAACAGCTTTACGGAGAGTTTATTGATCTTTTTTTTTTTGGGGGGGGGGGGGGGGATAAATAAACCATCGCTTTTATAAGGCAGCCTGTGTTGTCGAAAGATTACAGAAATAACTTTTTATCTCGACGCCACTTGCTAGCTAAAGGACGGAGCGACTCGACAAAACACGTTTGCAAAAGTGTTTCCATCCTCTCTGGAGGTCGTGACCTGATGAAATAGGAAAAAGTGCCAAACAACAAAGATTAGAACTGAAGTGACAAATGTTTTTTTGTTGTTTTGTTTTTTTTTATTTCCCCTTTTATCTATTGCGACGCTGAAGCATAACTGAGCTGAAAATGAATTTTAAACGAAATATTTCAGCGGTGTTAATTGGACGAGAAGAACTCGGCGCATCAGCAGAGCGCCTCGCTTCATCAATGTCACAGCAGACGCTGATTTATCCGGGAAGGTCTCCGTTTTCTCGTCCGTGCTACAATTTAAACTTCAACAGAGCTGAGAGCACAAAAGAGCCACATTGGCACCGAAACACACGTGACAATGATTAGAGATGATCCATCGGGATGTGATGTAGAGTCGCTTCCTTTTTGCTCTTCTCTTCTAATCCTTGGTGGTCTCAAGGCAGCAGCGGCAACGTTAGACGTGCTACTCTTGTGTAAACGAGGAGGATATGACAGAATATAGTTAGGACAGTGGTTTTTTTTTTTCATGTTTTGGACAAAATATAAAAAAAACAATAATCAGATGTGGCTCCCCTTTGTTGACAGACAGAAGAAACATGACATTCTTGAGTTATTACAGCCTCAGCGTCCGGCTGGCATTGTGAGTGCCCGCTCCTCGAATTGACACAGCGTTGCTGTATTTCACCAGAGCTCCATGTTTCATTAAAAACAGTCTGAGATCAACTCTGTCTGCCATCCATCACAGCTTCTTTCGGAAGTGAAAGTTCTTGGCAAGGAAAGTGCAATTTGATGTTTACCTAAAACAGTGCGTGTGGATTTTTGCAGGGTTTTCCTGAGTCGACGTGAATCAACGGGGCTTTGCAGAGTGGTCAGGGAAGGGTTAAGGGCCAAGACGTATGTGTGTGAGATGTCGGCGTTTGGGGCTCAGTTTTTATCCTCTGTAAATGAGGAATGTGGGTCTGTCTCGGTTTGGTGGGGTATCTAGTTTTACACAAAAAGGTAAAAAGCCAACCTCCGTCTCAGATGTTTCAGAAGAGCATGTGGTGTTACACATTTTGTCTTTTGGGAGAACCGTAAACCTCAGGGTGTTTTACTGGGATTTTACGGGACAGACCAGTATAAAGTACGGCGTAATTGTGAAGTGGAAGGGAAATGCTTCAAGGATTTCACCTTTACTTAGAAATAACAATCTGAAGAACATAACATGCATTTATTTTCAGCCCCTCGACGATTAACAAATAGATGAAAGATGATTATTTGACGAGGTGGGTAAGGAAACAATTATCAATACAACCGGCCCTTTAAGAGCGTTCATGATCCTGATTTGGCCCAAAATAAAAATGAGTTTGACAATCCTGGTATCGACCCAGAAGGACTGAGGCTACAAAAAAAAAACAACAACATGAAAACCATGTATCATTTTCATTTCATTTTATAATCCAATTGCATTTCATGACAATTAGATTGCTTTAGATTCACGCCACAAAAAACACCTCAAACCAAAAGAGGCGGATTATATTAAAAATATGTTAAAAAAAAGCAAAATTCTTATAACATTTATCTATATAAAGGGAATAGAAAATCTTCTGATAGAGTTCCAGTTCTTTTATTTCTCTCTCGGGGTTAAAGTTCCCATCTCTCATCCCATATATGCTGCGCTCCTCTGCTGTTATGGGACAGAGAAAAGTATGAAAGTGAAGCTACAGATTTCCCACACATGAAAGCGCTCAGCTTTTACTGTGGAATCCCAGAAACCAGCGGCTTCTTCTCCAAATATGGTGGGATTTCACGCAGCTTCCTTCTGCGTGTGCAGCTTACCGCGACTCCAGTAGGTGTTTATGACTGTTTGGATGTGGGTGCTTAAAGTTAGCAGGTATCTGCTGATTCACTGATCCTCTGGGTTTTATTATGCACATGTTTTATAGTGACTTACAGTGCTCTTTAAAATAATTTTCACTTTTTTTTTTTTTCCAACCTGAAACCATCAAATTCAGTGTTTTTTAATTGGAAATTTGTGTGATAAATCAACACAAACTGTGATGTGAGATAAAGCAACACATGGTTTTATGATTTCTGTGAATTTACGACTAAAGATCTGAAAAGGGAATTTGTGAGTTAGCATTTTCTTTTATTTGCAGCGACACTTAGAGAATGAAATGTCTTCTCTACAAAATAGATTAGAATGGAAAATCTAATCACAGACTCCCTATTGAATTTAAGTGTGGACTTTGACTAGGCCGTTTGAACACGTGAATCCCCCCGAGGCCTCCAGGCTTCTACAGGTTTAGCCACGCTTTCCCCACCACTGTTGTTTTACTATGGGGGAGTGGGGGGAGTCGCTGTGTTCAGATGGGCTTTATTTAGAGGCATCATAGTAAAAGAGGGTGAATACCTGCCACGATTCTTAGGTTCTCATTTGTAAAATGGAAAACAGTTACCGGTTCATTATTTTCATTTTTCCCCCCATGTTTTTGAAGGACTACTGAGATTTGTGCTCTTCCTACCTTTACCCCGCGGCTTCTGTCACTATCGTCCAATGAAGAACTAACAAAACAGAGCTGAGTTGGATTTATTTTGGTGTAATCATTGGGATTAAGTCAGTGCAGAAACACATTAATTCCTAATCCTTCCCGTGTCCCCTTTCCCCATCCCATCCTCTGCCTTGTTACCCTCTGTGTCTCATCCCCCCCTCTCTCCGCCATGCTCTACAGGACCAAACGTTTTTAATTTGTAAGTGAGGGGTGGGGAATGCGTGTGTGTGTGTGTGTGCTGGGAGGGGATGGAGGGGCTGAAGCTGTCTGTTTTGAGCTTTGAGTCTCTGCCAAGCTCTCGTTGGTATTGTGCTGCTTACAGCTGGCCTTGCCCTTCTTCCCTTCTCTCTTTCTGCTCTCTGTTCTCAGCAACTCCCTTTTTGTCTTTCAGTCTGTGCAGCACTGTCTGCTTTTCTCCCTGCTCTCTGCTATAGGGAGTTTTGGGAGAAGGGGGTCAGTTGTCAGGGGGCCAGCTTTTGGGGGGTTCCCCCTACACACACGGACGCATGCAAACACACACACACACACACACGTACGATCACGCGCAGAGAGGAGGGTGTAGGAGCATGGAGGCCAGCAGAAAGAAGAGGCGAAGAGCGAGGTGAAGGTTGCTGCATGACATGCTCTTTCAAAGAAACCTCACAGGTTTGGTTGCCCCTATAGCTCCCCTTTCTCTCTCAAATCTTTCCTATTGAATTCCTCTTTTAGCTTTTGAAAGCCAAAGAGAACCCCCACAACAACAAAAAAAACAAATATTTAGTTTAGTTTAGACATATACAGTGAGGGAATTGATCAGTGGGTGAAATGCGGTGAGAAAAGAGAGAAAAGAAACAGCCTCGGCGATAAGAAACTCGAGAGATGGAGAGAGATCACAGGGTGGAGGGGCGGGGGGAGAGACATGCGATATAAGAGAGATAAAGAAGGGCGAAGCGAGAAATAGAGGCAGGAGAAACTCCAATAAAGACACAGATCAGATAAAGGATCCTCTGAGGACTTCCAAATGTCCTTTTGTCGAGGCGTACAACGGCGATATTAAAAAGCGGGGGGGGGGGAAGAGAAAAAGATGCTGAGTTATTTCTGCAAACTGAATCAGGGAAAAAAAACAACAAAAAAAAACACATTGAGGCTCATCTCCCGACAGACGGCGTGACTAAAGTTTCCTCTTCCGACGACTCATCCCTCCACTCGACAGCTTATTGTAGTTGCTGAAAAGATGAGAGGCGCGCTGCTTTAGTTTTACCACACAATTAGTCAGGGATCAGTGAGTCATCCTGTGGGTTGGCCGCATGGTCAACTAATCCTGCTGTCAGGTGCCATCTTTGTTGGATGGCGGATGTTGCCTACAAGCGTTCAGTACAGTCAGCTCTGGATGTTTGATGGTAAAATTTCCTTGTGTGAAGTTGAATTCAACTGTTTTTGTGGCAATGGTTTGTGATTAATGTAAGCTGTAAAAAAAAAAAAGAAAAAAGATTACGTTTGTGTGAAAAACATTAATTATGCTTTTAACCCTAATGTTTTATGTATGGGAATATTTAAAAGAAATAGAGTTCTGATTTTAAATCAGGTGAATGTCCCATTCACGAATGTAAGGGAAAAAAAATAAAATAAAATTTCAAGCTCAGCTAAAGTTACAGTGAAAAGCAGCTCTAAAGTATATAAATACTGTTAATGTTAGACTTGTATATAATGGGATTCTCCATAGACGTTCACATTCGGCTCTGAGTCTTGGCAGAAGTAAATGTGGCCTGGAGGTTAAAAATGAATTTCCTTGATAAACTCGAGAACTATGCAGATATTTTCAATTCGTCTCATCTCAACGTTGAGCAGTTTTGGCCTTCTCGGGCTTTCTCCGCGCTCCTCTAAACGTGAAGGAGGAAACGTGACCCGGCCGTGACTCCCTCAGGCTTACACTTCACTTTAATCGCCTGGGAAAACAGGAAATTGTGGTCTTGGAGAATGAAATGTTTATGCTGTGCTCAACTTTACATGGAACCCATCCACCTTCCCTCCACTGACTTTTGTTGTTTGATTTTCTTAATCTTTAGTGAGTTTCTGATTGTTGTTGTTTTTGTTCAGGTCATCTGTAGACCTGGGTTTCTGCAGTTTCAATAACTTCAGAGAGGAAATCTCTCAAAACAAACACTTGAGCCATTGATTCTGAGGTGTGAAAGACTCGCTTCTTTTTGTTGTTTTTTCTTTTCTCATCTTGAACACTGTCAGCTCAAGATTCGCCAACAAGCATCAAAACGAATGCCCAGCGAACGTATTTTACACCTCTGAAAGAGCTGCAGCTACCCCGGTCATAGCTGGCACGTTCCCTGCAGAGCACTTCCTCTTTTTCTGTCACTCCACCCGGCCATTTGTCACTTCTTCTTTCACCAGTATCTGCCTTTAATTTACAAAATCTGACTGATTGCTAAACTCATTTCTTCTTTTGGTCATCATGCAAGCCATTTTCTTTTTACTCCCCGCGTCTAAATGACCGATCTCGTCCCGCATCCCCAGGCTACCTGTGGCGCTAAACCGCCCGACTTCCTGAGCGCAGTCATCAGTCACGTCGCTCCCTTCCTCTCCACAGCTATCGCTCAAGCCTCAAACTCCTAGTCTGCATTTCATGGATCATAGATTTCCTGCATACTTTCATGGCGGCGTTTGGTGGGTGGGTGCATGTGGACGTCTTTGCATGACTGATGAACAGAGACTCAGAAGGGTAATATAATCTCTGGATATCTTGAGTGCCTGAACTTTGGCTTTTTATCTTTTGAAGGGAGGAAAACGGCAAACAGTTGGATCCACCTGGAGCCCCGAAGAGCCACCTGTGGCAATATGTGATGCTCAGAGTTTGTTTCTAAATCTGATCTAATGCCTCTCTTGGAGGCACGAAACTCAGTCTGTAAGCCTTTCTGGAATCCTTTTTTTAAAAGTGCTGACAGCTCCTTGCTAAAATAAGGCCAAAGGACTTAACCGTTGTGTTTTATTTATGCTAAGGGGAGTTTCTGTCAACTTATTTCCGTACCTTGATCCCACGCATGCTGGAAATAAAGACACAATGCAGATGTAATATCCTTAAGGACTAAGAGACTTTGTGTATCCTCAAACAAAATGGCGTAACAATAAACCTGAGTCGGTGAGGTGCACAACCCCTCTCAAGTAATTGCTTTAATAGCGGGATTCACGTAAATGTGAATTTTTAACTTACGATGTAGTTTTACAATGTAGGAGTGAATTAGAGCTAAAAACAGTGCCTAGCTAAAATATTCATTCTTTTTGAGCTCCTTCTCATTTTGAAGCAAAGTAACCACAAACGTCTATGTAATTTATGCCAGGGACCAACACAAAGTAAGCTATAAGTGTGAATTGGAATGACAGGCAAATTTGAAACAAATTTTGCTGAGCGATTAATTGTCTAAAAATTTATTGCGATAAACAATAATATTGTTTGAAGACCAGTTGGCACTGATTTAATGGAAATGACTAATAATGGATGTGATTTCCTGCCATAGATAGATACACTTTATTTTCAAAAGAACACATATCTGTCATAAGAAGTGGTTGGTGATGGTGAAGAGAGATGCAGGTAGACCCAGGATATAGATGAAAATGGTGATTTATTGATGAAAAGCTCAAAACAGACCAGATCTCAGGCAGCACGGCAGAGCGGAAACAGAGGCTCAGCACCTGTAGCAACCGAATTAACAAAGAACTGACAAGATGAGCTAAAGCCGACTTCACGGTTCACAGGACTTCACAGATCTACTGAGCCGGCAGACAACTATCATAAACAACGGCGTTAGACGAGGACCCAACAAGAGACAGGGGACACAGGTGAACTTAAATACACTGGGAGGGTGATCAAGGAACGAGACACAGCTGGGATCAATCAACAGGGGAAGACGCAGAGACAGACTCACAGGACAGAAACTGAACACAGAAAAACCTACAATAAATACACAGAACACAGATCATGACAATAACACTGGAACTGATAAACTAAATTAACAAAACAACCAAAACCAAAAATAAAATGGATACTCAGTCTCCATTAACAAAAAACGTACTTGAATAAAACTAAACAACATAAAGCCAAAGTGGAAATAAATACGGCATTCAACCAAACGAGTGCAGATTATGAAGTCTGTTTGTGCCCTTCAGTAATCACTAGATTTAAATAGAGAAGATGGTCACATCTTGACGCAGTAGTTCATACTACACGATTTTTTGGCCCCATTTTCTCCTTATGATAATCTTAGATTGTTGGTCGATCTAAGATTGTCGCTGGTTTCGTAACCGATCATCCTGCAGTGTGTGGTGTGTTACGGTAGATCGTCGGTGACCGCTCTGATCTAAATCAGGGGTTTTCCCGACTGGGAACTCAGCCTGTTGAATGTGACAGGTAGCCAATCAGAAAGTGCGGATTCTCCTCCGTGATTTCTGAGGGGAAATTACGAGGGGAATCCCAAACAGCTGACACGGTGCAACCCGAAGTCCACCGGACATTGGAGATGAAATGTGGAAACAACATTAATATTTATTTAACATTTCGTGCAAAGAATATAGAAATGAGTTGGAGCCAAATTGCTGCCGCAGTTGATAAACCTGGTAACTTTTCAGCTGTTCTTCATTAACGTGACATAAATAGGCTATAATGATTTTCATTCAGTCAGAACTTTACGCTGACTCTAGCCACATGCATCACAGGTGGATTCTAGTAAAGCATTGATTAATGCCCGATTTTAAAATCAGTTAATTGAACTTGTAGCCATTATTTTGTGCCCATGTGGCTGGACACCACACAACACAATCGAACCCGATGGAACCGTTATACCCAGGATTTCTGGTCTCTCAGGTTTTGAAAATGGGCCGACAGTCGGCCGACAACTCGTGTAGTGTAGGAAGGGAGGGTCAGTGAAGAGCACCGGAGTTGAGCTTTTTTCATTCGGAGTCATCAATAGAAAGAAAAAAGGCAGGAAGAGACGATAAAGCTGATAATTAAAATGAGGTTGATAGGTTTGATTTATCGTGCGATTAATTGATTTATCGTTTATCGCGACAGGCCTATGCACCACTAATATTTGTTCTCGTGACACATTCTAACACCTGAAAAAAATCAATAGCTGTACGTCTTTTGGCTGCATCTCTGACTGGCAGGTTTGGTGGTGTGCCGCACTCTTTCTGATTTCTGAAGATCTTGAGAGGTTTGTTGTTTTATAACCAAACAAATTTTTAAAACTTTGATCAAAATCACCTCTGACCTGTTTGCTATGTTCATGGTTGTTCACCGACGTTCTCTAAGAAAACCCTCTGAGGCCTTGATGGAACAGCTGGATATGCTATAAACTGGTTGCATCGGATTAAATTGAGGTGTGTCAGAGAAAAGGGGTTGAATACATATACTTATCCCATGTATCATTTTCCTCCCATGCCTTGACCTTTTGGCCCTGCAAGAATAAGTGAGTATAGACAATCATAGAACGGATGAACGCTGGTTGTTCACATAGATCTATGCACTGAAATGAACTGAGAAAAATCAATGTAAGAGAAGCAATGAATATGATTTCAGCACAAGATATGATATACCAATATTCAACCACTTTTTTTTTTAAATAATTTTTTTTTTAAAATATTACCTGATGGGACATCATTAGCTGAACTTGTTTATTCAGGGCATTGAATTTTTCACTGTTGAACTATAACCACTTAATTAATTTGTATGCATTAGTATAAAAGAAATGAGAGCTGATTCTTGTTGCACAAAACAGTTTGAAGCTGATGGGTTAGGAAACAACTCCAGCACTGAGATCATTACCTCTGGCAGGTGTTTTCAGGCTTGTTGCTGCTGTCAAATAAATGGTGTGAATGCAAGATGGTCCTGTGACTCTCCGAGATTTGCATACAAATACAGGAACATTTTTTTTTTTTTTTTTTTTTTAGCTCGGTATGGGGGAAGAGCAGATGAGGGTTAAGTGGTTGCACCAAGTTGGTTTATGCAGCAGGTCTTGATTTTAGTCTGTGGCAAAGGGAAAAGCTATCATTAGGAGCTTAACTGGCTCATGGCCTCTGCTCACTGATGACATACCAGTCTGCTACGGTCTGCTGCAAAGAAGCAGCTCACTCAGTTTGTTTTTGGGCAGAAAATACAACCTCAACATCTTCTATTAGTTCTCCTTCGGAAATATTGTGCGATTAAGTTTTTTTCAGCTTTGCAAATAAAATACTCCATATGCTGAATTAAAACCTGCTGCAAGTCACAGAAACAACTTTTATTGAACAGAACCTGCATTGCATAAAAAAAAAAAAAAACATGTTAAATGTTTGCAAATGCAACAAATAAAATCGATTCATCATATTTAACTTAAAATATAGTTTAAAATGTATGATTTTTTTCTAACTCTACACACTGCAATAAAAATGTTCCATTTGTCTAATTGTGTCTTAGGAATACCATAACAGTTTGAACAGTCACAAAGTGAATCTGATTATTCTTATTTCGACTATCTTGAGTTGCAGCTGGGATGAATTGATGAAATGCATCAATATGAGACAATGGCAAGGCCGAAAGGAACTAAAACACTGGAGGAAAAACAAAACACAGTCAAATTTAAAGGCACATTGTCAAAAATATAACCAAAATACAAGAGTACGAGTGTTGACAGAGCTTGGTGGAAAAAGAACATCTGAAGGTCTGACGTAGATAAAACTATGTACATAAAACTAATCGCAAGACGGCTTAAACTGGGAAGTTATGATGATTAAGGAACCAAAACCAGAAGTGACTTTGAACGACCATTGCTAGAAAAAAGAAACTGAAATGAACAATAGCACATTGCAGGAATTTTAATAGTAGGTAAGATAAAAAGAATAAACAATAGCAAAATGTACAAATCACAAGATTTATTTCTAAACATAACAGAAAAGAGAAAAGACGACAAGATGGAACCTGATTAAATGAAAACCTGATGAAAAAAATTAAATGACTAGTAAAACCAATGTCCCTAAGCTATCAGATATTTAAAGTCTTCATAGACTATAACACGGCAGTGCTTCTCAAGATTTTCAAGATTTTTGAATGTTGAATTGTGACTAATTTGGGTAAGCTTCAAATCTACCCAAATTTGTGTAAATAACTTAGTTACGCAGCAAAGCTGCAGCCGTGAGTATCACATCTAAACTTGGTAGTTTTGTCAGAATTTGTACAATTTCCCTAAGGGAGGTTTCTGTAATCCCCACCGTCAGTTTCAGGCTTGATGTGAAAAACAAAAAACTCTGATGGGTTTGATCAGCTTTTTAGAGTTTAGAGAATGCAAGTTAGGTTTTTTTGTTTTTTTTCGTGTGCAGACTAGTTCACATCACCAATAGAGCCATCCTGAGCAACGATTTGAACCTGGAATGCATATCTTGGCAAACCAAGTCAGAAGTAATTAGTCATGGATCCTTGCAACATGATCTCACCTAGGACTTATTGCCTGAAGCTATTTTCTGAGTTAATCTGCAAACTCTTGTAAAATGTTAAGTACAAACAATAAGAGTGCTCACGCTGCTTCCCCTCCGTCCTCTTTGACAGCACGACAAATACACTTTGGTTTTGAACTGCAGTCTGATCTTGGGCAACGTGTACATCTTGGAGGCCCAATGCATGCTGATCACTAAACGTAACGCAGCATTTTATTTCCTCTGTAGAGCACAGATTGTGTAATCTGTAGATTTTATGTTCGTGTCAATATGCGAGTGTGTGTTTGTGAGTTTGCGTGCTAAAGGAAGTGGACCAGTAGGTTGTTTCCTGTCCCCCTTTGCACTTTCAGTGCTTTTGTGTCTTGTATTTTAACAGAGGCTCAACCACATTGTTGGAAATAAACATCACAATAAGGTCTCAGTCATGCACCTTTCATGGTCTGACCACATGCACACACTGAATCCAGTATGGAGCAATTTGAATTTAAATAATAATGTCCAGCATTGTGAGCTGGTGAGTAAAGATCCATTAGGGAGGCCTTCCTTATGTCTCCTTTAATTACCATTTTGTTCCGTCTTACCTGCTTGCTTGCCCTTTCAAGTCTCTGATTGCTTAGTGACGGATTTTTTTTCTCATTGAATATTAAATTGTATTGAAATCAATAGCATGGTAATATATTTGCCTAATTACAATCTTCATTTTTCATAAAAAAAAAAAAGAAAAAAAAAACACCACAAATTATTATAAGAAAACTTTAACTAAAAGATCCCACTTAATATTCATCAGGTGTGTATTCATATCAAATCAGAATAATAATCTAAAAAATAAATCAGTCATTTCCTAAATTATTAAAACATAACTGACTTATTTGGGTGAAAATATTTTATGATACCAGCATTTTTACATCATGATCTTTAAAAGAAAGATGTCAAATAAACCAAGACACTGTGGCATTTCAGCTAACAGGTGACACAGGAAGACAATCGATCTGGACACACGTGGATTGTCATTGAGACCAATTTAAGCCAATTTTGATTTCTGAAGAACCATAATGGGATTATTTTCTCTCTTGCTGAAAGAGAGGAGTTGTGACAAAACAGGACTTTACTCATCTTAAACAATAACAAAAGGATTACAATCTTATTCCAAACTATCGCTATCACTTTATATTTACAGATTATGTTTATCATGCGTTGCTGAAGCAGCAGTCTTTGCGTGTGTTCCTTCAGAGTTTAACTCCCTACGTTAACCGAGTACGTTCCTTGAGATCTGCTAAAAGTTTTTGCTTTCTGTTCCTCCATTACTGCCTGAATAAAGCCGCTAATGTGTCCCTGCATGTTGTAGGAAACTACTTTTAAGTATCTTCTTACATTTTCAGTTTTGTTTGGCATTATTTTTAATTGCCTGACTGATCATAAAAATGAAAACCATTGATTTGGTTCACATAAAAAACATTCCTTCCGTACAATGCCGCTAGCTCGACCTGTTAGCGTGCAGGTATGCTACGTTCACCTCCTGGAAAAGCACGAGATCGGAGTTTCTACCTCATCAGTCAATGCCAGTGGAGATGAAAATATGCGGATTTAATTCATGAAAGTAAGTTTTAAAACTCTATAAAATCAAAATAACCCCTGAGATGCTTTTATCATAAGACGGCGACAAAAGTCACTTCCCACTTAAGGGAAACTTGGGTCTCAGAATTTCACTTTCTGCTGAAACAGATCTGTGCCCTTGAGCAAATTCTGTTGTTGATCCCTGACGTGCAATTTTTTTTCCAGGAAACCATGTTAACCATTTACTGTTTACTCTTTCCACAAATGTACTTGTACACACCTAGCTTCATTCTTCCACATAATGTTTGGCCAAAAATGTTTTAGGGGAAATTAAAGAAAAAAAAAAAAAGTATTTTTAACAACTCAACTAAAACAACAAAAAATTGCTTGCTTGGTTATTTTTAGAAGTCAACAGCTGGAAATACTTGACATGTGAGTGAAATAAAAAAAAAAAAAATCACAGCAGTTTAGAAAATATATTATTTGGAGTCTGAGCAGTTGGAGGGAAAATGTTTGAGTTCGACAGAAAGAGCACAGCTGGCTCGTGGATGTAATACACCAGCTTGAGAAGCAGCGTGAGTTTTCACCCCCCAAAAAACCTAAAACACATGTACAGTTTGTTAAGCGAACAGTTGCTTTAAATAACAACGCTCGGGAAAAGATGCACTCCAGATTCTGAGAATTTGTCCCCAACCCCTCCCCCCCAAAAAACAAAACAAAAACTCAGCAGCTTGCAAAAAGACATAAATTTACACAGCACTTGTAGCCTGTTTGTTTCAGAGACATTCTCTAGCTGGATTAACAGAAGGGACAGGAAAAAACAAAAGTAGATGAGTTATTTCCCTTAGAGGACTCGGGGCCGAACAAAAGTGGCAGAAGGCGTCACTTTTACGCGAATTGCAGTTGATGACACGTATATTTGATGACCGGCAACGGTTTGAACTACGAGGCTGACACTTCAAAGAGATCGGCTTTCCTCGCTCGTTTATTTCCAGTTCCTCCCTGCAATGAGTTTTTAGTGGTGTGAGGTTGACTGAAGAAGGAGGGGAGGAAGGAGGACGCACACACACAGACACTCGCGCGCACACACACACAGTGAGCATTTAGACAGAGTGCTTGCACTTCAAACAAATGGGACTTCATCAGTGAACATCAGTAATGGTTCCAGGCTGCCCCAACAGCTCTAATCATTTCCAGAGGGAGACTCAGAGAGAGAGAGAGAGACAGAAACAGAGCTTTTTATTTATTTAGTTGTTTTATCTAAAGGCTCTCTTGCAAAAATATAGTGGATAAAATGCTACATGTGCGATAACAGAATGAACTCCTGAAGAAACGCAAACAGCCTATAAAATACATGCTTTTACAAATGCCACAGAATGTGTAACATCAACACTACTTATTCTTCATTTTTCATTTAACTTAATGCAGAGTTTCTGTGCCGCGTTCCAAAATGTATTGCGATCTTATGGGCTATAAGAGCAGTTCATAATCATGACCTCTATTTCTGCTTAGCTGACCTTAATATGATGGGACTAAATAAAACTCAGTGCAACTGTCCCAGAACATGAGCGCTGTTCGGTCCATCAACCATGGCCGTCCACTGAAAGTAGAGAATCATTGTAGCTCTGGAGGAGCTGCAGAGATTCACAGCCCCTGGATGGCACCGCTGTTAGAGACAAACTTGTAAAAGATTTTAAGCTGCAACTGTCGTATTAGGTTCTGATGCAAAACACAGAACAGGGATCTGCATGCATGCGTGCAACTTGGAACGAAGGCATTTGCAGGGTCTGGGCTGAATAGCGATGTTTCATCAGAAGTGATCCGACTGAAGCCAAGATGTTCTTTACTTTATGTCCAAAACAAACAGGCTGCTTTCCATTCCTTGGGAGGTTAATGTAGTGTGAATATCCAGAGCGAGATTGCTGTATTTAGAAACAAATGAAGCTGAAAACGGCCAGGTGCTGTCGATGTAAAACACAAAGCCATCAGTCGGGTCAGCGCAAGCCTGCAGCACAGAGGACGGTGATGTTTGTGCACCTGTGGGAAATCTTTTGTGAGAAGTGGAGAATTCTTTTTTTTTTTTTTTTTTTGAGTAAAGATGGAACTATTTTCGCTTTCATCTAAATAGAAACCAGAAAGACGCATGTATGAATTCAGCAAAAAAAAAAAAAGTCTTGAGACCATGTGAAGCTCAGCAAGCTGAGGATTGAACCACTTTACCATCAAAAAGACACAAAGCTTATCTTTCCTCTGTAGTAAAAACAAATATATTAGAGAAATCCAGTTACAAAAACAGGAGCGTCTTCTTCCTCTCAGATGACGAGAGTAAACGGAGTAGATGTTTCTTTGACACAAATGGGCAGATTTGAGGAAGAGGGAGAGCATGTGTGGTGACAGTTGGTCCAGTCATGTGAGGTCCCGTTTGCAGACTGCTGGGATCTGGGAGTCGTGGTTGGCTGGTTCTCTTTGCCAGGTCACCACGGATTGGACGGTGGTCAACGGCAGAGTCACACCTCTCTGTATGGAAGCTAATCTTTAGGTAGCAGCTTTACAAAGAGGGAGGATAGGGTGTAGGAGAGTTTCTGGTGAATGTGTGTTTGCAATATTTAAAAAAAACAAACAAAAAAACATAAACACGCAAACGTAGTAATTCCTTATGACACCTCAGAATGCCGACTTGCTTCTCGCTAGTACCTCACAGATTCGCTGAAACGGTGACGATGAGCAGCGATGTGGGAAATAATCCATAACCGAGATTCCCTGTGTTCATCTTGGTCACTTTGCTGTGACCTTCCACCACAAACATCTGACAAAATACATCCTTCCGTGATACAATCCCAACACGGTTTCCGAACCGTGACACCTGGAAGCCTTTCCAGATGACACGTAATTTGTGGCTCCGGTTTTTTCTCCTCAACAATCAAAACTTAGAAGTGTTCTTGACAGAAAATTGATGCTCGCCTTGGAATGTGGAAAACTCTCTGCTCTGCGTCCAGAGAGAAACGACAGACTATAACGCTACGGGAAGACTTCATGATCAAAAAACTCCATCTAGTCGAACTTAAAACTAAATGTCAGTTAGGATACCTTTCGCAAGTGTTCATTTCTTACACTTTTTTTTTTTTTTTGCATTTTCCTCCCATTGCTACCACAAGCCTCCACAGTATATACATTTCAGTTTTTTATTTATGCAAATAAAAAACTGAAGAGTGGCGTGCATTCACAGTCAGCATTCCTGAGTCAGCTTTTTTTTTCCTTCTTTTTTTTGTAAAACCACCTTGCGCTGCACTTACAGCTGCAAGTCTTTAGGAGTCCCTTTCCACTGAAAGGGACTCCTTTCAGTGGAAAGGAGTCCCTTTCAAACTGGGCGTCGAGAGGATGCTAAAGACTTCATTTTATTTTTATTTTTTGCAGATTCTTCTTTTCAAAACAGACTTTGATCTGAACCACTAAATTGTAGTTCTGGCTGTGTTTTGGGTTGTTCTTCATGGGTATGTGGCCAAACAACTTTTTTTTTTTCTCAGACAACTATTGTGTATTTTTCTATTAAATGGGAACTTTGCTCTGCCAAGCTTAGCAGGCTGCTCTTCCTCCTTGCTTGGGATATTGGCCACAGCGCTCTAATGATATGGTCAGACCCCTGGCTATATGAAAGACAGGAGTCAGACAGACAGTCGAAGGCCGTTTCCTGAGAGCCATATTGATCTGATCATCTCCTGCCCTCTTCTTGCTCCGTTCTCACTCAGACCTCTGAGGAAATGAGTGATAAAGACAGAGGAGAGGATAGAGACAGAGACGAGTGGTGGAGACGAGAAACAGATTACAGCCCCACAAGAGCATTCCCCATATTTTTTTTTCTTTTGTGCCATACAGCAAAGCCCGACGGATTAATAATATACAACCTTGTGAGACTCTAAGCTCTCCATCACAACCACAAATATATGGACTCCAGTAAGGCACTTTAGTGAACAATCCCTTGTAATGCTCATATCTGGTCCATCCAAAATGCACACCTCTCACGCTCAAGTTCGTTGCTATCAATCAGAAGCTATTAGCTGCAGAGGGGAGAGGGGGGGAAAAAAGGCCACAACAGATAAAACCCTCGCCGAAGTGCCTCTTAATTGATGCTCCAGCCATTCTTCATATCCCGGCGGTGCAGCGCTGACGTGATCTACAAGCTCATCAGGAGGAAATTAACCAACTCACCAGGCCATGTTTCATCCAGTGAGACCGGCGCAATAAATGCCCCAAAACCGACTGCTCGTATTACGGAACCCGGCCCACGTCCTCATGCTCTCTGAACGGCCCGGGGGACTTTTAATCGGTCAACATTTTAGAGCAGTAAGGTGTTGCGTTTTCAGTTCTCCGTGTCTTTGCTTCCGCGGCGTAAATGGATTTGGTTGTCGTGGTCTGATAAATGTTGAGGTGTCATTAAATAAACCCACATATTTGGGTCTTAAAAAGAGGAAGTGTGTTGACCTTTTTCCAAGATGACAAGTGTTTCTGTCCTTGCTGGTATTTGCACTTAGTGCTTCCCTCATTATTTGGTTAATTAATGCTAAATTTAATTATACTATAATCAATCAATCAACCAAACCTTCTTGACCTTCCCCAGACCCCGGGAGTGATTTATGTTAAGGGGTGAGTGACATCCATCCATCCATCCATCCATCCATCCATCCATCCATCCATCCATCCATCCATCCATCCATCCATCCATCCATCCATCCATCCATCCATCCATCCATCCATCCATCCATCCATCCATCCATCCATCCATCCATCCATCCATCCATCCATCCATCCATCCATCCATCCATCCCTCCCTCCCTCCCTCCCTCCCACCCACCCACCCACCCACCTGAATATGCTTAGAACGTACAATGTTTTCTCATTCAAAAGGTACTTAATATCAAAAGCTCTCCATACTGATTAAGTTTGAAACAAATGTTCTCCTTTTGGGGATCAATGCACTATTACCTTATCTTATCTAAAATCCCTTACCTGCAGTGGAGTCAAGCCAAACCGGTTATTCAAGCCTCAGAAATCCTTGACGTTAGTTCTGACCTATCCTTGACTTTGGTCGGGTTATCTACTTCAGCCTTCCTTGAAAACGCGAGTGTGTTCTCTGGCTGCCACAGGCGTACGCACTTCTTACCTGTAAACAATTCATGAGAGCCCGCTTTATATTTCATGGGGTGGAAATGGATGTTTCTTGTCGGGTTGGGAGCAAAAGTTGAAACGGGAAGGACGAGGCAAATGGAGTAATCACTAGGCTTTGGATATGAACTGATACAGACAAAAAAAATCTGAAAGAGATGCAAGAATCAGTGCGGTCTGTGCCTCTGACATCTGAGATCTTACTGCGCTCCGTAACTTTGACGGTCTGGAGAGTTTCTTGGACTTTGATGCTGCAAGAAGAAGATGAAATGAAATCTAGGAGATGATCCAAGACGGCAAAAAGAAGCGTTGGAGTGACGGATGGTGTCTTCTCTGCAGGGACCTGCTTGCCCTTAACCAACAGTGCTTTGCCTGGTGTAGTAATTGAAAGTAATGATAATTAATATCCTCCCCATAATCACCATGCATTACACAAGGAGCAGGCCTACTGCAAAATGTGCCCAGAAAAAGTTAATCCCATTAACCTTTTACTTGTTCTAATCTGGATTAATTTTCAGGAAAGAGGAAAAAAATGATTCCCGGGAAGCGCGGTGAAGATTTTAATAAAATAAAAATAATCATACCCTGGTACTTTTCCCCTTCACTGAACTGAGAATTGATCTCAAATCGAGATAAATTGGAGTTGATGCCAAGGATAACAAATTAGGATTAAAACAGCGAAGACTCCTCATAAAAATCAGCCAGTAGCAATCATACGGCGGAGCATTTGAGAGGCAAATGAGGGTAGTCAAATGTACGGCAGGAGATGAGCAGAGGGCTATGACCAGGAACAAAGTAGGCCCTCAATTTACGGCAGGGAATGTGTGGTGATGCGTCGAACCTTGCTGATATTTTCCGACTTTCAGTGGAGTGGTAAGAAAGGTGTCAAACTTGGAATAAGCGGATGCATATCATGAATATATTTCCATCTGTTTGAGAGGGATATATTCTGCTTTAGCAGAGGAAACATGCGCCCAGATTAGTAACATTATGGATAACGGGGAGCAAATTGGCAGAGTCAAGCGATGAGGCTGACCTCACGTCCCTGTGTGCTGTACGTTTCACCATATCAGAGCAGGACCTCGGTAAACATGTAGAAGTTGGCCCCCTCAGGGATGACCGGCTTAGCAGAAAACCCACCGTTCACCTCCACACACCTTCTCAGGCAAGAAAAGAAAAAAAAAAAAAAACACCCTATAGTTATTCACTTAGTTCAAGTACAATTACATGCTTTTCAATTGCAAATCAGAGCAGAGCCACAGACAATCAAGTGAGGTCGTTTCCATAAACACGAGCTCCACGTTAAGCCAACTCCAGCCTATTAGGGAGAGGACATATGTAACCAAATTACAGCGAGCACCCAGGGGACATGCAAATGTGATGGACCTCCTGCATGACTTACCTTCGTTTTTTTTTTTTTTTTTTTTTTTTTTTATCATGCAGAAAAACGTCGGTGCGATAAGATTTGTGAGAAAAACGCAAAGGGATGCTGGCTTCAGTGTTTGAGTCTCTTTTGTTGAGGAGGTTATCAAAAGCCTCCCTTTAATAACCGACACTCTAACTTCAGCAACGACAAAAGGATTAATTAAATCGTCCTGATAGCGCCGTCTGAACTGAACTTTAAAATGGACACGACGAAAAAGCGGGAAAAGAGTCAGTGGAATGGTCTAATTGTTCGTCGCTTTTGTTGGGTTTACAGCTGCAGGGAATAGCAAGTGTTCTTGTGGTGCGCTCGGAATAGAAGGAGGTCAAACTCGTTAGAAATTTTATTCTGTGTTGTGCCGCTTATCATCGGTGAGGAGTTTGTTTATGTGCCGGAGTAGCCACTACACAACTTTGAAAAGCACAGCTCCCACTTGTCCAAGAGGCTCTTGGCTAATTAGAATTAAAAAGGTAAAAAGGAAAGTCAGTAAGCAAAATAATTTATACCTCTAAAATATGTTCTAGTAGGTGATAGACCAACAGAAAGTACTGCTTAATTGTGAAGTGAAAGCAGAACAACAGATGGTTCTTAAGCAATCATTATTGATTGCAGAAAATCTGAAAAGTGTGGTGTGCATTTGTATTTGAACCCTCTTTTCTCTGACGCCCCTTTATGAAATCCGGTGGAAGCCGCTTGTTTCAGAAGTTTCAGTGAACAGACCAGGTGTTTAAAGAACGGTTGCATTATAATACAACAGCTTAACACAGAGGTGTCAAACTTCAGTCCTGGGGGGGCCACTGTCCTGCAACTTTTACATGTGCCTCTGCTGCACCACACCTGAATAGAATAATTAGGTCATTAGCAAGGTTCTGGAGAACGTATCTACGCAAGGAGGAGGTAAGTAAGCCATTTCATTCGAGCGTTTTGTACCTGGAGTTTGACTCCCCTGGCTTAGCATGAGAAAGAAGATGCTCTTTTCAGATGGCTGCAAAATGTTTTTGCTTGCATACCAACCTCCAGGAAAACTGTCAATACACATCACCCTAAAAATATAAAACACGATGATCGTCATGCCGTGGCAATAGTTTTTCACAAGAAGACTAATCGGAGTTGATGGGAAGATAGAGCTGAATGTCAGGTCGAGAGAAAACCTGTCAGAGGCCGAAAAAGACTAGAGGACAACAACCCTAAACATATCGCCGCAGCTACAATTCAGATCAAGATGTAGAGGTGTGCTGGAATGGTCCAGTCAAAGTCTAGACCCCAATCTGATTTAGCTGTTTCCTTGCTCTCTGCATGACGCCCCCCTTTTTTTTATATTAAATAATTTTTTAATATAATATTTTTCCTTTCATATCATAATTCTGTGTTCCTTTGTGCTTATCTAAGCAACACAATCCCAAAGACGCTGCAGTTCTCCTTGTCACCTTCCTCTTTAAAAGCCTCAGTTTTCAACATCTCTAAGCCAAACTCTCTCTGCATCCTTCATTCTCACTTACTTCTCTCTTGCCAGCTCACACCCTTTCTTTTCTGTCTGTTTTGGACCACCCAACAAGCCATGCCCCCCACCCCCCTACCCCCTGCACTCCAGCTGTTTCCCTGCTGTGGGTTGAGTTTGTGTTACTTTGTTTCCGCATGGCTGTGATTGAGGCAACCCCCCACCTCAGCCCTTCCAGCTTGATTTCTTTTTCACTTGCGCCGTCCTTCACAGTGTGTGTTTTTTTTTTCTGCATCTCGCTGCTCGGGGGCTCTGAAAGAATCGGAGAGGGACTGCTTTTGTATCCAGTGCAGGTGTCTTTGGTGGGTGAAAGAGGGCTGCAGAGTCTGTGGCTGTCTACCATCGGGGGGCAAGCTTATTCAGCCTCGGACCCCCCCCCCCACCCCGCCACACCTGTGGCAGGTCTTGACCCGCACGAGTAAGTCAGTCATTCCTGAACTGAAGCATCTTTGTGTCTGACTGGTATTGTTCCCTGCAGGGCTACACATACACACAAAAATCTGCTGCACTGGTACAACAGTTCTTCCTGCTTATGAGACATTCATGGTCCATTACTCATCCACCACAAACTTCGGTTCACACTAGTATGGCGTGAGAATGGGTAACAAGATTGCTGAACGGTATCGGATTGAATGGGAATAAATGGGTGTGTTGCCAAGACATAATAACACAGGTACACTTTTTCTTTAAACTCGAGGCTTTATGTCTGAGAACAAAGTAATAATCCCGTATAATTCTGGAGTTTTAAGGTTAGCAAATATGACATGTTTTGTGTCTTTTCAAAGTAACCAGTATAAAAAAGCTGAATAAGTGAAACTAAAAGTGATTTTGGACCGACAGCACAGAGAACTGAAATAAAAATGTAAAGGGACTAAAAGATCTTTCTGGGCCTGCTGTATGATTTGAATTGAGAAAATGCTTCTTTTCAGCTTAGAACTTTGCTGGTGAAATAAATCAAAGTCACTGTGTCCATTTTTTAAAAAAGGTGTTTGCTTTAAGACTGACACCCTTCTATGTTTATGACTCTTATTTTGAAGTTAGAAAGGAAGTGGCTTTGGCGCTAACTTGTGTTCCAAAAAGCTTAAGAACCCGTAAGCACTGAAGAAGTCACCGGAAACACGACGGGCTACAAGAATAAATCTTCACAAAGTCAGACTCTGAAACCTGGAACGAGGGGCTCTAATAAAGAGCTACAGACAATCCTCCGTCACTGAACCTTTTTAAAATATGCATCCTTTTTTTTTTTCTTTTTTTTTTTAACTCTGCCGTTGGCCAGGTTAAATTCAGATCAGCTCCAGAAGCCAGGTGAACTCAAACGAACCTGGAAATACAGAAGATCATTAGTGAAACCCAACATGAGCCTCGAGGGCAGAAATTAGGACAGGCCATTCCTTGACTGATCCTCAGACAGTTTTGCATTTAGCTTCCAGGTGGGTGAACTTGGGGTATGGTTGGCAACGTGCCCTCAGGACAATGTCACACTGGAGCCTCAGGGTGTGTGTGTGTGTGTGTATATATATATAGACAGAATCAGAAAGACCGTGTTAAACATGCATTGTGCAACTTGCAAGTCGAACTGGTTTGAGATTTCACCGAGCCCTTGTCTCTCCCAGCCTCATCTCCAGTGTTTGATAAACCCCGATACGAGTGTACACAGCTGGTACCTGCCTTGTTGCAGCTGGGGATTTCTCTTGCTGAAGGTGTCCAATTATCCATGGTGGTAGATTGGGGACTCTCAAAGTCCCTTCAGAAAGGGGAGGTGTGTGTCTGTGTGTGTTGGAGGGGCCTCTGAACAATAAATTGTGTTTGTGATCCCAACGAGCCCCTGAGAAGCGAAGAGGGCGAGGTGGGAGACGTGGGGGAGGTTAACTTTACTTTAATGAGTGCTTCGAAGATTCAAATTTCAGCTGGGGTTTCCTAAAGCCGCTGCAACCTCTGAGGTGTCTGTCATCATCCACACCAAGGCACACAACACTTTTCAAAGACTAAAGTATTCTACTTTTCCAAAATCCTAAAAAAATAAATTGAAAATAGGTTAAAAAACAGTTCAGAACTGCTTTTCTGGACCTACATTGTGTAATTAGCATTCAATGGCTGCATTATTCCTCACAAGTGTCTTTTAGCCATGAGTAGTTAAATGTTTCGAATGCTTAACATGATTAGCTTTTTAGTTGGATTTTAAACTCATGAGTTATATTTTACAGCAAAAACAGTCCTGCAATGGCAGCTACGTGTGCCTGATGGGGAAAAAAAAAAGGTGATAGAGAGATACCTAGCCCTATTCATTCACCATCTGAGCATTTTTCTTCAAGTGCCAACTCTTTGTTTCTGCTCTCAAGGACTTCCAGATGGCCCTTCGAAACACACCATATTGTGTTTCAGGTTAGTCATGTGGTGAAATACCTCACCAAATTTTTGTCCTTGAGACCCGAGTTTGATTCTTCAGCAACGCAGCAGAATGTGCGGATCATTTGGTCTGGACTTCCCCGGAGTTCCTGTTCACGCTACTACCTTTATGGTGGTGATTCTGTTGGGCTAGGAATAGGGGTAACTCTAGGAAATGCAACTCTGCCAAAGTCTCTTTCTACCCTCCAGCTACCAGGAAACAGAGCCTGGTGAGGCTGATTGGTCATTCAGTGATATGTCTCTTGGAATAGTGTGTCACACTGTAGGGTACAAAGGATAGCTAACAGGAATCCATTGTGCAAACGCAGCCAGAAGCAAGTAGAAGCATTTTTGGTAGCGTTTTGTTAACTTAGCTGCTTTTTGGTTTCGAAAATGCTTCCTTAAAACGAGCCTGTTGTCCTGTACTTCCTCTTCACATAAACTGTACATGAAAGCTATAATTTTTATACTGCAGCTGCAGTTGGTTTATCTCCTACTAGTCTTTGGAAGCTTGAGGGCGTAAACCTACTGCATTGTAGAGATAAAAAATGTACTTCACAATTTCATATCAAATCCCCCTTTTTTTTCAAGAAACATTCATGTTTAACTATAGTAATCATGTCAATTAATTTGCAAATCCAAAAATAGAACCCATCCAGACACCCATAATTAGTCTTTTTACTCCAATTTCTTCCTCTTTTGTTTCTTTTACATATTTAATATTCAGTGTACCACCCTTCAGTTTCTTTGTTGATTTAACAGTCTGCACTAGAAGACGTGAATTGTGAGAGCCACAGTTTTATTGACTTCTCTGTCCACCCACAGTATCATAACACAAACATTTTTATGAACCCCGTCTACAACAAGTGCAAAAGAATACGATAAAGTTAAGGCTGGCGTTCGTCATTTGTTTTGTGACGGAGCGACACGTTCTGATATGTTAGCCGGCGCGCACCACTTCATTTAGAGTAAAGTCTCTTTAAGCAGAGGGGGATGCTTATTTGTGGCTCTGCTGTGAAAATCAAAAATAATCTGTCAAGACAGAAACATGAAATAAATAGAAGCACGTCACATGCAATATCTAAAAATGTGTTGCCACTCTTTAGGAATTAGATGTCAAGTTATTAGTACTGATAATTAGTGGGAAGCCATTTGGTATTCCTTCATTTATTTATCCCCCCACACCTGCAGCAATATTTGGTTCAAATTTCACAATTTGCATGTCAGTTTATGTTATTTTAATTTCTTTCAGCTAAACCAGTTCTCCAATTATTCAACAAGTGTAAAAATCGTATGATGTGTTGTAGAGGGATGCACACTGAGACAATCGTTTTCAACAAAGTAGAGAAGAAATTAAAAATATCAGGACATTGTACTTCACAGCTCCAAATCCTGTGACTGCAAAATGAAACAAAAGGTGACATTGTTCTTTGTTTAAATTAATATTTGGTGCTTCCTCTGTTATTTTCAACAGATACGCCGATAAAGGCTTAATTTAGCGTATCTTTTTTTTTTTTTTTTTTAAAGGATTTTCCTTTGGGTTTTTTCAGCATGTGTGTACAATATTTAACCATTCAGTCTTTCAACATTAATTTAGGATTTATTTTTTTTGCCAGCACCCCGCCCTCCCACAAGCCTAAAGACACACGCAACACAAAATCACATCCTGACTCCCCCTCTTCTTGGCTATCGGACATCAATCTAGCGAGCACCGTCTGCTAAGCCTCACTGGGCAATTAACCACATTGAGAGTGAAAGCTCTAATCAATCCCTGGCCTTCCCCGTCACACACACGCACACAAAGCACACGCATACATACACACACGCACCTTAAACGGTGCAAATTATTCTGGCATTTATGTAGTCCAAACAGCACTTTCAAAAAAGAAAAAAAAAACTGCTGCCACTTTAAGGAGGGACTCAAACAACCCAGACATAAATACAATCTGTCTGCTGTGCTGCAGCCGACAAGAATTATAAATAAAATCTGATCGGCAACATAAGGTCTGACTTGCTTTACACCAACAAGTTTACGGCTCCTCCTGTGTCCGTCATCATACACGCATTTGTCAATAACACAAAAGAGTTACAGATACAAATCAATAATTGAGGCTTTTCTACTTGAAGGTATTGAACGTTTGACTGATTAAAATATGATGGTGTTTTTTAATATACACTGCTCAAAAAAATAAAGGGAACACTCAAATAACACATCCTAGATCTGAATGAATGAAATATTCTCATTGAATACTTTGTTCTGTACAAAGTTGAATGTGCTGACAACAAAATCACACAAAAATCATCAATGGAAATCAAATTTATTAACCAGTGGAGGCCTGGATTTGGAGCCACACACAAAATTAAAGTGGAATGTTCCCTTTATTTTTTTGAGCAGTATATATTGATATATATATATATATCTTTATCTTTTTTCAAGCAATTATTCTGCCTATGTATAGTGTGGGCTAAATGTGAACTATGTGGGGGGGCTGCTGCAAAATCAGGCACCCCACCACATCTTGTCTCATTGATTCATGTGGACCTAAATGTCAGCAGCAGCAGGGCAGAAGGCCCCTGAAGAGCGCAGGGGTGATGGGGGCTAAAGGCAGTGTGCTCTGCAGCCTCATCATAAAACAACACGCCTCTGACTCTGTTAAAATAGTCTAAGATTACCGATCAAGGACAATAAATTTGAACATTTATGTGAACAATTCTAGATTCACCAGAATTTAAGAGTGGACTTCAGAGAACAGTATCTTTCTTGCATTTTCTTCCCTGCCGGTAATAACTTGATTTTCTAATTCGGCTTGTCTATTATTCACAGGCTAAACAAACATGTGTGATAGATGCGCGGAATTATTGACCTGTGAACTATTGATTTGACATTTTTGTTCATGCATTCGTGGGGAAGTTCGGCGCTTTGATCATTCGGTTGGGTTATGCTAAATCTGCATCAAACACAGAGAAATAAATCAATAGCTACTCGTAACATGAATGAGAATGAAATCAGCATGATTAAAACATGGACGGTGGTGATTATCACACAGATGCTGGTTCTTCCTTTTCCATTTCTTACCGACTTTTGTGCAGTGGTTTCCTCCGAAGCAGTTAATCTCACAATCAAAATTTAAGTTTCTGCGACATTTCTGCTCTTGCTTAAACCGTGCACCTCCTGCTAAAACTTGCTTCTTCTCGGGAAAAATCACACTGTCTTTCTGCAGTCCAAGAGAGAGCAAAGAAAACGTTTCAGCAGAGAAAACACATTTGAAGCCTTAGCTTTCAGAAAGTTGAAGCGTGAGGTGCAGGAGTCAAAAAAAAACACAACGGAGAGACAAATTTCTATTAGTTGTCTTCTGCCATAAACATTTAAATACTCGTAGGCACCCTTTGGTGCTACGAGCTTTCCCTAAACTGTTACAGTGGCTCTTCCTCAAGACTTAAAGAGCGTTTTCAATTCTTTCCACATCAGTTTTATGATGCAGAGTTGGGGGCATTGAAACCAATTCACTGCTGATATGCAACGGGAAGTCACGCAGCCGATTTGTCGAGTAGGCGTGAAATGGGGGGGGAGCATTTAACCAGAGGTGCTTCTTTCACTTTGCTGGTCTTGTCATGATCTCATTGGTTAAGCACATGTTTATTGGTGAGCTTAAAGTGTTTCCATGTGAACATCGCTTAAAGACAAAGAAATAGATGTGAAAATGGATTTAGTTACTAAACAAATTTACCTGGTAAAGCCACAACAAATGAAATGCTTAAGAACTGAAAAGAGGGTAGGTGGCTTTTATCACAATATGCTTAAAATCCTTTATTACAAAGGTATTAAAAGAACCTCCCCAGATATGTATATTCTGGGGAGGTTTACTCGGAGGTCAGATTTTTTTGAGTTTCCAGTCTGGAAAATAACAACTGTCCCCAATGCAGGACAGTTGAGTTCAGCGGCCCCGAGTTCAGTATCTGAAATGGCTACTGTGAACATAAAATGAACTAATATATGTTTTACATTTTGCTCAAACTCTATTACGGTATAACATTTCATTAAGTGCAGGTCTTTAACGTTTAACACACGTGGTTTGAGGTTGTGGGAGTTGGGTGTAGACGTTGGAATAAAAATTTTTTTCTCCTAAGCCACCTTTTTTCCTTTTTTTATTTTTTTATTTATTAAACTAGCATTCCCCCTTCCCGCCCCCTGCAAATTCTAAAATAGGTATATCAGAAACACATGTTTGCTATCGTGAAGATACATAACAGATATGAAATTATGATCTTCATATTTTCATTTTATGAACTCCAACAACAGGGGAAGTGTTTTTGGAAATCTGACCTCTTACTGCTGGCGTGGACGGGGATCGTGGAGATCTCCAACTTTTCAAATCGGAACTACAACTTGAGGGAAGCGTTCCCCAAGGCCTCTAACTTTCCAGGCAAGAAGTCCAACTATATGAGGCCATTCTCTAGGAACATTAGATTTTCCAGGTTATTACTCCAACTTCAGATGAGCTTGCCTATTTTTGCACCTGTTTCTTACTGAGATTGCAGGAAAATTTGACTCCTGATGCCGCGTTATGGTTTGATCACAACTGAGATGTTCCCCCCGGCTCCCGATGGTAGATTTAAACAGTAAATGAACATACTCAACACAAACAACACTATCTATTTCACTGATTTAATTTCATATTTTCTACCAGAATACCAAAAATGTATCTGCCTCCTGTAGCTTTCCCAGCATTTTTTTATTTTTATTTTTTATGAAGAGCAGCCACACTGAGCATATTTTCAGAGGTTTACTGAACTGTCCATGTTGGAATTGCAACATCAAGAGGCGCTCAATTCAAATGAAGACATTTCAGTTTTCCAGTGCCAAAAATGTATCAAGAGAACAAAGAGAAACCCCACATTTTCAGATAAAAAAGGTACACTTTAATTTTTATGTGAAGCTACTGTTATTAATATTAGTTAGCCTATTATCTTTAAGAACACATTACTTCAGAAAACTAACCCTCTAACCATAAGGTTAATGTGTTTTTTTAAAAGCTCAGCAGGAAGGTCAGCTTTGTCCTAAGATGGCCCTATGACCTGATGGGAGACAGAAGAACTCTGGCTGAAATATCGTCACTCCTGGACAATTTCTCCCATCCCATGCATGAGACATGTCACTGAACTGCGGAGCTCCTTTAGTGACACACTGCTGCATCCTAGGTGCACAAAGCAGTGGTATCATATGTCCTTCCTCTGAGCAGCTGTTAGATGCTATAACCATCACTGCTTCCATCAATTTTAATATGCATTTACTTACCTGCTGTTATTTGTACAATTTTTCTAATATCGAATGTCTTTGCTGTTGCTATTTGCACATCGCTGTTTTTTTTTTTTCACGTATTGTAAATTGAGGCATGATGAAACAGAAAACACACAGAACAAGATCAATTTCATGAGATCTTATGAGCAAACCTAGTGCCTAAAGTCACATAAATGCAAAATACACAAGAGAAAGCGCTCACAATGAAGTTCTGGGAGCTGAGATATATATAGAGAATTCCCACTTTAAAGAAAGTGAGAATTTTTTTTTTATTTTGGCAGATGAGACAAAATGACGTTTAACCTCAAAGTTTTTGTTTTCCAGAGAGATAATATAATTTTATTGCACAATCAAATAACTATGTTACCTTCAGTTTCTGTAAAAACTTTGTAAATATCAAATATAATTTAAATGCACTTTTACTTCGCAATTTAATGCCATGAACCTTGCCTCTGTCTCTTTAAGAAAGTCCTGCTCTTTCCAACACTCTGCCTTTGGAAAGTCATCATAACATCCTCATAAAGGGTTGAACAACGTTTTTTACCAGCATTGCACTGAGAAGTAACTCCTGAAATGAGGGGTTACTCCCCATTGCAGGAGAAGTAACTCCTCAGTAGGAACTGTGCAGGTGTTTGCTAATTGCTGCTGACTAGTCTGAAGGAGCTGAATGGGGGAGTTGCGGTGGAGGGGTGCTGAGTGAGGCCGAAGGTTGGTTGCGAGAGACGGCAAGCTTCTGGAGGCGGCTCCCACTCCAGCCATGGCACCTAGTGTCAGCGGAACCGCCACTTTCCATCACGTAAATGCAGTCAAAAGTATTACAGGTTTTACATAGTTAAATCACAACATCATTTCAAAACTAATAATAATTTACTAACAGGCAATATAACTTACACATTTTCAGAAAATCGGCATCACTGGCATTTCCCCAAAACAACATCAGCAGCCACGGCAGCTCTGGCACCCTATGGCAGCTGCCCCCCTACTAAGCTGTGGCAGGTGCCACAGGAAGCTGCTTCTGCCACAAACTGAGCTGGCTCTGCTGTGGGAAGCTTGAAAACTGCAGCTCAGAGGAGGAGCTTCGTCCTCGAAGGCAGTGCTTGGTCCCACTAAGCATTTTGCACCGAATGGGAGATTAAAGGATTTATAAAACATGCATGAAAGATAAAGCAACACTACATGTTTTTGATGAAGAAATAACATCACAACATAATGTAAAACTACAAAATGTACATTACACTGCCCCTTTAAAAAATGTCTTTCATAGAAGAGACAGTGACAACAAAGTGTTTTGTGGATATCTTCTTGATTATTTACTTAAAGTTGATTTTTTTTTTGTATAGTACACCGAGGAGGTCCACCGTGCCTAGAGCTCTTGCCACTTTTTTTGCCCCCCACCTCGCCATGTAACATTTTCTAGAGCTGCCACTGGGTAGGGGGGCTGTGATAGGCTGAGGCAAGGAAGAAAGGAGCTGCTCTCAGTAGGCAGAGCAGTGCCGCTGGAGAGCTCTCTCGACGACCGCAGGCTCCAGCTTAGGAAAGACGCGACGACAAACGTTTTATTTGTTTTCATTTTTTTATTTATTCATTTTTCTTTCCCCCGCTGCTGTTGCTCGTTTGAATAAAGATGTGACTCGGCGACATTTAAACCCCTTCAGCGGTGTTCATGTGCGTGAAGACAGAGAGAGAGAAAGAGCGAGAGATCGGGGGAGAGACGAGAAGCAGAGCCGTTCGGGCGAATGGAACTTATTGTTGTGCGTTTGTTTTTTGTCCTTATTTTTATTTTTTTATTTTTTTGACTATGTTATCCTTGAATGAGTTCGGGTCTGGTCCGTCTCTGCTCGTCGCCGAAGCTTGAATCCTGGGATTTCTATATAAACCCATAAGGAAACACCGAAAGGAAGGATTCTGCAAGAGCTAGCGAGCTTTTCCTCACAGAGCCGGGGATTTAAATAGTCAGTTGTTGGTGGAGCCCCGGAGAGGCGACAGCGAAAGAAAAGAAATTCATGTGGCCATTCTCTCTATAGCCAAACATTTTACTTTTGGAGGATTGCACAATGAGCAAGGAAAGACCTAAGAGGAATATCATCCAGAAGAAATACGTAAGTAGAATTGTGTTTGCTTGAAATGCTCGCCGAAATCTATTCAAGTTTGCCTTTGTGAAAACGCATAAACTTTTTCATCGGGGGCTGTGAAGGTTACAATTATGCACGGTCTGAGTCGAATATCCTCTAAAATGTAACAAATAGAAGTTTAAACAGTGACATAGTTGTGCTATAAAGAGACTGTGGTGTTTATTTAGTGTCTGAGCTCCAGCGGGTTCTTCGACATCAGACATGTTTTAGGGCTCTCTGCTTTGCTTCAAGGCGGACTGTTTTGCTCATTTTGCTTCGTTTTCCCTGTGCTGAAGGGATGCCCTGTGCGTCTGTGCTGTGACGTAAGGGTGGGAAATGTTTTAAATAGTAACAATCTTGCAAACACGTTTCAGGAAAGGCTTTCCCCCCCATCGTTTTTTGTTCGCTCCTCGCTTCTTGCTGCTCGGAGAAGACGAGCCTGTCGGCCATAGCTCTGCTCCATTTCGTCCCATGCTGAGCGTTTCTATCTTCACAGCGAATTATTTAACAATTAAAACCCCACTCTCATTGTGGAAACGCGTGTAAGGAGACTGTGTTGTGGCAGGGGATGTGTTTGGTTATTATTATTTTTTCGCTGCAGGGGCGACACGTTTCGCCGGACTGCTGTGGCTCTTTAATTTTCTCCATAAAGAGTCAGGCAGAGCAGCAGGAAAAGAGGGTCACGCTTTTCTGCGTATTCACCCAATTTCCAACACTTAACACACGACAAATGGACGCGGTTATATGTGCTTATGGTGTTCATTGGTCCATTTTAACATCTAAACTCCACCACGCTCTGTATTTTTCTCCAATCTTCTCTGTGTGACCTCTGCGAAGGAGTAGATGTATATTGCAGCAGCGCAACTCCATTTTTTCTGTAATGCTACAGAGAGGTGCTTAGCTCACCGGTGTTTGGTCTCATAATTTACGTTCAACACCGCTATAGACGGCCTATGGCGTTTGAACACCGTGTTCTCAAACGACCCAGTCTTTTTTTTTTTTTTTTTTTAAAAAGAGGCTGTGTTCAGTTCAGTCGCATTGCAGAGGCTTATGCACGAAGCGACCATTTTCTTTCTGGTGAATTTATGGGGAAGGGGGGCCTGTGAAACGGAACTATTCCGCCTGGTGTTGGCTTTTTAACTCGCGTCCT
Source organism: Poecilia mexicana (assembly GCF_051168715.1). NCBI lineage: Eukaryota > Metazoa > Chordata > Actinopteri > Cyprinodontiformes > Poeciliidae > Poecilia > Poecilia mexicana. The sequence goes on along the minus strand of NW_028263380.1, from coordinate 14,614,263 downwards.
TGCGCGTTTTGGACAAATACCAGTCTCTTCTTTCATTTGCTTCAAACCTCGCAAAGCGTGAATGTCATCATTGTGTGGTTTGTTTCGAGTACTGGTTGCATGGTTCCTTAGTGACTGAAGATTTAAAGTTTGTTGCACTTCTGTTCTCAAATTGTCCTAAACCTTCATAGCTGGTATCACAACCCCAGAACAACATGATTTGAAGCGTTTCTAAAAAGTGTTTCCTCTTGTTGGCAAGGTGTCGGACTTAGCACGATGTATGTAGGCCCCTGGACAACAGACAGTTCTGGTTCCCTATCAACTAGAGATGGTCACAAAATTGTATCACTTTTTTTTTTTTTTTTGATGGTGTTTATTCCCCATTGTGAAACTGTTCTAATCAGAATGCCACTGAACAGGACAAATCAATTCCATTAATGATATCTAGTCAACATTCAGTTGTTACCTTTGGTGTTATTGTAGGATGTACAACAAAAATGAAAGTGTCATCTGGTAAGCAATGACACACATTCATACATACAAGTATTTACTCCATCAGTCTCTTAAAAAAAGAAAAACAATCTGTCTGGCAACCATCATGGCTACTAAAGAAACTACCGTAGGCTGAAGTTCTGTGATTTGTTCAATCAATTCACACGCTAGTGTGACGTCTTCATAGGTCATAATGGAAAGAAATTTTGTGTCTGATACAAAAGCCTACTTTGGCGGGGGCGTTAAAAAGAGTGAACATTCCACACATACCAAGCATTGTATTGCAATCACTTTGCCACTATCTAGCAACACCTTTAGCTGATTAGCATACTGTGAGCTTTATTGTCCAATGTATTTGTCATGCTTAGTTTAGCAATCTTGATTTAATTCAGCATTTGCTTGACTGCGAAAACACAACTTACTATAAATGTAAATTAACTCAGATACATGGTGAAATTCTCCACCAGTTGGGAACACAGACTAAGTTCACTGCATCACCTACTGGCGTAAGGAAGCCTGTTTAAGGCTGTAGCTATCTCACCGGGCAGCTTGGAGGCACAGCGTATCTTATACACTGGGTTTAAGTCCTTTTTTTAAGTGGATTACCAACAATCTAATGGAACAAACAGTGGAAAAATAGTACAAACAGCATTTTTTTTTACCACAGTTTGTGTGCTTTGCACCAATCATTTATTGTTATTGTCTCAGGATTGCAGTACCTTTTCTTAAACGTTATGACTTTTTATGTCTGGTAATGAAAAAAACAATATAATTAGACATCCTTAGTACCAAGAGAAATTGTTTTATGCGTACAATTTGCAATTGATGTTTAGTTAGGAACACATAGGCTCTTGTCTACATGAAAATAGAGTTTCTCTGAATTTATCTGTTTAACACTGCATCATTTCTAGAAATATCTTCATCCATTTAACTATGTCAAACCTTCATGTGGTCATACAACCATTTCCAAAACAGTACAGAACAAACAAAACCGAAGGAGGTGTGTATGTTCTGTTCAATGTTGCAGATTTGGTCATTACATGGGGCTCACTATTTTCAAATTGTTGCAGATTGCTTAGGTTCGACAGATTGAAACACCTTACCTGATAAGATATTTTGCTTGGAACAATAATTAGACGTTACTCTCAAAACTACCATTCATTAAAAAAAAAAAAATGGGGTAACCTCAAAACATTATGATCTTGGGCTGCGGTCGCTGTTAGCCTATTCTAAGCTTTGGCCTTGTTGTTGGCCAACAGATTTCCACAATAAACCCAAAAAGTTAAGATTATTACGAAATAGGTTGCTAAATTGAGCAACAGTTTTATATGAGCAACATTATGTCTGAAAGTAGAAACATTAATGCTCCATTGCAGTCAGAGTAATAGTTTCTTGAAGACTGTTTTTCAGTTTATGGCCACATGACTCTACCTCATTGTCACATTAAAATACTAAATAAATAGCTTATAGTTGGCACTAACTAGTTTGAATTTACCACTTCTTGTTTTTTCTTTTTTTAGGGAAGTGTACAAAAAAAAACAAAAAACACACAGTCTCTTTTTATAGGGATTTAACACATCTGCATGCATGACCTCTTATGGCCACCAGATGTTTTTTGTTTCCTTTCAGCACCTCGGTGTCAGTAACACAATGTGCTGATGTATCAGGCTTTATTGGAAAGCAGCGCAAATGTGGGGCGACTTGAAGGAGACAGATGTTTGGAAAGGCTGACAGAAGAACAGCTTGATCTTTGTTCCTATTTTTTTGGGTCGCAGCGCAGTTACTCGATACACTCTGACGTGACCGAGCAGTTTCATTCACGATAGTTGAGATTAATTAAAACTGGCTGCTGTTTGTTGAAGGAGGAGTTTGATTACAGACGGCAAAGATAAGGTTTTTTTTTTTTTTTTTTTTTTTAACTAGGCCATGTGTGTAAATCTTCCCCTGCATTAATGGAAACGGGATGTTTAAGGAAATGATGAGTCACTTAAATCCAAATTTAAGCTAGATCCAGAATAGAATAGAACAGCTATTGTAAACCTTTCTGAAATGACATGATTTCTTTTTTTAAGGCCTAGACTTTTTTTTTCTTCTTTTTTTCGCAGATGTGGTTGACCAAAATAGGTCTTAAAAAAAAAAAAATTGTCTTTTTCTTTCCCACCAAGCGTGCAGATTTCTGCTCCAGGAGTTCCTCTCCAGGCTTTTGAGGCGGGACTCCTGGCCCATACGGATCACTCCACCCCTCCTCCCTCTCTTTGCCTCCCCCTAATTAGCGTAAGACAATTATACATGCTTGGCTTAACCATTTCCCCTGAAACACAAGTGTGAGTTGTTGCCCCTTAACCCCCACCTTGTGCTCCCAACAAACACTCGCTGTCTGCGACTGATATTAAAATTTAGAATGATTTAAAATATAATTAAGGCAAACAGGGCTTGGCTATGATTATGATTAGACACATTAATACCTCCTGAAGTAAAATACCCTGCCAATTTTTTTTTATTTTTATTTTTTTTATTAAATCTAGGTGGAAAACTGCATTTTGTGTAGGTTTGTTTTATTATTTTTACTCTACAAAGCTTGTGGTTAAATGGTAAAAAAACGTTGTCAGGAATGAGGTATCAAAGGCTGACGCAGGGCGGTGTTGTTCTGTCTAACAAAACATGACACGTATTGTGTGGATGGTTATCCATGTTAGCGAGAGTCGCAGCGGAGTGCAGCTCAGTGCGGCCAGGGCCATTTTGTGCAGAGTCGGCTCTTCCTGTTGGCCCAAGCTCGGGCTAGGCCTCAGATTCAAAGCCTTTAGGTGTGTGTGTGTGTGTGTGTGTGTGTGTGTGTGTGTGTGTGTGTGTGTGTGCGCGCATGCGTGTGCGCGCGCGCGCGTGTGTGTGTGTGACAAGTCCAGCTGCTGCAGGGGCCTTTACAAATGTAAAGAGGCTGTCAGTGTTCGTTTCATCAGGCCCACAACTGATGAGGACCAAGTTGAAAATCCACTGCGCGAGTGTGTGCGCCGGAGCTTGCACAAAAAGAGGAAACAAAAATAGAGAGCCGGGGGAGTGCAAAGCCACAGACTCAGACCCCCTCACCCCCCCTCCAGCCCCTCTTCTCCTCCTTTTCCTCTTTTTATCTCTGTGTCCCCTCTGTCTCGCTCTGGCGTTCTTTGGCCTGTCCAAATGAAATGTGGGCCCCATGCGGGCCCACGAAGGAGAGGGTCGGGGGTTGTTTTTTCGCCGTGCTCGAGCCTCCGTGCGCTTCATTTAACCTTATGTTTCAATGCAAATTCTTCTTTCATAATCTCTCTCCTCCTCACATGTGCAACATGGCAGGGTTCACTTTGCAACCCCTTTGTCACTATGGCTACCAGGGCAAAGCTGAGTGCACTTTGGCAAAAGAGGAGCTTTACGGCCTGTCTATTTTACTACCATACATTCACTATGGTTGCACTCCACGTGGCACACGTGAAAGGCAGTTATGAAATGAGTGTCATCCTCATGGGCGTGTTTCTGCTTAGTCAGTTTTCCCATGACCATGCTGTATTTATCAGCATGAGAGAGAATCAGTTTCCAAACAAGACAAGAATCCATCATTTGGATTTCCAAAGAGCTAAAAAAAAAAAAAAAAAAAAAAAAAGAGAGAGAGCAAAACAAACCTCAGATGTAGGGAAACACAGAACGCATAATCAGACCTAGTCGGTCTCATCTCTTCCTCTTATTTAGCGACACATGCTAAATAATTAAATTTGGCAGTTTGGTGAACATCACTTGTTGTGGTTCATGTGAGGAAGCAGCCTTCCCACGCTGCAGGCCCAGCTTCGCATCACTCTGGCCTTGCTCAGTTGCTGCTGCCAGAGACATTTCTGAGGAGTAAAGTTGGCTTGCCCACTCAGTGCTCCCATCCAGTCCCGAAAAGTGAGGAATTATTATTTTCCACGAGGGGATGAGCAGGGAAAAATAATTGAGGTTCCAGGATTCTTTCCTCGCTCCATAGATAAAGATCAGAATTACTGAAGAATAAAGGCTTTTCTGGAGACTTTTAATCAGAAATTGTTCTTTATCTTTAACTTGCCACATCAAAACTTATGTTTTCAACTTAGTGATGAGTGTATAAATAGACGATTATTCAAATAATAAAAAGGGGGACCGCCTCCAGATCAGGTATGATTTTCCCAAAAAGCTACATTAGCAACTATGAGCAGCAAAACCAAGTTTTGAAGTTAGATCATTAAGTGTAATTTTTATTTTTCTTCCTCTGTCTGTGACTCACTGGACAAAATAAATCTCTAAAATTTAATCAAAGTCATGTGTTTAGACTTATAATTTAATTAACCCCTTAACTGGTAACTTCCTGAGAATCGGTCGGATATTATTTTTCATAAATTGTGCTCACCTTTGACTTGAATGCCTCTAAATAAAAGATCGTCTTGTCAATAGCTCCACATTTTGTATCAGCCTTTCTGTTTTTAGCATGAGCTAGCCGGTGTAGACCTCGCTGAAAAAGCCGCAGTGCTCAAGGGTGATATCAGAAGCCTGTAGTTACTGTAGCAGCTTAATGATATAAAGCTGATTACGTAGTTACTCTAACCTCCTGGTGGTTACGAGGGTGGGTTGTATGACGAAGCTCACATAGTTACCATAGCGCCTGAATGCTGTAAGACTGGGCGCTACAAGGATGATTGATGGGCGCCAAAATCAGAAAATGAGACAACTCATTTTAAAATGTAAAATGTATTTTAACTATCACATTGGGATTTAAACAACTTGACTCGTTTTTTCTTCCTTTAAGATTAAAACAAAGGAATCATAATTGACTGTTGTACATTTTGACATTTTTCACAGCATTGCGTTATCAGAAGCAAGCTTTAGTATCTATAGGAACACAATTTTGAAAGCAGGGAAGGCTTTTATGGGAAAATGATCTACAAGGTGTGCCTCTGCCAGGAGAGCTGACGTCCTCCCTGCTGGCGCCCTGAGGCCAGCGGTTTCAGTTTGGACGACCAAAGGACGGTTCATCAACACAAGTAACCTTTACTCTCTTAAGTTTTCCACATTATGTAATGCAGAGCCCAGTCCCTTGTGATGCAATACAACCTTCTCTGCTTATCAGGTGCTCGCACCAAGCTTGATCTCTTCGTCTCTCACTCACTCACTCACTCACTCACTCACTCACTCACTCACTCACTCACTCACTCACTCACTCACTCACTCACACACACACACACACACACACACACACACACACACACACACACACACACACACACACACACAAGTCATTAAACGTACACCTGGAGTCAGTAGGTGAGATAAATTGACTTTGAGGCCAACTCTGCTCCGTATCTTGCGCACACATAAACCGTGTGAGCTATTTGCATGCGTAATGCCATAAACTGGGCGTGACTGTCTTTGTTATACAATGTGTGTGTAAAAGCACGCGTAGGTGTGTTTGACTGCATATGCGCTGGTAGATGAAGCAAGGCAAGTTCGGACTCAGCGATGTAGGTTTGTGTGTGTCACGTACACCACTTGTGTTCCCTCTGTGCACGTCTTCGTTCGAGTGATTTATATCCTCCGGCCTCCCGTAGGTTTGGATGGAGACGGGGATGGGAATGGGAGGGTGGGAGGGGGTAGGACAGCTGGTCAGGCTCTGAAAGGCTGCTTGCATGTGTTTGTATGTCTGCGGACACACATGCTCACTCATCCATGTTTGTGCGAGCGCGCGCGCGCGTGTGTGTGTGTGTGGGGATGGTTGCCGCTGCTTATCCGTTCAGTATCCCCATGAAGCTGAATCAACACTTTAGCTTTGTCTTTGCTTTGGCCTTGTGGACTTTACATAGGCCCTTGAAGGACAATTCAGCAATTCTGGGGTCAAAGGAGACGAGTTTCTTTTTTTTAATTTTATTTCTTCTTAAAGCACTATGTGTATTTTATTTCTGCTTGTGATATGATCAGCCTTTCAGTGTTCATGTTTTGTTTCTCAACATTCAGGTTTGACTCCCATGCTTTAAAGCTTAAAGAGGAGGTATTAGCTTGTTTTTTAGCCTTCTTGTATCACCAGGCGATTGCAGCTTAGACGGGCTTTAGCTGTTAATAACCATTACGGGTGTCTCTTGGACAACCTCTTGAACGATCTCGGCTGCACCTTCACCCACCGCTCCTAGTCTCGGCGACATCGGTTTAATAAACACTCCTCACATTTTCATCCCGTGGTCAATCCCATCTGATCCCCTATTGTGAATCGCTCGTCTTTAAACATCCAGCGAATTAAGCCTCGGGGGATGAGGCAGCAGAGCAGAGGCTCAGTCAAGTATTGATCCCCCCCCCCACCCCCCCCCCTCTCTTACACGCTTTTCTCTGCGCCTAAAATGTCAGATTTGCTGTCAAACCCACGCGTCTGCGTAATGTAAAAATATTTAACTGTGCTTCTAAGATCAGGAAATCCCAACAATGTTTCTGGCTTTGGTAAAATACTGACATGTTATATTTTCCACGAAGATGGCTGATTAGACAGAATCATGAGGTCAGCGCAGGGATCATCATAATCTAACTATTCAGAGTACACTCATAAAGGCTCTTGTTATGTGTTACAATCTGACAAGCTTTCTACCAAGAGCAGTAATCTATAAATAATTTCTTTTACGACGGAGCAGTTTTTCCTCTTACCGCTAATAAGCTGTTGGATATTCAGCTCAGTTCCTTTTTGGCACCGTCCCGCTTTGGCTGATGAATCAGATTCTGCTTTATTATTTTATAAGATATTGTGTTTTGTGCCATGGAATTTTAACTACAATTTTTAGGGTTGTTAAGATTCTTCCAGCTCGTGAGGAAGGCAGTGTGAGAACAGGATGAAATTACCACAATATTTTGGGAAAACTGCTAATCTCTTTTCTGCTTTTTTTTTTTGTTTTGTTTGTTTTTTGTTTTTCTTTTTGGTCCACAATACAGAAATCCACAAAACCTTTTTCTTTTCTTTTTTTTTTTAATAGTTGTTAGCCGAGAAGCATTGGCCAGTCATAACATGCCGTCGTAAGGCTCTCATAAACTCTGGCGTACTGTGCATCTTCTGTGAGCGCCGCACACTCAGGCGGTTGAGATTTCATCGACGAGCGTACCGATTGCGTACGTTTCTCGCAACAGATTCCTTAATTTTCCGCTTTCCAAGTGGATACCAGGAAGTTTGACGAGCCAGTCGCGTTTCTATCCACCCGGGCAGCGAGGAACACCTGTTGGAGCGACACAAAATGGCAGTGTGGCTTCTGCGTATCCTTGTGGCTTATAAGCTCGGGGTTGCATACAAAACGGTTTGAAGTGAACACTGTTTTACCTTGCAACACAGATTACATGGTCGTAAAATTTTACCTTTGTGTGGACACATCTGGCAGACATTCGCTTCAAGCCTTAGGTTTTATCCCGCTCATCGTTACGGTGCCGGCTAACGGTTAGCCGGCGGTTCAGGACGTCGGGATCTGTAAACCCTCACTCCATCAGTTGTTGCATCTGTAAGAGGTGTTGGCTGGATGTTTTATTAGTATTCAGATTCTCTGTGTTATGTTTGGTGGCACTTCTTCCTTTCATGCAGGATAAAAAGTATACAAAACAACTTTATAGCAAATTGCGTGATTTCCTAAAATTGTGTGGCTGTATTAATGATATTTTGCACTTTAACATCTTGTGCTCGTCTGTCAATTTTAATGATCTTCTGGAATTATTTTAAAACTTGTCTTCTCTATTAATCGTCATTTGAGCTGTAACATTCGTATTAATTAAATTCTTAGGCTTTTCTTTTATTTGTTGAAATATTTTATCCCTGTAGGTGGAAAGTATTTTTAAAAGGTGTGAGTCGGTAACGCAGCATTGATTCTTTTTTCTCTTTTTCTTCCCTGTTTTGCGTATTGATTTTTTTTTTTCTCTCTCAAAGCAATAGGTACTTCTTAAGCATTTCCACAGAGAGAAGTCGGCTGGATGTAAAATGTATTGCTCCCCCCCGCTTTAACCCCCGCTCAACAGATAAGAGCCTTTTTTTTTTTTTTTTTTACATTTCTGTAGGCAGTGTGATTTCCTCCAGGCCTCACAGCAGGGAGCTATAGTGCAAGCTGCACTGAGGGAAGGGCGCCAGGGCCCGGGCTTGACTGTCTGGCTGGCCTTCTCTGGCCCCGGATCAAACATCACACGGCCCCGGGGGGGTTGCGGACCAGGCCTGGAATTTGCAGATCGCTGAGAAGTACACCCATAGAGGACGGCGGCAATCTAATTAAGCACACCTTCGTGTGAAATATCTGCAGTGACGACATTCAGTGTAAGGCATTTTGTCTAAGATGTGCCTTTGACAGTCGCTTCAAGGAGTGATGTAATGTTTGTGTCTTGAGGTTCAGTTGTTTGAGGAACCGGATAGGAAATGAGCTTATCGACTCTAAACCTGGCCGACTACCACACATGTGTGTATCTACACGTACAAACGTATAAGGCGGGTAAAAGTTGGTGTGTTTCTTGCAAAAACAATCAATGCTTTGATGTTTAACGGTAACACTCTACCACTCTGCCTACTGTTTAAACGAGTGCTTGTGTCGGTAAGGGGACTTGTTTATCCCCCCACCCACCTACTTACCCACAGGTTTGAATGGAAACCGATACGTTGACGAGATTTCTGAGCGAGGAAAACATCCTTCAGGTTGCACACGAAGTTTTTGTTGTTGTTAAGTGAAGAGGAATTCCAACGAACTCGTCCAAAAGACGCAAAGCTGGTAGCAGAAAACAAAAGTGCATTAGAAATGAGTAAGTCACCCTCTTTCAGAGAACAGAAAACACAACTTTTTGCCAATTCGGGCTCTTCATTTAGTCATCGGTTTTCCTCGTATCGCCCAGATGTTGACGAATTTTGAAATAATACAGAATTAGTCATAAGAAGCTTGTTACTTTCGCAGTTCGTGACGGCTGACTGTTTCCTGACAGCGGACCTTTTTATTTAATTTGTCATTGTTGACAATAAATTTCATTCTGAACAAGCCGCCTCATCATTCAGACGCAGAAATTGAGAGTGGAATTTCGGATTAGTCATAACGCGAAGTCACACATGACGTTTTTAATCCTCGTCATGTTCCACTGGCTGGAAGAGCAATATGCACAATGAGATTATATTGATTGAAACATAAATAAGCAACATGTAAGATGTGGAAATCAAACGGTGGTGGATAGTTTCTCGATGATGAATTTCTGTGTCCTTATGACTGACTGATCCAAAGGGCTGTTGTCAGTAAACCATTTAAATAAGCCTTTGTGACTTTTATCTGTTTTGAGTCAAAACATCTTATGCGTGCCACTGGGCACCTTACAACTTGAAACAAAGTGAGGAGAAAAAAAAAAAACCCATATGAATAAATGCTGAGTTTCGCGTTTATCTCTTGAGAATTTTGGGGGACTAGTCCCTTCGTGACTTCTGTTTTTTTGATGTTTTAAAAAACAGAAAACCCCACGATTTCCTCTCGTTCAGTGAATCACCTTAGGTGTTTGTGAGAAGCTTTGTTGTTTGTGAGCATTTGCACGCCAAACGATCCATTTAATCCAGAAGAACACACGCAGTAACGAAGCTATCCAATTCATTGACAGCTACTAGCAGGCCATGTGACTTAAAATCAAAGGAAGTGTCGGGTCTATCATAATCAATTGGCTGCGCATCGACTGTAGCTTTTGTAATTTACACTAGTGTAATATTGACATTTTCATGAGATTCTTCTCTGTCTTGGCCTGAAAATAATTCAATTTACTTCCTGTTTCTTGCTTCCTCTTTGGTCGTCATCCCCCGAGCGTCAGTAGCTGCTGTAAAACTGGGAGTGCATCGGTCTTGTGTAGCTCCACGGATGCCATCTAATTGCCCCTCATGCATCAACTTCACTCTTTGTCCCCACTGTATCAGGGCTGTTATTAATTACCTCTCTTTTTATCCTCCTTTTCTTTCTGCTCTTCCCTTGCTGCTCTCTTCTTTCTCTTTTTTTGTTTTCAATTTCCTTTTACGGTTTGCTTTTCTTTGATTCTTAAAGCAATGAAGCATTTCTGTTTTAATGATTAAGAATTAAAGTGCAGAAATTCAGATTTACTACAAGCTGAAATCATTTAATTACTTCTTGCTTATTTTCTTTGTGCAGAGTCTGACTAACAGTTATCATGATCTCAGTGTAAGCCCTACTGCTCAAGGCCTCTCTTGCAGTATCTCTGGCTTTGTTTCCTAATCTTTCTTTGCTAGACTGAAATCTGCATTTGTAGATGAGACGCAGAATTTTTCACACAGAAAGAGGTGGTGCTCTCTGTGTGCTTTGGAAGCACCCACCTGCATATGGTGCGTTCAGGGGTTGGAAGATGATGGGGGTTTTAAAGCTTCCAGCTGGCTGGTCATCGGTCAGGACAGGTCATGCTGGAAATGAACTGATTCCAGTCTGCAGACTGTTTTTCTGTGCATCTCAGTTTAGATCCAGAACCTCAAACTCTTGGTGGGCATGTCTTTTCTTTTCTTTTCTTTTTTTTTCCTATGGAGAAAAGTTTTCGGGAAATTGAATTTTACAGGCTTAGTATAATCGCCACACAGTGATTCAGGTGAAAATTCTTTTTTTTTTTTTTAATCACTGTCAATATTTTTCTTTTCATTTGTAAATGAACTGTGACAAAAGTCACAATTGTGTTGACTCACCGGATGACTAATCATTTACAATGCCTTTCTGACAGTGTGAGCTTTTTTGTATTTTATTTTTTTCTTCAAGCGTTCTCCTTTTCACTGAAATAAATTAGCTTGCGGTGTTGGTCGTTTTTGGGGGGTTGAGGCATATTCATGTTCTGTGTGGGTGCTTGTTGTCTAACCAACATGGCTGAAATAATAATAATAGTAACAGAAAAAAAATAAAAATAGACAGATCAGTGGACTAACACAACCTGGTTGATTGCTAATTGTCCCTCATTGGGCTCCTGGTAATGATTACCATTACACTTAATGGTAATCTTATCTCCTTATCACCTCAGCCTGCTTCCTGTTAACCTTCAGAACACTACTCTGTGTCTTCTGTAACATTTGAAATTAAATTTTTAAGTTACTCCATGCGTTAACTCTGAAACAGAAATGACACACACATAGTGCTGCCTGTTATTTGCAGGTTGCCTCTTCCCAGCAGCACATTTGGAGACAAACAGTCAAACATGCTTGCAGGCTCTGATTATCTCCATGAAATCAGCCTCCCTCCCCCTGTCTGTCCCGCTCCCACTCCCCTTAAATTTTACGCGGCCGCAATATTCTACCTAGAACCCTGATTGTTGTTTTTCTGTGAGCGGGAATGGTGTTGTTGGAACATAATCATTTAGTCTCCCTCCCGTGGTTCTGGCAGGCTGCACGCCGAAATCTATCCACTGCTCATTTTCATGGAGGGACGAATTTGTCAGAGCTGTGACTGCCGCTGGCTCGCCTTTAACGCCGCGTTTGCTGCAGTTAGATGGAAATCTATGTGGCAGAGATTTGAGAAATGGCACATGTCGCACACACTCTGGGGTCACGCTTGTGACATTGATTAGCTTGATCGGAATATAATTGGTCTACACTGGCTTTTTAACGTTGGCGTCAGCACGAGTTTACGCAGCAGTCTCCCTCCCGATCAGCTGCTTTGATCACAAGTCAGACTGATTGTTAAAGCTTCACAGTGAACAGTCGGACAGTAATAACGGGTATTATTTTAAAACTCAGACTGTGTACAGGACTCAGCTAAGCTATTAAACCTGCTGACATATTATTTCAAATGATGGTGGAACATAAACCAGGTTTCCCCCACCTCATTCCTCTGCATTGCCATTGTTGTTTCCAAACTCGGTCTATTCTTTTTTTTTTTTTTTCACATATTTTCCTCTTGCTGCAGCGAGGGTCACCTACATGGGGGATACCCTGATTGATTTATTGGGTCCAGAGGTGCACACTGGCCTCGTTACGTGACGGGGATTAGATATTTATTGTTCCAGATCCAGAGTCAGCTGCTGACATGAGGCCCAGAATTCCTAGCTGTACATGATCAGCCACCACCCCCGGCTCCTCCAGCTGCTGCTATTTGTATAATAGTCAGTTGATTCTTGTCTCGGTGTTAAACTGACGGCAACAGCATTTAGCTGTTTTTCACCTTTTCACATAATGTAGTCTGGAATGCGTTGGCATGTTTACGCAAAGTTTTAAACCCAAAAGCTCCAGCAGTGCGGGTTCTCATATTCGAGGGGCAGGTAGGCTGTATTGCAGAAATTTACCTTTTTTTTTTAGCATTTTATCGTGTTTTAATGTTATCCTCTCATCAACATATACATGGAGTGCTGCTTTGATTCTTTCATCCTTAAATCTCCCATGGCAACAGTTTGGGAATGCCTAAACACTCGCTCTCACACACTTCCTCAGGGATGCAGTCTCCAGCTGACCTTTCACCTGACGGAGCACTCATTCCCCACGCAGCTCCTCCAAACTAGCGGTAGCAGCAGTTAGCAAACACCTGGAGAGCTCATCATACAAACTACTTCTCAGTCCAGTGCTATTAAGAACGGTTGTAAATGGCTTAATAGAGCATAATTGTTGTGATGACGGATGGAAGGCGGAGCGTCTGAAAGAGCAGGAGCTTCTTAAAGAGACAGAAGCCCAATTTGCTTTGTCAATTTTTTTTTAATTCAGCATTTTTACAACAACTGAGAGTAACATAGTTACTTGATTGTGCTGTAAAATGACACCATATGCCTGGATAATACATAATGCATAGACTTAACATATAGAACAGATATCCACTAACTTTAGTTGTATCTATTAAGTGTTTGCATTGCAGGAATATTTAGCCTCTTTGATTTTCTGCTCTTTATTGGACAACTCAAGGATTTATTTTCTGCCATTTTCTTTGCACTTGTATGAGAAGCAAAAAAAATGGTAACTAAGGATTAATTTGGATTTGATATCAGAAAATTAATAGACAAAAAAAAAACTACATGGTGATGCATAAATACTCCATTTTACAGATCTAATAAAAAAAAAAAAGTAATATAAGAACTCTGCAGCCAATCAGTGATGTGCAAAATGGCTATAAGGTTGTGCAAAGTATATCAGCAGTTAACTCAAGTATGAGAAGCCAGCATCAGGAGGTTGTTTTAGTCAGTTTATCTCCTCTACCAGACGACCTACATTTAGTTGCTTAGCAGACATAAAGTTTCCAAACAGCTTTTCAGACCAAACAAACTCTTGGAACCCTCCAGAAAAGCGATAGATCCTCTCTGGGGTGATGAAACTCTCAGATAAGCGACACGCAATTGATGGATGGACAAGAGATGGACTAGTTTGACACCGGCAACCGGTTCATTCCCGACTGCCTCCACTTTCCGAGATCTCCCGGCTTGTGCGTTTCCTCATTCTCGACAAGCGTTCCATAAACAAGTGATCTCATTGCTTTGTGTTGCAGAAAGCGGCAAAAATAATCACGCGTAGGGAAATGAATTTCGTCCAGGCCTTGTAGATTCGTCCAGAGCTTGACAGCCAGTTTGCATATGATTTCCATAAATGAATGAGTTGATGCATGAGAAACTTGTCAGATGGATTGATGTTTGAAGTCGGCTGTCGTTCACTGGCAGAGTTTATTGTGCCCAACGTTGACCCATCATGATATGACTCACTAACTAAATGAACGACAGATATCCAGCAACATCATGATTGTTTCTCATTTAGTGTGTCTCATAAAATATTTCCTCCTAATTGTGGAATTGCAAGCATGATGGTCGTTCAAAACTTACCACAGTTTCTCTAATTTAATTTGTTCTCTTCCTTATTTTTCCGTCATCCTCGCTTCAGTTTCTTTCTTGCTGGTAGGTGTGATCAGTGCAGTAGTGTCGGGGTTTGAAGAGCATAGGGGGGCTTTTGAGAATCTTCTAAGAACGGTCACATGCTCCCCCTCTCTCTGTGGGCTTCCTGTGTCGTCTGTCTCTCTGCGTTTGTTGGAAGCCTTTGTACGTCTGGGAAGCACCTCTCCTTCCTCACGGATATTCTGCCATTTCTACTTCAGGGACCGTTAAGACGAGCAAGCTGAGACTCAATCATAGCCAACCTCAACATTGCTTCTAATTAAACCCCAGCTGCACCATAGTAATTCTATCCTCATGGGATAGTGTTGGGCTTTATCTGGAAACTACCTGCAACTACAGTTCAAACTCAGTGAGAGATCTCTTCGTGTTTTGGCACAAAAGTCAGGTTTTTACAGTTTCTTTTTTGTTTTGTAGTAAACGATTTGGCCACATTTAGAGATGGTAGTTTATTGGCGTACGCTTCCAGTTTTTGTCTTGTTGCAGACACATCCCTGCGCCAAGCCATGATTAAAATGGTGCAATTTCCTTCTTAGCATGTCATCAAGTTCGGCAGCGACCTTTTTTTTTAATTCAGTTATTCAGATTTGGGTGTACCTTTACAACATGCTGAATATTGACCCTCGGACTGAATTAGGAAGCCACTTCAAGAAGCGGCTTTCTTCAGACCATTTTTTTTTTTTTTTTCTTCTAGTTTTAAACCGCCAGTAACTCTGATGTGATGTAACTGTTAGATGGCATTTGCTGTAGGAACTTGAACCTTTTTTATTGCGTTTTGAATCATCAGAATGTGGACTTTGCTCCTCTAAGGAGTTTTATTAGGTTGCTGAATCCGAGCTTAAAAAGCAATAATTTTTTTTGCGTCATGTTGGACATAAATGTTTGCAAATATCCCTCAGCTGACAGTGTTTCATCCATGTCTTTGGACTGGATGTCCTTTTAATGAAAGGCCTGAAAATGTGCTGCACACTGCTGGTCAGCTGCTATCCTTTAACGTGCTTGAAGGTCACTTGAATTTAGCAGGTGCTTAATTTAACGTTTCAGTTTCAAACCAACATCTGTAAAAACCGTGAACGGCATTGATCAATGTTATTTGTTTTGCCAGGAGTAGGAATTCATTTTTCTTGTGTAAATAGCTTGATGTTTTTCTCATCTTAATTATTCAGCTAGAATCTAAGACAAGCTCATGCCTAACTGAGTCAGTTGTGTTTTTATTTTTTGCTTTTGCTGGAACATTAAATAGCAATAAAGTTAAAATATTGTTGCAGTGTGTCTTATTGTTTTGTGGGGGGAAGACAACCCAGTTTTTCATGGTGTAATCAGCTGGCTTTGTTTTGCTTGAATCATTTAACCATTGGATGATTAAACCAAGAAAGCTTGTCATGATACTTTTCACACCAATTGGTTTTTAAGCTAAAAGTAGTACAAGCTAGATTGTTTTTAATATACTTAAAGTTTAAAAAGTGCAAGATTGATAATGAAACAAGCCGTCGGGTCATTTCTTCCCCTTTCATTCATGCACTCATTACTTGCTTATCTTTCACACGTTCAGACAAGATGGCTGCTTGAGTGCTGGAGCTGGTTGGTTAACACCTCCAGCCTGCACAAGGGGCACCTTTTTGTTTGTAGCTGTTTTCCCCTGCTACCAGGGGGAAGAAAGTGAGGGGGAACCGTGAGGTTAGGGGCCCCATCTTGCTCCTGAACACTCGCATTGTGCAGCCTTCGCGGCCCCGCTCTCTCGCAGAGTTTATGTGGAGCGCGAGCGGACTCCGCTTTTGCCTCTTAGTGACAATAAAGAAGTAGGTCAGCGAAGAGACCCCGCTCAACCCGAGCTGAGCTGCTAATGCGTGTGTAAGTGCATACGTGTGCGTGCACGTTTTGCACTTATGCGTGTGTGTGTGTGTGTGTGTGTGTGTGTGGCACAGTGTGTCACTTGCTTCCTTCCGCCTGCAGCCGGCCCGACCCACCCGGCTTCGGTGACAGCGAGCTTGGGTGACAGCTGAAGCACTGGCAGAGCTCCGTCCGCAGTCAGCAGTCGCATACAGACTGACAGGCGAGCGGAGCAGGAAGAGGAAGAGGGAGGGCAGAGAGGGTGTTGAATATGGAAAACACTTTCTGAGATGGAACAAGTGTGCAGGAGAAACGCAGAGGGAAAACAGGAGGGCTCTGGCACGAGTCGTAAGTCAGAAGTGAGTGTAGAGGAAGAGGGAAAAACTAAACGCTGCAGAGGACGAAACTGGATGAGTGAATTCTCCCCATCTCTTAGACTCATTTCACAGCTCACTGCTGTTGTTAGGGGATGGCTTTAGCTGCTCCACCCTTTTCCCCCCAACGAGCCAATCTACTATCTTCTCCTCGTCGTGCTGTCTTCTGATTGGTGGGCTCTCTGAGCCAAAGAGAACGAAATGGGATTGATGGGTAATCTGGGACTGGGGCAGAGTGGAGGAAGCTCAGGTTTTGAGGCTAGCCTAACATGAATATTGAGTTAATGTTCAAGGGCAAAATATGGAAAAAACAAAATTTTTAGTATAATTTATTCCATTTCCTCTTTAAAAATGCTGTTTTCAATTCAAGGAGCACACTACAGGCATCCAACATTTCTTTCATGCTCTTCCTTTGATATCTTCCACAATCAAATTCCCCAAGTTTTTAGTTGTTTAACTTTCACTTTAAAGTAAAAAGCACAAAAAGATTTATGAACTGCAGAATAGAATTTGGAATTAAATTTGGAGTCTGCAAAGACGAACCTTGAAGAAAGGATACACGGAAGAAAAATAAGTAACGCACTGAACAAAGTAAATAAGAAGTTAAAAGCACATGGGGGAAAGAGAAGAGGGTAGGACTGGAAGGAAGGTATGGAATAGGAAAAAATAACAGGAAGACAAGGAAGGAAAGCAGAAAGGAGGGAAGAAGGAGAGGTGGGATGGTGCAAGGAAGAAAGGTGAGCCACAAAGAAGTGTGAAAAGACAAAATATTGAGCAGACACAGTCGAAGATGGTCAACATTTAGACACTGATATACAGAAAAAGTCTGGAAGAGCAAATCGTTCCATACTGAAATCCAATTCCATACTTTTCCAGACTAGAGGAACCTAGACTCCATTCTTGTTCATGAATACTCCAAGATTCACAATAAGCCACATCTGTTCGACACGGAACATGTTGCATAAATAATGGGAAACGCTTTCATACCAGACCTATTTATACAGTTGATTCTGTCCACAATCAATGTCATATTGTAAAAAAACGACACGATAAAAGAGGAGATCTGTGCAACTGGAAAACAAAGTACTGATGGCTGTCTGGACCCTTTCAGACATGGCTGCACAGTTGGGCCCCCATGGGCATTGTCATGGTTCTGAATGGCTAATGGGAAGTGAAACCAGAGCTTGAGATTGCTCTGTAATGGCTTCTGAGAAATGTCCTCTGGTACACTACACAGCATTCGAGAGCCACATTTGTTGTGGCTCTGCTATAAAACCTGAAAAAACCCCCAGATTGATGTATGCATGTGTATATACAGGATGGAATTTAGGGCTTTCTACTAAAAAGTAACGCGATATAATTTCAAACGGCTGAATTTGTCTTTCGTCGTATAAATAAGAAAGTGTAATGGCTTGCTTTCAGCCAGCTGACAGTCAGGCTGCTCTCTCTCCGTGTCAGGAGGATGAACTGCTACCCAGGGTTACTTTATGATTCTTTAATTGCTTTTATTTAGAACATAAGAGCAATAATCATTTCTTCTGCTGTTAAAATAATGTCAACATAGATTATTCATTCCTGCTTTTTATGGCTGCACTGCTCTGTTCCTTACAGCTTCAGTCACTTTTATCTCATTAAAAGCACTTTGCAGTAGAAACAGTGGCTGAACAATTCTGTGGATTTGAAATATAATTTAAAAAAAAAATCCTTTTAAAAGACCTGTAAAAGGCCCGGGCCTATTTTAAGTACAATGACCGATGCTCATCCGATGTGACAGTTTCTCGAGTCAAGACGGCTTATTCTAAGCAGTGTTTTTCTTCCTTTTACCGATACCGTCGGCTACCATGAAAATTTCAGTGTGGGCGCTCAAAAAATCTCATCTGTGCTCTTAGAGTTCAGAGGACTCACAAGAACCCATTTACTGTAACCGTTTTTTTTTTTTTTTCTGATGTTTCCCATTACAGCAGCATCTGCTCTGAGCATTTCTCATCATTTCTGTATTTTATCTCCTCTTACCCCCGTCACGGAGACTCAAAAAAACGCGTACATAATTAGCAGAAATCCCCATGTTTTTGGGTATCCAGGAACAGATCAGAGACGTCGTGCATCATTCTTT
This sequence comes from Poecilia mexicana, assembly GCF_051168715.1. Lineage (NCBI taxonomy): Eukaryota > Metazoa > Chordata > Actinopteri > Cyprinodontiformes > Poeciliidae > Poecilia > Poecilia mexicana. The sequence continues at coordinate 14,595,642 of NW_028263380.1, read as the reverse complement.
CTCTCGTGTCGATCTTACTGAAATGACATGGTCGCCACAAACCACAAAGACTTTCACTCTCTGGAGGAGAGGAGAAAGTGTGTGGCAGGTCTTTGCACAGCCCCAGTGTTGGCACTCCGCTTCCAGACAAAATCGGGAGGATTTAAAAGGAGCGAGTCTACGGTCGACCTGCTCCGAATAAGGCCGGAGCATAAACAGATCAAGAGTTAATTAGTCAGACCAGCGTGAGAGACGCTCAGGGTTTCCCCAGAGATCGTGTCAGGGACTCTCTCTGTCTCTCTCTCTCTCCATCCTGCAGTGTGGAGATTGTGGAGTTGGAAACTATTAAAACTGCTTTTCCACATCAACACAAGTTGCATAAGCAGAATGTGTTTTTAAAGCACTCTACAGATAGAACTTAAATCCTTGTCATCGTGACACTTTCCCCTGCACCGCCCCCTCCTCCTCCTCAGCTGTACTGACAGGAAGGCTACCTGATTTCAAAAGAGTTTCAAGATGACGCAGCTGGCAAGAAAAGGCCTCCATCAACAAAGAGCATCGAAAGCTCACAAAAGGGGAAACTTATGACGATGCCGCCCGTTTCCCAAAAAGCAAGTTGCGTCAGAAGCCTTTGGCATCTTTGTACGCCGAGCTCCTCGGAATGATGCGCGAAACGAAATTCTGCTCAGTTTGCTTAGTAACCAGCCAATTGGCTTCGAGCAGATAGGTTTTTAGCATGTGACGCAGTGCTCTCAAGGAACACTTGAGAATAAAACCTGACATTTTCCCCCCCGTGTGGCTCTACTGATTCCGATCCCACTAATGCATGGCTAACAAAGGGAGAAATGCCACCACGCCGTGCCTATATAGCGAGTCACATCATTATTTCATGTGGATGGTAATTTCAGAGGGCTTGTGTTTGTGTACGTGAGACGGAGTGAGTGACGGGGCGCGTAGGTGTGCTTGGGGGGAGGTGTTTGTTTGAAGCTGTGTTTGCCCTCGCCGTATAGGCTTTCCATCAGCCCAGGAGCTCGTTCACTGTGCCGGGAAAGTAGCAGGTGTGACCTGGGAGTGTGAGTGGAGGTGTGGAAAAGGAGAAGCAGCATAGTGGGCCTGATCGTAAATGCGGCGACACGTACTCCGTCTTTGTGATGAGCAAAGCTGAGATGATGTAAAGCCACACACTGTCACAAGTACTCCTCCACTCCTCTGAGGTTGAACTGTTAAAGTGGGCGGGTGTGTTTTGTGTTGGCTGATGTGATTAAAAAGCCCATTTACACATTCAAAGCCTGCAGCAACTACACCCAATAAGATGTCCTCTGAGTTTTTAGTAATCTTGGTCTGATGGCTGTTTAAGAATATAATTTCCTTGGTAATTCGGTCAAGGCTATGGAAGCAGGTGAACCTTCTTCACTCCTGAAGAGAATCAGTTTACTTTGAAATAAGTCAGAACTTTAGTATTAATGGAACCTTATGCAAATTGTTTATATATTTTTCTAAATTTGACTTTCAATGTCTTGGTCTAAGTACGTGTGTTGTTGCTGTGATATAGACATTGTTGTTATAAACTACTCCAAATATCTCGTGCCGTTATGGTTTCTCTTTCTCTTTTGCCAAGTCCTACCCTTATCATCACACCTCCTTTTTTCCTTTGCTCTGGCTTCAGAAGCAGGCATGTGTGGATTCTCTCTGGGTACTCTCGCTCTTCAAAAACAGGACTGTAGGGGTTAATTGGTCTCTCTAAAATTGTCCAGGGTATACCCTTGTATCAAACGTTTAAAATTAGAAATATAATAAAATGGTGGTCTGGAAAAATGTCCAGCTTCAAATTGGGAAGTCAAGACAAAAAGACAAACAAGCGTGAAAAACGGAGCCGTTTTTCACGTTCTGTGGCTTCTTTCACAGAAAGCAATAGTGTTTTTGTACTAAGTGGGCCTCTGTGGATACGCTGCAAACAGAAAAATATAGATTGCACTCATCACCAAAATGTCCTTTTTGAATGTAAGCTGCTGGTGTGAAGGGAGCTGAAAATTTTCAGTTGAGAAAACATGCCTTGTCTAAAGTTCTACTGCATCAGAAGTTCATTTTCATACCGTTTAGCTTGGTGTACGTGGAAAAACAAGGGCGTTCTTTCCTGAGGCCTGAATGGTATTCCTTGGTTCTGACAAAAACAATCCCGGTTTTACACCAAATGTTTTGAAGTTTTTTTAGCCAGACCTTCATATTTTCCTGTTCCAGAAAAAAAAAAAAATAGGTTGGTAGTTATTCATTTACAAGAAACCTGTTGACTAAATTCTGTCATGTCCAGGGACTGGTTGTAACTAAATTGTTGACTTTTAGAGTGTGTTTTGGATGAACATATTGAGGGAAACTTTTTCTAGGCAGGAAAAACTGGACAGTTTGAACCTTTAAATTGTAAGCCTGGAAAATGTGTGTAAATGTCTCTTTCCATTATTATTTTTGGTTGTTTGTTTCTGCAGAATGAAAAGGTAAAGTTAATTTTGTTGACCTTTTGCAGGCTTTTGTACTGTGTGGGTGGCTGACTTTTCTCACAAAGGCCTCAGTGTCTATCCTTCCTTTTCACTACTCGCATAGAGAATTACTGCATCTTTGTGACAGGACAACACCATGCAAGGGAGTGCAAGACAGTATGTAGTTATGAATAAAAGAGGGGAACCTTGACGGTCTGCAGTTTAGTGGTTTTGTGTTGAGGAAAACTAGGAGGCCTCGTGAGAGTTGCATCATACAGCAAGAGTTCAAGAAAACTTTGTGACTGTGTGTGGGAAAGCAATCTTGGAGCGGGGTGGGGGGAATGGGAAAAAAAAAAGATCTAAAGGAGGCATTTTCATGTTGTTTGCATGCACACCATCAAGTCAAATAAGCTTAACCGCCACACTAACCATAAACTTACACAGAGCAGAAACAGAACCTCAGTGGTAGAGCTGCTGGCTGGCGTGGTGTGTCAAAGCAAGATGGCATTAGAAGGCATTAAAAAGAGTCAGAACAGAGACTCAAGGTTGGAGGTGGGGTCAAGGAGGAGCAGGTGAAGAGAAAAAGCTAATATGAGACAAGGGAAGGAAAGAGGAGGGAGATCAATGGCTTTTCTCTAAATAAAGGATGTTTGGGGCGGCAGCTCTTTGGCCGGACTTCCGCCATGTGCAGACACTGGCACTTAACCTGTCTCCAGCGCACAGCAGCGTTTGTCTGTGCAAAGCGAACACACATGAGAGACTCCCCTGTGGCCTTTCCCTATACTAATTCTGCTTCTTTTCCCAATGGATCTGGTTAGACACTTCGTTAAGTCCAGACTCCCTGACTCCCCCTGCGGTCAATAAATCCCCAAGCACCTCCTGGGACTTTTTTTTTTTTTTTTTTTTTTTTTTTTTTTTTTTTCCCCTTTCTTGCAGAATGCAAGAGTTGCAGTACCCTAGTTCAGCAAGTGTGGATTTCACACCTAGCTTTACAATACTACTTCAAGCACAGTGTCACAATACTGAAACCAAAGTGTGATGGCATCTGTGTGCCATTAATTACTTTCGACTTTTTGTGACGCATTGAAATACGTTTTTATCTGGTTTTATTCCTCGAATGATATTACTGAGGGCAGCTAAATTTCTTAGCCATGGGAATTCCTGGAATGTTTGAACACACACTCCGTCAACACACACCTAGTACTACGGCATTTTTTTCTTAAAAAATGTATCATTCATGGCTTAACTATTTATAATACTTAGCTGTTTATTTATATGGGTTGAAGATGGGCAAAAAAAAAAATCAATTCTGGCTGGCAGATTGCAAAATATTTGAACATTTTTCTTTTGGACCATTTTCACTTGTATTGACATTTTGTGGCAGGATAAATGTGATGTAAATTCTTTTGAACTTTTACTCTACAAGTCCCAAAACAGTTCTGTTCTCATGATTGCACTGTCTTCCTAGTTTATTTCATATGGGCCTTTTAAAGGGACAGACCAGGAACTAAAATAAAAAGGTGTTGTCTGACTTTATAAATATGCTTAATTTTACTGAAATGGGCGTGCCAACTTGTAATCTTTGGCACTTTTCCAACTTGAGTGTGTGACGGATGGAAAAAGGAGAAACTGCCTGATGATAACAAGGAAAAGAAATCTGGGAAAATGTTTCCTTGTCGGATAAGAAGCATTCATTCGGTAAACAATTCGCTGACAAGTTAAAGCAAGTGGTGGAGCAATATGAACTAAGAATGAAAAGCGTTTGCAGTGGCGAGGGCTTTAAAAATATTGTCATTAGGGCACACAACCAACGAAAGCCATCAGTCGTTTTTAGTAGTCATGGAAACGCATTCTGTTTCTCCCTGGCTCTCACACGAAACTGCTCCGTTCTTGCTGATTCTCACACACAGTTCTTCACAGCTGCATAAAACTCTTGGCTCATGGGGGAACATCCTGCAGGCTGGATTCAATAATGACAGTGACATGAATGGCCGACTCAGGGGATTCTGACCTGGATTCACCTCCTCCAACGCCTCCCCATCCCTTTGCTTTCCCCTCATCACTTCCCCCACATAAGTAATTTACTCTGTAACTTTCACAAGCGTAATGGGTCACTGTGTCTGTTGAATCGAGTGAGCGTAATGATGAAGTCGTCGGGCTTTGTTGTTTGTTGTGGTTATTTTTTCCGGAGGCAAACGCAAGTGAAGGCATTTCCAACAACGGGGCTACAATGATGTAAAGGTTACTGCTGTGACGCAACTTCTAATTAGATTCCTTACAGATAAACTTGATAAATATGAAACCAATGCTTTGGTTAAAATGTGTTCTCTGGTTTCGATATTATAAGCCCTGTGGTTTGACATTGTGGCTTAAACCATCCTCTTGAGTATTCCCAGCTCAAGACGAGTAGCAATTATGGTAAGAGGGGGGAAAAACTCCTGTTGGGTGCATTTAAGTAGACAAACCAGTATATAGACCCATAGAGAAGATTAAGAACATCCCTAGCTTTTTGTTGATATCAAGCTGCTCTGTGGTAAATATCAAAATCTCTATTGCGGTTGCGAGCGCTTCTGTCTCTTGCAGCTTGTCTGAGTCACAGAAACTTTTTTTTTTTTGTCAGATTTGACAGCAGAAACACCACCAACTATTAGTCACTCCAATGGATTACTTGACAAAATGACGATGATGGAGGACTAAAGCGATGAAAGGGGGTTGGTTCAAGGTACCTTTTGCTCTGTGGTCTCAGTTGATGTGCTGTGCTGGTAGGCCAGACAGCTCCCTCAATGTTGACTCAAAGCCGACCTCAGTTTCCACTTATCACAGCCCTGCAAAAGTGGACACTGCTCTTACTCACTAGTGATGCTGCATACATTGCGGTGGTGCGTCAGACCGGGTTTCCTTGTTTCATTAAGAGCCCCTTTGGCTATGAAGCCCAATAACAAGCTCTATAAATTGAATGAGCATCCACATGTAGAGCTCTATAACTCGACTGAAGGGGGTTTAATGTGGGTTGAGTGCCAGATTGCTCACCCTACTGTGCTTTTATGATTGTTTTGGTTTTGTCTTTGAGGTTGCCTTAATGTTTCTGTGATAACTCTTTCGCCACAATTTCCACATGGTCAACGATGACGTAAAAGCCTCCAGACTCAGTGACTCGTTGGGGTGTCTGTGCATTACCTTGATCGTGTTTGAGTTTTGATGTCTAGCTAAACTGATATTAAGATAGATGCTTTTGCATAAAGCCACAGTAAAGAAGCCGTCTCAGTTTCCACAGCAGGGAGATGGATGGCTAGAGCTGGAGCCAGAGTGTCTTGTCGGTGTTTTAAATTTTGGGACACAGCATGGAGGAGTGCTGGAATGCAGTCTACACAATGATGCAGAAATCCTGATGCGATGCTCTTATATGGATTTATAGCAGGCGGCACAGCTTTAAGCGCACTTACGGGGGGATTATGTGAAGGCTTCCCGTTAGCTATGGGAATGTAAAACAATCAGTCGCGGGGGAACGCACGTTAATTCCCTTCAACTTTGTTGAATCACAGTTATTAGGAATAGCTGGAACACGGATACAGTGAAGAGGCACTGGTTCTTGAAAATCAGTCTCCCACTTTTGATTGATTAAATAAATAGTTAAATTGATTAGATTAATTTCGTCCAGAGCAATCTGAGTAAGACTTCCAATTTTTGGTTAGTACGTCTAACACATAACATTTTGCCTACCCATGCATTCTCTTTGATAGGTATGGGCCTTACTGCGATTCTTAGCACCGTTAGTTTGCAGAAAGGTTATTCTCTGTTTGTGTCTGTGTTAAATTTAGATACTTAGTCATGTGCATCTTTGGGTTCTTACCAGGTACTTCGACTTCCTCCGACAAACCAAGCATGTGCGCTTTAGCTTACGTGGAGATTCTAAATTGTCCTTAAGTGCGAGTCGGAGAGTGTTACCCTGTGATGGACTAGCAAACTGTTCAGGATGTACTTCTCATTTTTCTATTGCCTTCTGGAAATGCACACCAGAAACCCTGTAAGGATTAAGCAAATGCTGAAAATAGACAGATATTAAAACTACTGCTTCCCTGCTAAAGGAATTAAGACAGCAAGTCTTATGAACCAGTGCAAGACGTGGAAGGAACGGACAAGGGAAGGAACGCAGATATTGTGCCGCAGAGCACAAGCACAGCCAGTAATTGGAAGATTAAAACATACACTAGTTTTATTGATTTCTGCTTGACCTTCTGCTATTGTGCTCTGTGTTTTTGTGCATGCCTCAGTGAGCATATCTGTCTGACAAGTTATGTACTTGGTGTGATGAAGCCACATTTGCTGGCTGCACATCAAGATCACTTTTCCCTAACTCGAGCCGGATTCCTCTCTTTGTGCCTGCTCGTCATCCCGTCAGCCTGGATCACACAGATGCCTTGGCTGGCTTTCCCATGTGGGGAAGTGTGTTTGTGCGAGTGTGTTTGTGCGAGTATGTGCGTGTGTGTTCACCGCCTGCTAGCCCTCAGCAGGACTGCCAGTCAGTTTGTGACTTCACTCCCACACAACTCAGTCTCTCCTGTTTTCTCACCAGTTGTCTCCTTCCCTTGCTCGTTTATTTTTTTTCTCCTGCTTTTGCTTTTACTATCTTTTGAATCTTTCATATTCCAAACCAGACTGCCAAGGCATTACGACATTCACCATCCTTTCATCCTTTATGTTAAACACACATAAGAATTTGAACATCTATCTAGGGCTGAAACGATTCCTCGAATGATTCGAGTACCTCGATTACTAAAATTCCTCGAGGAAAATTTACCTGCCTCGAAGCTTCGTTAATTTATGTTTTATTAGTTAGCGCACCGTGTTCCGGCCGGGACTTCATTTGCGTTGCGCGAAGCTCTCACTTCCGCCTCTGAGTTGTTGACAAAAGCTAAGTCTCAGCGGCATAAAGTCCAATTTTCAAGATTGGCCCGTGGGGATTTTATTGATTGATGATAATGCCCGACCTTAAAATGACTGGGGGAATGCCTGGAGTACGGCAGCATTTCTCCTCCGGGGCTGCTGGTTGAAAGCGAACGGCGGGAAGAGCGCTGAGGTGAGCGGATAGCCTGAGCAGGGCGGGCGGCTGAGTAGCTGATGCTTACCGTGTAAATGTAGCTTTACCGACGAACCGCACAATAAATTTCATATCCCGGTCTGAAGAAACGGGTGGCGGAGCGCATCGTACATGGCTGGTAGATGAGTTTCTGAGTGTGACCAGTGAAGGTGTCGTAAATATCCCGTATTGCTTCCCCCCGTGTTCGTCCCCCGGTCTAACGGTTCGTCAGTCCGCTGGTCTATTTCCTCCCCTCCACCCCATCTTACGTTCGTTCATTCGCCCTCTCCTCCCACTCCAGGCGGCATTTCCCGTATTTTCAAACCCAAAGCGTGACAGGTTAGGTGGCAAGGTGAGTTTAATTAATCTATTAAACTCACTGAAGATGAATACATAAATTAAAAGCTGGATTGTAGACATTTTTTATAAGCATATTTGTGAGCCTGCCTCTTTGTTATTAAATTCAATATAATTTCAGATTTTTCTATAACTTTTCTTCTGGTTAACTTAGAAAGTGAGCTATTATTGTTACAGGTTAGTTTTCTAAACTACAAAAAAAGCAACTGTTAGGGATGCTCAAATATGAAAAATTGGACTGATATTGATATCTGATAGTAACACCGGTATTATGCCAGATTTACCAATATTTCATTTTATATATTTTTTTTATCCGATTACTCGATTAATCGTAAGAATAATCGATAGATTACTCGATTACTAAAATATTCGTTTACAACAGCCCTACATCTATCCACATCCACTGCAGTGCGGTAGATTGGAAAGTTGGTATGTTGAAGCCATTGGTAATGGCCTCAGAAATAAGTGCAATGTGGGCTATTCTTCCTTGAGTTGGTATCACATTAATAATTTAGAAACCTCGCAGGGTACAAATGACAAAGGTACTGGCCAAACTGAGTTATAAAATATAGGAAATGTCCTCTATATGAACTCTCGTGATTACAAACTTTAATATGGCTGCCTCATGTCGACAACGGTGTTAACTTCAAAAACAAACAGTTTGTGTGCATTTTCAACTGTTTCTGTCTTAATAAACTTGTTGTCAATCACAAGAAGCACCTTACAATATGTGTTAGTGGTAGTAGTTGTATTAGTGCTTAATACAATATAGATTTCAATGCAATATATAATATGTACAATACACAAAATGCAGACAAATGCATTATCACTAAATGTAGTGCATGTATTAGTTCATGTATTGCTATTCTGGTTGGCCTGGTTACCAAACAAAACGAGTGAGTAATGTGTTGGTTTACCAACTTACAACTAGAATATGTTGTTCAATGTGATGTCATTCCCAGATGTGAGTCATGACTTGAGCCTTTTTTTTGCCAAATTTTCAGAGCAACAAGAAAGCTCAATTCTACTTTGCATTTTTTTCCGTCATTGCAGAGTTATTTTAAAAAGTCCTAGAGAACAGCCCAGAAGTTGAGCCTGTAATGGTTTAGTAATGTTTGCAAACAACTTGACTAATAGGTCCAAAGCGATTGGATTGAGCAAAACCTGAGTAGTGCTAATTGGAGGGAACCTGCAGCCTCATCATCTTCACCACAGTCAACTCAAGACAACTGGCTTGTGTTGTAATGTAAAGGAAGGTCTCCTACCATTCTAATTGCTAACTGGGGACAAAAGAAGCTGCCAGCTTCGTCATTCCTTTGAGCCACCTCTGAAGTCTTGTCTACAGCTGCTAAGTTTTTTTTTTTTTTTTTATAAATAGTTGAAAGCTCATTAACCTTTGTCTCTACTCAGTGGAGGATGGGATTGATGCATCATTTTCATTTAAGCTTTTTCCAGGCTGTGCAGGGTGTTATCAGTTTAAGGCCCTTCCTCATGATGTAATGCCTGCCAAAGCGGGGAAAAAAAAAGGAAAATCAGAAAACCAAATAAGCTGCCAGATAGGTATATTTATCTTAAGGGTACGGAAGCTGTCCTAGTTATTTATGGGTCTCCTTGAAACTCTTGAAGACAGCTGCTTAGCTTGTCCCATCCTGCAGCACAACACAAGTGGACAGACAGGACTTTGTACACACACACAACAGCAGGCTATTTTCTCCCCTTCCTCGGTAATGCACTATCGACCTCCTCTACTTTGCAGACCTCGGGCTGGCCAGAGGCCCCAGCCTGCTAAGTACACCCACATATATACACACATGCAGACTGTGACCACACTGACCTTTTCAGATCACGAAACGAGACTTGATTTCCAATATGGCTTTGTCTTCCAGCCGTCTGCTCCATCCTTCCTTCCTTTCTGCATCCTTCCTCCAGTCGGTGTTAATGTGATTAAGCTTGTGTGCCTGCTTCCCGCATGCTGTTTTCTTTTGTCTGTCTTTCTCTCTGCTGTTTTCCCCCCCCTACTCTCTCTATCTCTCTTCAGCCCACCTTCCTCTGCATGCTGTTGAAGCTGAGGTAATGCCTCGCTGGGGTTCTTTCCTGTGGACCTCTGCGGTGTGCTAATTCACTAATTCATTTGATCAAAGCTCCGTCTTTATAGTTTTGCCGTAGACCTTTCCGCCAGTTCTAAATCTAATCTTTAGCCTCAGTGCTGCTCCCTCCTCTGTGAACACAATGTCATTTTCTGTCTAAATTGGGTAAATGTAGCAGGGTTGAGGGAATCGCGGCGTGCTCAGTGAGTCATAAAGGCTGCTTTACCTGCAAGATGTCTTCAGTTTTCAACGTGTCGATGTGCATGCCTATTACATCGGGCCTACTTGTCAATAAGATGATTTACCCCGAAGTAAAAATTTATGTCAAACCCAGAGAAGATTATTGGTGTTAACATTGTTTACTAACTCGCCACTCGTGACTTGGCCATCCAGTTGACCTAACCTTTAAAAGTCCACAACCGACAGGCCAAACCTGCCGATTCTCTTTCTTTTCACTCCTCCATACAAAGGAAAGGCCACCAGCGGCTTCTCGACACTTCATTTATCAAGAACCCAAGGCCAAAATTTTCAAAAGCGAAACAAGTTTATTGAAATAAAAAAAAATGGCTGATCGCTTCGGCTGCACTGCTCAGTCGTCCCCTCCAGCATTCCCAAATCTCATTAAGCGGTGGAGGGCCCCGCAGGGTTTTTGGTGCTGGTCTTTATAGCTCTAGAAAGGAAGAAAAAAAAGGGAGCTCATTTTAAATTGCCTCAGCTTATATTTATCTGCCGTCGCCCTGGATAGAGAGCGGTGCAGGGATTGTGGCGATGACCAAGATGTGCATAAAAATGACACCTTGCTTGTTTTGTAGAGAGGGATTTCACATGTTAATTTTGCTCACTCTCTTCCTTCAATCCCTCGCCGCCGCCTCTGGCGGCAGACGCCGAGCTCTGCTCATCGATGAAAATGTGAACCTCCACATATATTCAGACCATTAATTCAAAGAACAGGAGACTGTGGGCAGATATAAAGGCAGGGGGTTGGAAAATGGTGGAAACGTCTCGGTTTCATTTGAATTCCTGGTGTCTTCGAGTGTGTGAACTGTTTCCTTATTGGAGTCTGCAGTGGAAAACGGCACATTTCAGGGCTGATGAGGATGAGGAGAAAGCAGCCATACGCTGAGGCCTGTTTGGCCCCAACAGCTTCAAGTTTGTCCCCCAGCCAGCTCTGGCTGCCTGCAACAATATTTACAGCTGTTTTTTTGGCAGGTGTGAGTCACTGAACAAGCGATTTGTTATTTGGCAAACAAGTCTCTGCCGCCTTGGCTGTAGGGCTGAACGAATGCTCCTCATGTTTCATTTTTAACGGTTCGCTAATTGGACGACATTAAAACGGGGGTTGTAATACGTTTCAGATGATTTTTGGTACTTATCAGTTTGTATTGCTGGTGACGGTGGGATTTATATTTGTATTGAGAGCAGGGGCAGCGGCACACTGCGTGTTGGAGAGAAAGGAGACTGTGTGGTCCACATCTGCAGTTGGGCATAATTTTCCGATCATAAAGTGTTTATCTTGGTTCGTATCGGCTGTCTCTGTAAAACCTCCAAAGATCTTTTCTTTACTCTGAGATTTCCCAAAGGCAGACATTTATTCAGAGGGGTTGGAAGCACAAAATGATAACTCGGAATGTTGGAATATCTTTAGCCATGGCAGAAAAGTCTTCTAAATAGCTTTCTTTTGTACCTTGAGTGACTTTTTAGCATCTTAGTGACATTGAAAATGACTAAGTTGAGTCTTGACTTAGTAACAACGTCCACACTGAAATTTGTTGCTGTTAGCACTCAGACATGATGCATTACCAGGTAACATATTTGTGATGATTTGAATGGGCCGTCTGGCGAACTGGCCGTTCAAGCTGAAAATCGGTTGATTCCAGTCAGCAGTCGATTTATAGATGCACATCTTTCTTTGGTTACCTGAGACATCTTTTTTTTTTTTAAAGTGATTTGGTCCTGAAGTGATCCTTACTTCTGCTGGAGGTTGTGAAATTATCCAAAAATAGGCAGATGCAGCATAGACCCGACCTGCTTCAGTGACTCCATGATATGAGAATAATGGTCTGCTTTCATTTCTATTCTAATTTTAATACCTTGGAGGACACGGATTTTACTCACTCCTGTCAGCACAAAATGCCACCACAGTGAAACGGTTTGAATATACAAATGTTACTTTTTCAGTTTCCACAGCTCCACTTTCCCCTGCTTTATTCTTGCTTTGACATAATAATCTTAATGATGATGTAGTCTTTTTTTTATATATAATTCCCCCAATATGCTCTAGGAGAGAAGAGATTTGATTCCATATTCCTGATGCGTTTAGCACACCTTTTCTGGCTTTCCTTTTTTAAGCTGCACAAAAGCAGAATTCATGTTAATTGCGAGCACCAAATATATTTATGTCCACAGATTTCCTTTGTTTCTGCTCATTCCCACCTTTCTTTTTCCAGTTCTGTCTTATAAACGCCAAAGAAGAAATAAGACCGCTGACAGTTTCTTGCTGAGCTGCTACAGTGGAGTGATTGTGAGGGTTGGCTTGCAGAACATCAGCTTAAATTAAATGGCACATTTTATAGGAGCGGTGTAAATCACCCAACTCTGGTCAATGTTCTTTAAAGACACAGGCTTTAAGTTTAAATGATGCGTTGGGTGCAATTAAAGCTACTTTAAGCTGCATATTTGGAATGCTGGTGCAAGTAGGCGGGGCCTGGGGGTAGGTGTTAATAATTACCTTAGCTAGTCAGCTAGCAGTTTTTGACTCGGCAGGTTGCTTTGAGGGAGTCGGGCTTCTCCTCATAAAAACGAAGCGCTTTGTCGAAACCTGTGTTCCGCAGACAAAGGGAAACGAGGACAGGGTGTCACTGTGCCATGAAGCCAAGAGGCAGTACGAGCGAACCGGGCCAAAAGCAACAGCTGACCCACACTGCTCACAAAGAGCGACACATTCTCTCTCCGCTAGCAGCACAGAGAGCGCGCTTTTTCTGCCGACTGACTTTTCACATGTACATTTACATCGGCTGCAACTGTCTGCTCCTCAACCCACACAGCGTGTTCTGTTCTTTTCCTGCGTGTGTGCGAGTCCTGGAAGCTGTGGGACGTAAAGAAGCCCCACGTTGTTTAGCACAGTATCGTCTGCTGATACTGCTGCTGCTGCACGTCAGAACTGGAGTCCCCCCCCCCCCCCACACCCCCCATCAATAAAAGTTCATGAATCAGTTAAATGCCGAAATTGTGATGACACAAATGCAAGTGCGTAAAGGTAAAGAGCCAGTCTAAATAATAAGCTCGGCAACGTCAGCTGGAATCAAAACCAAGGGTGTGCCATGCACGGCTGGGTGGCCGTTACCAGGCTGTCTGATGATAAGTGAGACAGTTGAGTTGATAAGTGTGGGTCTGTGTCATACATGCAGCTTGGTGAGCTGAACGGGTGGAACTGGAAGGTCTTGTTTTTATGCAGGGCCTCCTGTCTTTTCAGTAGTCATGGTGGGTTTCCACGGGATCCGTCTTCTAGGTCACAAGCGGAGACATGTCTGCTCAGGTGGTAATTAGAGCTGCGGTTACCACCATATAATAAAAAAATACGTCAGGTGAGAAAAGGGTTGTGTATTGAAACGACATCTGGAGTTTGATTTGGATATTTCTGGGTTTGGGTAAATATCAGAAAAGAAAATAATAGAATGAAACAATATTTGCGTTTCTACACTTAATTTCCTAGAAAACACCCAAAGGTGTTTTCTAATCCATCCGTCCCTCCACTTTTTCATCCGTCTGTCGCTGTAGGTTCGTTTGGCTCCTTCCTTTCTCATTTCCTCCTTTATTCCTTCTATCCTTCATTCCTTTTTCCTTCCTTCTGCATGGTATATACTGACGAGTTAATGAATCCTGACCACCGTAGAAATATTTGCCATAAATTTGTAGTAAAGTTTTGTTTGTAAACTAGGAAGAAATATAAACTTTGTAAATTAGATTCCGGAGAAGTCTGGAATCTGGACTTTAACGAATGTCGTGTTATTTTTTTGATGATTTAAATAGTCTGCCGTTTTCTTGCTGTTCTTGGCGTTTTTAATCAAGCCTTTAGCACTAAACAAGGGAGGATGATGCCCTTTTAACCAAGCAACAAACACAGATTGTCATACAAAATATTCAGTGCACACACAAATACGCACACACACATCGAGGTCTTTCTCTCCCCCCCGTTTCACCCCTCCTCCCTGTAGACTCTGTGGCAGGTTAATAAAATAAACATACATCCACCGGTGGCAGAGGAAGGCATGTCAGGCTCCCTTAGCTGTCATCAGCTGGCTGTTATTTGATGCATGCGTGCGAGTCTATTTCCAACACGGTCTGTCACTTTCAGCTGAGGGTTGTCTGTCAACCCCTCCCTAACCTAACCCCCCCTCCTCCTCCTCTGTTAGCACCACCCCCTCAGGACACGTCGGAGCACATATGCGACTGCATTAGCGCAACGAGCTGCGTATCGGTTAATAGGTGTTCATCACAGTGGTAGGATAGTGTAATTCTACCCTATCTGGTTAACGGAGACGTCTTCCTGTGCCAGTGTTATATGATAGCTGTTATTGGTCTGAACTGGGTTTTCGGTTTTATCATTAAGCAGAGAAACGCTTCATAGAGCTCTCTTTTTGTATGACCGTGTTCGGTTTTGTGTGTTTTTGTGATGGTAAAGTTAATGTTTGGGATGCTACAAGGGGGAGAGAGGAGTGGGGGGGGGGGGGGGGGGGCTCGTAGTGAGAGTGCAACGGGCATTTGATTTACTTTGGCAAATATTTCCACCGTGCCAAATTCACGGTGAATTGATCCATTTCTTTTTTTTCCCCCCCACTACTCTTAGTTACATTCTTTAGAGATCAAGTACTGCTTCGAAGTAGCTGTGTGTGTGTGCATGTGTGTATTTGTGTGTGTGTGTGTGTGTGTGTGGGCCCTTGTCCTCTAAAGGCTTTGTGGTATAGGCCAAGCACAACACAGCTGCCCACCCATCCAATCTGTCTCTCTCTTTCGCTCTCCCACACACACACACACACACACACACACACACACACACACACACACACACACACACACACACACACACACACACACTCTGTCTTTGAAGTTTGTCCCAGTCCAGTAGAGTGGTACAGGGTCAGGATGGAGAGGAGGATTAACGAGGCCCCTGGTATAGAGGGATGAAAGGATGGTTGGATGAATGGTCTTTATGAAGTGTTAGATGAGAGGAGGGAAGGCCAGGTGATGATGGAGAGTAGACTTTGGGCCTAAAGCAGACATGGCGATAAGAGAGCCCAGATCTAAGGTTCGGATTAGAGATGGGATCAGTTTTTGATATCAGCAGAGGGTTTAAAGCGCCGCTCGGTCACAGTGTTTTAATGCTGCTGTTCCATGTCTGTCTACATGTGTAGCGGTTCTCTCTAAGGCTCAAAAGTAGGATTTAGGCATAGGCTGGTAACTAGAATCAAAGTGCACTTAAAGTTAGGGTTTTAAAACCTGCTAGAAGTTTGTCATCATGCCATTCCTTTGGCTTAAATGGAAAATAGCTTTAGTGGCCAGAATTTTCTATGGTAGCATGGAGGATTAAACTGTGACATGGCACCCGTCCCCTACTCGTTGCCGTGAAATGTAAAACGTGGATTATAAACATGGGACAAATTTGCCTACATGGAAATACGGCGGGTCAAAAAGCAGTCATTGTAGTCACGCTATGCTTCCTAAGGCTAAATTAAACCTACTGTTCTGAACCTGTGAGCTGGTTGGCAAGCCGTTTCTGTGTTTACTCCATGAAACTGTAGTATTTTTGTTTGATTTGAGGTTGTCGTACTGTGAGAATCTCATATGCTCTATGTCTGGTATTAATGTATCGCTATCAGAGGATGAACTCATCGCTTAGTTTGTGGGCACAGAATTGGACATAATCCAAAGAACTAAATACTAATTTATATATATATATATATATATATATATATATATATATATATTCCTTTTTGTTCCTCTTTTAAGATAAATATATCCTGTTTGCTGAAGTAGGCGCTGTGTAGACTCTTGCTTTAACTCATACGTTTCCGAAAGCCTGAAGCCGAAACATTCTGACACTTGGTAGCATTTTCTAGACAGTGACGTAGTTTCAACATTTCTTAACGTCTAGAGCAATAAACAAGTAAAACTTTTATGCTGACATTTCTTTTAAACAGGGTCATATATAATTGCAGTCGATACATTTCCTTATTTACTCTTTCTCTTGCTTTTGTGTTTGGGATAAGGTTAGGTTTTTTGTGTCATTCCCACAACAACAACAACAACAACAACAACAACAACAACAAAAATGACAAGGGGGTTGCATTGTTGCGCCAGAAGAGACTGGAAACAATCCGCATATTGAGCGCACACTTCTGCGAATGTATGTGAGCACACATCCCCACTGTGTTCAGCCTCCGCCCCTCGCCACGTCTGCGCTGTTCAGCATTAAACAGACAGTGATTGATCTACGGTGTGATTGTTTACTCTGCCTTGCTGTTGGTGATGGATGACGATTTGCGCATGTTTGAATCGTCGGTGTGAAATACGGCGGCGAGGAGGACGCAGGCTGCTCTCCTTTGAGCGGAAACGCCCGCAGGACCGTGGGCCAACCTTCTCGCGTAGCGTAGTCTCTTACATTAAATGTCCTCCTCCAGTGCTGCAGAAATGCTGCGATTTCCACCCCTCTGTGAGATTCCAAACAATTACTTAGCACTTCTTAAATACGTCGAGGCATGGGTAAGTGTGTGTTTGTTGCATTCATAAATACAAAGGGGCATACTGTCAGCCTCAGTAGTGACACACCTCTTTCAAGAGCCGGAGCCTTTTTCTCATTCAGCGGCCTCTTTGTCCTGCAAGATGCCAGCTGACTGAATTCCTTCATCATTACAAAGCTCCGGTGTTCGGAGCTTCCTTCTGTCCACGGATGACAGCAGCGAGACATTTCTAACACCCTCTTCAGTTACCAGCTTCCCAAGAGGCCAAAAATGAGTCCTGGTGAGTGAATAGAAAGGGAAACGGGAGACACAATGCCTACCTGTTCTCTCTTTCTCCTATCAACTCTCTGGTGACATCCCTTCATTTCTTTATTTTTTTCTTTTTCTTTTTTGCTTCCAGAAACTGTCTAGCTCTTAGATTTGCTTTCACACGGACAGATGGCTCCAACTCTGGCTCAGGCTTTAAACAAAAACCAAAACCCAAATCCTCAATCTTCTTCGTGCTAATACGTCCCACCCACTATTTTTTTTCTTTTTCTATTCTTTCAAAATTTTACTCATAGGAACGGATGCTTTGTTGGTGTGCCAGTGTTTGTAAAGCTACATCTTGTTTCTCCATTTCATAAATGCTTCTTTTCGTGTGCCAGAAAAACATCTCTCTGAGGCTGGGCTCATTTGAAGACAATAGGAGGCGTTTTATCCCGTCCTCTTGTCGCCGAGCTCGCAGCTGCGAGCTAAAGTCTTAATGCGTGCTGTACAGTAGCTCAGAGTTCAAAGCGGCTAATCAAATCTGTCCATACCCTGATTTAGTGTGCAGAATGTTTGCTTACATAATGGTACGACTGGCTCAAACTCTGCGGTTATTTTAAGGTTCACAGCTAAAACCTTTCGGAGTTGTAACTCAAAGATGATGAGCAGCGTTCCTGCTTCAACGCCACGAGCACTCGGGCCGGTTTTACATTCAGAAGCCGCATATCAAAGAATCTAAAAGTCCCATTTCACCTTTCAGTTTTAAATAGGGAATCATGTGACCACAAACTCTGGCAGGAAAGGGGATTTGCTCCACATTGGCAGTTGAAAGGACGGCCTTTCTTCCCCTCTCCCTTGTGCTTCCATGGCACTTTGTCATGTAAAGAAGCCCTTATCTGGCTCCGGTTGGGGGTTAAAGGAGCCGGAGAGAAATGGCTCGCTGGCTCCCCGGGGGACAACAGAAATCAGCTCGCGGTAAATAAGTGACTGTGACTGACGGGTCCTTTTGAGAAGAGCGACTCAGGCCTGCCCACCAATGTGCCCGTCAGGAGGTCAACTTTGACCCCCTCTCCGACCACCTGTCCACCCCAACCTTTGACCCCTTTTTTTTTTTTTTTTTTAAGCTGGACTTTTCTTCTAAAGGGTCGATGGATGCTACACTTTTGAGCCAAAATGGATGAGGGAGTGTGGGCCGGGGCCAGTAGTGTTCACGCTGTCACTTCTTCCAAGGAAGTGGAAATCAATGTCTCTTCATGGGGCGAGGGGCTTTTGGCCCAATAGAATCCTCTTGGTCCAAACAAGGCAGGGATTTCTTTTATTTGTACTGCAGAAATGGACGCAAGTACAATAGCACTGGGCTGAGTGATTACCAAAGACTTTAATTATGGACAGGCTAAAATAGAGTAGATGCCAGATTAAGTTATAGTTTTTTATGCCCAGTCTAGCTTACCAGTGTTTATTCTTGTGAGATAATTAACTCAATATAGCTGAAAGTCTAAATCCAACAAAAGACGCTCGCTGTAATACTTTTATCCGATACTGAAGTGTGTGGAACAGCGTGGAGTGTGATAAGAGTGCTTCCGGGTCAAATCTCCACTTTTAGTTCACACCCTATTTTGTACCCACACATTGCTGTTCTGGGGTTGTTTTATTTATTTATTTATTTATTTATTTATTTTTACCCTGTAGAAGAGTCGTCGACGTAATTTTTAGTAACACACTACGGTATTAAGTAAAACTTAAAAATTCATCAACCTTTTGCATAGGGATAATGAAAGCTTGCTTTTAACCCCATGTTAATTGAAAGTGAAGCATAAGATCACTTACCAAAAGATACAGTTATTTCACTGTTGGTGTCATTCAGTTGAGGAAGTTCTGTCCACCTTTGTTTTTACCCCCTCCAAAATCAGTCTTTCTTTTAAAACTACCCCAAGATATAAAAAAAATAATTTTTGACCAAAGTTGCTTGAGCCACACTGGAAGGCCTAAAGTGCCTGCAGAGCTCCAGGCCTCCCATTGATCCTGCCTTTTTCCTACACATTTTTTCCCCCTAATAAACGAAATCCTCATGTAGTCTTTAATATTCACTCAAACTATTTTTGTCTGGTATAAATTTTGTACTGCACTGTATGTGCATTTGAATATTTTCTCGTATGATTTGTTGTGTGTGAATTGTTTGAAACGTTTATGCATAACTTTATCTTAACAGCAATAAAAGGGTAAGCATTGAGTCACTGTGCGGATAAGAATTTGCACTGATTTTTTTTCCCCTATTAGCCCATGAATAATTATTGATTAATAGCAAAGGCTCTGGTCATTTTGTGCGTGGACCGCCCTATGCCCCCCGAGGCCAGTCTTAGATAAGGACTGCACTAGTGCTGAAAAATGTGCCGTTTATAGTTTAAGCTAAACATTGACTGTAGTATCCACGTTTTATTTATCTGAACATTTACTTTTGAGAGATTTAATTCACCTGCAGCGTAGCTATCATTTTCTATTATAATTGTAAACAAATATTTTCATTTGGTGGCAGATTCTTAGAAAGTATCTAGCTGGGATTGTGGAAACCACAGAACCAGCATTTTGTTTAAGAAAACACTTGGTCGGGTGTGTGTGTGTGTGTGTGTGTGTGTGTGTGTGTGTGTGCGTGCGTGCGTGTGATTGGTTGCATAGTGAAGTGTTTACACATGTACATCCAGCAGGAAGCCCCACTTGCTCTGCAGTCTGTCATGTCTGACACATGTTTTCTGCAACTCCAGTTGTTCTCAATTAATGCATCTTAGCACATGTGGGTTTAGGATTAAAATGGCAGACTTTACGATGCTGTGTGTACACTCGGTTGAGGTGAATGTCATGAACGAGAGGTGCAGGTTCAGACAGTTGGTTTACCCAACTGTTCTTCTTAGGTAGGTGTTTCACCATGTAAGTAATTACTTGCTTGTTAAATTCAGTAATTAACCTGTCAATGTGGCAGTTACAGTAGGTTGTTCGCTTCAGTTTGATTCATTTATTGTTTTTACATGTAGAAATGGAACAAGGCAATATGTTTGCATATTCTTGAAATAATAATTTTATGGCCTTCAGCCTGGATTTGTTGGAATACTGTCACTAGTGTGAGAAATGGGATAAAATGTGTTTATTCAGCCACAAATCCAGATCTTTCTGGTCACTGAACATTAATGAGTGTTAACAAGTTCTGTGAGCACTCTTCAATGCGTAAGTTCATGAAACTGAGTATTTTAGCTACAGACAAGTGATAGAAAAGGACAGCAGCGTATACATTTCATTATTTTTATGGACAGTGAGACATGATCCTATGATAAAATCACTTTATAATTTAGTAGTTGTATGGGATCTGTTTGTCTGGAGAACTTTCTTGGATATAAAAGCTTTGAGGTTTTCCATGAATCATCATATCTTTCTCCCTAATAGGCAGAAATATTTGATGCACTTCCCAAAAGATGGTGGAGCCACTTTCCCAGTTTAGAGGCTAATTACATTTTGCCTATGGATCACTGCAGTCATCATTAATGTCTTCTTTCTACTGACCTCTCACCACCTCCACTTATCATTTCTGACCTGGAAGTTCAACAAGATCTCTGCCCTTTATATTTCAGCTAGTTTTATGTAAATATTTTATGTTCTTGATGAATAGATTGATATCCAAACAGGATCCATGTTGTGACGTTTTAAGCGATCCGAAATAAATCTGAGCTGGATCTGTCCTTTTTACAAGCAATCCGAAGGATATATTGGCCTTCTTTCAGTTAACTGAGAGCAGATGGTTTGAATGTATTTTGTTTCCGAAATACGGAGAAAACATATTTTTCTGGGATGTTATTGAAAGGTGTAGGACAGCAAATTTTAGCGGTTTGAGGCGGTAACCCAATTTAAAAACTTGGTTATACCTTTATACCAATAATGAGCCAAATCCCCGTGTGGTCATGCTTATTTGTGGTATTGTTAGGGAGAAAAAAACTTGCACTCTTCAATACTTCTGAACAGATTATTCTATTGTGGTTGTTATAAAACCTGTTATGTTTATTAGGGCTGAAACGATTCCTCGAATGATTCGAGTACCTCGATTACTAAAATTCCTCGAGGAAAATTTACCTGCCTCGAAGCTTCGTTAATTTATGTTTTATTAGTTAGCGCACCGTGTTCCGGCCGGGACTTCATTTGCGTTGCGCGGAGCTCTCACTTCCGCCTCTGAGTTGTTGACAAAAGCTAAGTCTCAGCGGCATAAAGTCCAATCTTCAAGATTGGCCCGTGGGGATTTTATTGATTGATGATAATGCCCGACTTTTTATCGTTTTTGGGGAACCAATAAGCATCCTTAAAATGACTGGGGAATGCCTGGAGTACGGCAGCATTTCTCCTCCGGGGCTGCTGGTTGAAAGCGAACGGCGGGAAGAGCGCTGAGGTGAGCGGATAGCCTGAACAGGGCGGGCGGCTGAGTAGCTGATGCTTACCGTGTAAATGTAGCTTTACCGACGAACCGCACAATAAATGTCATATCCCGGTCTGAAGAAACGGGTGGCGGAGCGCATCGTACATGGCTGGTAGATGAGTTTCTGAGTGTGACCAGTGAAGGTGTCGTAAATATCCCGTATTGCTTCCCCCCGTGTTCGTCCCCCGGTCTAACGGTTCGTCAGTCCGCTGGTCTATTTCCTCCCCTCCACCCCATCTTACGTTCGTTCATTCACCCTCTCCTCCCACTCCAGGCGGCATTTCCCGTATTTTCAAACCCAAAGCGTGACAGGTTAGGTGGCAAGGTGAGTTTAATTAATCTATTAAACTCACTGAAGATGAATACATAAACTAAAAGCTGGATTGTAGACATTTTTTATAAGCATATTTGTGAGCCTGCCTCTTTGTTATTAAATTCAATATAATTTCAGATTTTTCTATAACTTTTCTTCTGGTTAACTTAGAAAGTGAGCTATTATTGTTACAGGTTAGTTTTCTAAACTACAAAAAAGCAACTGTTAGGGATGCTCAAATATGAACAATTGGACTGATATTGATATCTGATAGTAACACCGGTATTATGCCAGATTTACCAATATTTCATTTTATAATTTTTTTTATCCGATTACTCGATTAATCGTAAGAATAATCGATAGATTACTCGATTACTAAAATATTTGTTTACAACAGCCCTAATGTTTATAGAATGACGCTGTCCAACATGTATGTATCAGGGGTAAAAGTCTGTTTCTGCGGTTGTTTCACCTTATGCCGTTTGAAATGTTAGTGGCTGTGATTAAATTTTTATGACAATTTAATTTTTGGGGGGAATTAATCCTTTCTACTGTTGCCTTGTGCTTTTTGTTAGAGGGATGTATTTCTCCAAAGTCATAGGATTTATTACACAATGGATTGAATTTGACTGCTTTGTATTATAACCAGGATTTAATTGGAACTAAATTTGAATCTGTCTACTTGATTGCATTGATTTGATGATATATTCCAGGATATGACTTTGACCAGTTCTTCTTGCAAAGTGTGCTAAGATGACATCAATTGTTGATTGTTGCTAGATCAAACTCACCTTTATTCGATGCGACAGCCCAGGCGTTGTGCCATTTGCACAATTTAGGATATCAACTTCCGCCTTGCTTTGTTTGCGTATGGTGTGGATCATCGCAACATCCACCGATGTCCACAGTTTTATCTAGATCACAGGCACACGCCCAGGGTTTGTGTGCAAACGTTCTTCCACAAAGTTGGACTAACCCTCAAGTGACTTAACCACAAGTGCGGACATGCTCCCTGGCCAAGGCAGGACATGCCACATCATCCACAGAGCAGCGCCGCACCGCCGGCCTGGTTAGGTGTTTCCCTCCGCGTGCCTGCCAGTCTGCCAACAGTTGGGTTAGTATTGCCACCAGCTGCAGAGAGGGCGATGCCAACAGTTGCCAAGCGGCACCAGGCCCAAAGTGGCCACACAAGGCTCCTCTCTTCTCTTCAGGGAATTTGCATCTAAAATCTCTCAGCCTTGTGTGTATGCGCTCCGAGTCCTGGCCACTTCTGGGCACCGTTCCATATCTGTGGACAGTTCTGGTCATTTGCTGGATTAATGTGGGCAGAAAGAGGCAGCGTGGATCCAGATATTTCATGGTGAATTTTAAGCCACCGCTTATGGTTTTTTTATTGGCCAGTTGTCCATTATTATTTTTCCTGATATATTCCAGTTTTTTAAAATTTATTTTTATTTTTTTTATTTTAGTAAAGTAATGTGTGGGTAAAATCACTTTTTCATGTGGCGTCTCTTTGTGGTGTAAAAGCTGCAGTCGAGGTCATGTACACAACTCTAATTAATTCCTCTGTTTAAGGGGAGGTTAATGTGTTTACATCAGGATGCGGAAACGGATTTCAAGGTGAACATCACTCTGGGAATTGCTAAGGGATCGCAAGCAGTTTAATTCATGCCTGATCTTTATTTGGACGGAGAAAATAGGAAGACAAAGGCACAGAATATTAAATAGCCAACAATAGAATCTCTCACTGAACACTTTTGGGAAATACAACCATCTTATTTTGAGTCACTAAGGAACAATTGACTTTTTCTACTACCGAGAAGGAGGGCCATCTTTGACCATTGTTTTCCACATAGACTCACTCGACCATCCAGTGTTGTAGTTCCTCTTATGCTTTTTTTTCCCCCTCTTGTTCGCTCGCCCCACAAGTTTATATTTATTTAGTTCTTTGGATTACGGTGGCCTTCGCTGAAGGTTGACTTTGTGTCTGTATGATGTCTACGTAGTTTCGTCCATATGGTTCGGATCTCCTGCTTGTTAGAAATAAACACGCAACGAGAGAAAAAAGAAAATCCCACAGCATCACAGATCCTCAACATAACTCACTGTGGGTACAGGATTTCACATGTTCATTCTTTGTGTTTCATGCAAGTCCTGCCTGGACTGAAGCATGTGGTTCTATTTAAAGCGGCACTGGAGTTTAGCAAACTGCTCACATTTCTGTTTGTGATGTCTGTGTAGAAAAGAAAAAGTCCGGTTAGGAGAAAGTGATGGTTTATGAACTGAAAAGTTCTTTGAAACTTGAATCAACTTCAACAGTAAATGTTACTCTTTCAAAAGTAGCAAGAGCTATTAACATTGGATCCCCACCCGCTCCCTCTCCCAATTGTGTAATTGTTCTCCAATTGTACTTTTCTTAAATCTGGAGTGACATTATGCTGCTGCAATAAAGGCAAAACACAAAAGTGACCAGACTTCAGCAAAGAGCAGGCTGAATGAAATAAAAGGAGTGGCGCTTATATAAAATTATTCGTGTTCTTTTGCCTCAGCTGATTTGCCCCCCCCCCCCACCATCACCACTTTGCTGCATTTAAGCCAATGAGGTGCGCTCGCTCTGTGAAAAGCCCTACACACGACGCAGCCTCATTGATTTATTGTCCCCAGCAGACCAGGCGGCAGCTACACTGCAGCACCGGCGCACACTAACACATAACAAGGCTGCTCATTGACCTTTAAATAACTAATTGACTCACACTATTGCACGCCTTTTGAGCATTTCTAATTATAAGACTGGACATATTTTGGTTGTTAGGAGCTTAGGAAGAGCTGAAGAGAACAGGGCGAAAAGCATAGAGGCTACATGTCCTTTTTTTTAAAAGTATTTTTAAAGCCAGTTGAATACAAAAAATCATTTGTGGAGTTGCTAAGGCACACAACAAATGCTTTCTAACTGGCTTGTTGGTTTACGGTTGTACTCATTTGGGGCTGCTTGTTTTTGTGTTTTCCTTCTTTTCATAGGACAATGAATGTTCCCTTCTTTTTTTTTTTTTTTTTTACAATATCTTTTCAGTGCTCTGGTTGTAAAAAGAGGACTTAATGAGGTATTCTAGTGAAGCGGCTCAGACTGTATGGGCTTCTGCAGGATGTGTTGGGATTAAATGAGCTGGTAGCCTCGGGCTAGGAGTTGTTGGGCTTATTGTTATAGGAGTTATTGTTGTATAAGTGGGCCTGATTTTGATGCTGCTGGTGTACCTTTTCCTGATTGTTTACACCCTTACCTTAACCTGATTCCAGATAGAAACGTGCAGTCTGCCTATTCAAGGCTAACGTCAAGACTTGGCAGAGCCCTCCCTCAGGTGTTACCCCCGCCCCAGCTCGCTTCCACACAAACGGCTTCTTTCCTTTAGCAGCAAACAGATGCCATATAAACTGACCAGAGGCCGTTAGCTCTCAGTGAGTTCTTGCAGGCCTGCAGCCCTGCAGGCTGTTCCTGACAGACAAGGCACGAGGGTAATGAGGTTACTCCGTTTCCCCTTTCGGCCTTCCTGTTCCTTCCGTCTGTCTGTCTGTCTGTGTGTGTGTGTGTGTGTGTGTGGGGGGGGGGGCTTCAGTTTTGCGGCCTTATGCAGATTGTAACAGTGTCTTCCATGTGTCTGTGCTCTTTAAAAAGAAATGTCACGTAGGAAGTAGTTTGTGAAAGAATGATCTTGATCTTCCAGTCCATGCAGGCACAGGTCTTAAAGAGACACGCTTTTAATGTTAACAGAAAGCACTAATTTGCCTAGTCTTTCATTTAGAAACGTGACCCGGTAAGCTGACTGACTCTTACTGTGCAAAATCTTATTATATTTACCTCTCCATTTTAGTAAAAGTCCAGTTTTTGAGTGAAGTTTTGTTCTGCGCATGTTTTTAATTCTTGTATGTATAAAGATTTTATTCTTGTATGTATAAAGATTTTATTAGAGAACTCTCTGTTGATTCAAATGTAAGTAATTTGACAAGTTATCAGCCTGGCTCTAATACTTGAATTATTATGTCATTATCATTATTTTGGTTGGAAATTGATCCAGAATGACAATATTATCGTTTATTGCAATAATTTCTGGGACAATTTATCATCCGGCAGTACAATAGAAGCCCAGCTTGTGGGTACATTTTCAATTTTCCTTTTAAGTAGCTTGGCCTTTTCTGCTTGATTTTCTTTTTATTTTGTAATTCAGACACCAACGTATTAAACTGGACCTGACCTGGCAAGATGCTGCATGTTTTGGATGTGTTAATGTAATAATGAAATCCCATTTTGCAAGTTTCTGGATTTTGACGGCTTGTCCTCGACGTGGCATTATTGTGCCAGGTGTGCTTTTCATCCTGCATGTAGTTTGCTGTACAATACTCCTTAGGTGATTCAAATAGATTAAAACAGACCTGACCTTGAAAGCTTTCCGGTGATTTGGTTGTAAGAATACATCACTGGAATCCAATAAAAGTCCAGTTGTTGAATGGATTTTCTTTCTTTTACTGATCACCTATGTGCTATTAATTCTAAATGCAGTGTTTTTCATTGCAGACGCTCCCTTGGCAATTCATGTAGATCTGACCTGGCAAGCTGACAGATTGTAACTGTGAATCACTGCAGCCCAATAAAAGTCAAATCTTTGTGGGAATTCCCTTTTTTTTTTTCCTGATTATGTATGACGTGGCATTAGCTCTGGTGCCAGGTGCGCTTTTGATTCTTCACGTAATGGCACTTTCCTGAGGTTTTTGCTTTCTGAATGATTGAATTTTGATAGTAATCTTTGCAAACAAAAGCATGTCCCGTCGCAAATACAAATGGAAGCATTAGATGCAAAGCGTCTGCTGTCTAAAATCCTGCACAACGCATTGCTTAAGCTGTATCGAAAATATACATTTTCTCTGCGAGCAAACTACTGTGTTGTGCAAAAGTGGGATGTAGTTTTGTTAAGTAGGGTTTTTGCAGCATCTTCCAGGAAGCCCATGGGAGTAGTGAGGGGGATTCAGCAGTAGATGCTGCAGCTGCTATGATGAATAACAGCATGTCCCGGTCCACCGTCAATCACTTTTAGCAGTCCATGCGAGCACAGCCCGGAAGAACTGTGCGCGCGCACAGATGCAGGCACAGAGTCGAGCGTCTGCTCTGCAACACGAAGCCAAAGTAAAAGTGATCTTGTGACGGTGTTGGAGGGGTAAGTGTGTTGAACAAGGCAGTTTATTATTGAAGGGGAGCCATTTGTTATGCAACCTGTCTGCGCAGAGTGGTGCTACTTTAGAGCATATTTTAGCACACGGCTCTACCATGAGGCCCGTATTTCAGCCCACTGCAAGACCAGACGTGGCTCAGTTCCCCGAACCTGCCAAGATGCGACTTCGCAGTGTGAGGAATTTTTCTCAGCTGAGCCCTAAAAACCATGGCAACAAGGCTCTAAAGCTGAGACACCGCCGCAAAGTCGATGCCGTACGATCGCCGTAATGTTCCGCTTTATGAGGAGCACTTAAAATTCCCGCAGCAGTGATTCTGTGAAGCTATCTGACTGCGTGGCACTGAATAAACGGGGGAAACTGTTGCTTTGAGCCTACTGTTTTGTGACGGGGCTCTTTTGGCGATGTGTGCCATGCAATAAGACATATTCTTCTATAAACACTGCTTGTGCTCTATTCTGTGTGATCACATAAGTAGCAGTACAAATCGGTTGGGCGGGGGAATATTTCTAATAATTAGCTGGAATACATTTAGCACAGTACAAAATATGAAGGCAATTTTGACCTGAGATTTGTGGAAAATGCATACAAATTTTCTCTGAAAGGAAATCTGATGGCTTGTGTTTGGATTTACAGTTTTTTGTGTGAGATTTAGTCCATTAATTTTGACTTTTTAAAGAACTACAAAGACAGTAAAAGAACAGTGTTCCAGCCATCCTGCTGTGATTGATCTTTAATTTATGCTAAAAGCTACAGAACGGACTAAATGCTTATACAGTTCAGTTGTGGTATTGCACCTGTAAACGGTATTTCTTAGAGAATGTAGATCTTTGTCCTGACTCTGACACTTCCAAAAGACTGTAAGTATGTAAATATCCAGCAGGTTCTGTCACAGAGCATGAAAACAAACAGATAAGCTTTGCTGCACTATCCTTAGCCTTCCTGGAGTTAGCTATATTTGTGTACTGATTAATTTGTCCCCTAATCGGTTGCATCAAACATCCTCAACAGAGTACTCCTTCCCCTCTGAAAACATTGGTGACTATTTAATTCCGTCATGATCTTTGAATTCAAAACTACTAACCACTATCAATTTACCTATTTTATGAGTGATGGTCTATAAAAAAAAATGGATGAATTCAAAATCTGAATCAGTAGGTCAGACATCAAAGAAAATCCAAATGTGTCATCAGGAGAATACAGGCTGATCGGACGCGGAACGTATTCTTGCAAGAAAGCGGGAGTTGCACCAAACTAGTGAAGAAGCGGCGCCTTTGATTCCCGTAACTCCGTTTCTTTTTTTTATTGTGGTCTGGAATGCTTGCAGAAGTTTCAAAGGACGGTGATGGTGTTCTCTGCAGTAAAAGTGCAGTAGCTGCAGATTGTTTTTCCTTTCTAATCAGAATAGTCGTTTGACTGTGTGTGTCGTAGGGCTGAAACATATTCCGCATCTTTGTATACTAGCAACAAAGCTGTAGTCCGTCCTTCTTAGCTTGGTGGCAAATGTCTAACATCTTATAGCACAGTTTGTGCTCTAATGCAGGTTTTCTGAGCACACTATTGTTTTGCAGTTCAATAGTTGGTTGCATTATGTGTAAAACGATGTGGTTTATCGCGTTGGGTTCATCGCAGCAGAGGACCCCCCTCTCCCCCCACCCCAGTCAGTCAAGCTTTTACCCTCCTTGTGTCTCCCACTCATGGTAAAAGCTCTGCAAGGCTTTGGGCTCTTCCAGTACAAGTAGTGTAAATACATGGCTGTGTAGCTGCACAACATTCCTTTGCAGTGAGCTTTGAGTGTAATGAGGAGATTGTATTGGGCCTCTTGTCCCCTGTAGCCCTAAAAGAAGCATCCGGTCTACTTGATGCTGTGAGAGCTGGGAGGACCAGGATGTAGTTAGGATCAGAATGTAAATTTCTGGGGTGAATGTGTGCACCGTGTCGGAGGAAGTTGGTCTGCTTTTAACAACTACCTCAGATAATGCTGATGTAAGGTTCTGGATTTTCAGGTTTTACGCGATGAGTCAGTCCCTCTTCAAAAAGGACAATAAAGAGGTGATCTTTATTGTCCTTAGATCATCTAACTTGAATGAAGAACAAAGTAAATGGTGGTTAACATCATGGTTGACGTAGTAAAGAGTTTTTTTTTTTTTTTTTTTTTTTTAAGACTTGGAGCATTAGTTTGCACGTGTTTTAGTTTTTCCACTGAGTCATAATCAAGATGCAGCAAATGTTTCTAATCTGCGAACGCTTTGGTCGTGACCTTTTACAGTGATCTGCTCGGGAATTAAGTAATTAACATCTTGCCATCATCTGCTCCGGTTGTGAACTCCAAGCAGTCATATCCCCACCGCCAGTCGTATGGGGCCCATGTGTTGCTGAAAAGCGTGCAGCAGAGATCAAGATGTGAAGGAAGATGTGTGGGTGACGTGACAGTCATGGCTACTGGATATAATAACGCCCGCGGCTTGGCTAAAATAATATTTCTGCTCCATCTATCGATTCCTCCACCTTGCTCTCTGTTCCTTCTCCAAGAGGAAGTGTGTCTTAGAATAACAGATTTCGGCGCAGTTTTTTTTTTTTTTTGTAGAGCAAATCACAGCTGGTGCATGGCCCACATTCCTTTTGGTATGACGTCTGTGCAGTCGGCGGCAGCAAGCTTCTATTTTTAGACCATGCAAGTGCATGTGTGCATGCAGCTACACACCTTTGGAAACATAAAAAAAAAGCTCTGTGTGCTTTCTTCACACTATAATGAAATGCAAATGTGCAGATTACACTTGTCTTGGCCAAGTGCGGGGATTTTTATTTTTTTCCAGTGATTGCTACTTATATATTTTTGATGGGGGGCGGGGGGAATACGGCAGTTAGGTCATATGGTTTATATTTGTTTTTTGACACAGCTTTAGAGCACTACACAAAGGCTCTGGGCACAATGTGTGGTCATTCCATAGAAGATTAATTTGAAAAACCCTGCAGTGTTTAGAAAGTACTGATTAAAATTTGATTAGTGTTTATTGCTATTGTATTATAGTTGATTTGATCTTCTAAAAGGGTTTAGAAGAATCAAATAAATTTGACTTCATTTTGCTAATAGTCATGGCCCAAATTTTTTTTGAGTAAAAATTCACATTTTAAATATTCCTATGACGGATGTCATCAGATTTTCCATTAATGCTTCAATGCAGCATTTATCATTATCATCAGTCACCATTGTCTAATATCTAGCGGCTCTAATTCTAGGAATATATTTTACAAATAGGAATTATTTATTTTTTTCACCAAATTGTTTGCTTTTTATTTTTTTTTGTTACAGAGCAAATGTTGTGGCTGCATACTGTTGACCCATCAATATTGTCTCGGTGTGAAAAGACCTGCATTGCTTGCAGTGAGCCGCTTGCAAATCTTGAGTGTCCATCCACTGGATCTCAACAATATTTGGTCTACAGTTTTGGCCAAATCTTCAAGGAGAAAAATGCCGTTGTCTAAAACTCTGCTCCCCGTCTCCTAACAGGTGCTTGTCACTGCCTCCCCGTCTGTTTCAAAGAGTGTTGGTTACAAGGTTGCTGGGTGACTGGTGCTCAGCACTCCCAAAGGCGCCTCCCGATTGTGAGCTCACGAGCCGCAAAGATCCCCACGCTCATTAGTGGGATTTTCCTCACCTTGTGGGAGCTGGCTCAGGGTGTAGATGCGTGTCACTGCCAGGTGGCATTCGATGTGAAAGCTCTCTGTGCAAAAAAAAAAAAAAAAAAAAAGAAATCTGGCAACATTCGACTGGGAAAGCGAGGTGTAATACATTTTGATGCTATTGCTCATTTGAGCAGCTGTTTGCCTTTCTGTCCTGCTTTACTATCTTCTGGCAGGTGGATTTTTTTTTTATTGCCACCCCCCGCCACCCCACACACACACACACAGAAAAAAATATTGTCTTAAACATATAATTTGGTGGTTTGAAAATCTTCAAAAAGGAGAGGTATGCGTGGAGAAAACCCACTTTCACATCACAGGTTGGGCAGCTTTGAACAGTACAGCAGCTGCTACTATTATGATTTTGTTCCCCTTAGTTTTTATCCATCACTCGTTGCTGTGTGCTACAGTGCAGGAAATATTTGTGGCCGCCTGCCAACAGCTGTAAGGAAACCACAGAGTACGAGAGAAAAAAGAAACCTAGACAAACTTTGAGGTCAATCTATCGACTTTTTTCCCCTCCTTTCCTTTCATATTCAGCTATGCGGCGTTGGTGTGTATTAACCGTCAGCTGTACACCACTGTTTGTAACCGGGAGATTTATCGACTGTGCTGTTTGTGTCGGTGTACGTTTGGCCCTGTGCCACACCATGAGAGAAGGAGTGCTAGTGAGCTGTCTAGGTAATTGGTGCTCACCTGGCAGGCTTTTGCACACACAAAGAATGGATTAGATGACATTAACTACAGGGGGAAATGGCATAATTGAAGTCTTGCTCTGCCT
Source organism: Poecilia mexicana (assembly GCF_051168715.1). Lineage (NCBI taxonomy): Eukaryota > Metazoa > Chordata > Actinopteri > Cyprinodontiformes > Poeciliidae > Poecilia > Poecilia mexicana. Next base: position 14,564,240 of record NW_028263380.1, on the reverse strand, counting down.
CTCCCACTGGCGAGCATGTGTGCACGCACACTCGCATGTGACGGCGTAATAAGGGGCCCGCTTATTACGCTTAAAACATACCTCTCTATGTCTTTGTCGGAGGCTAAGAAGCGCCGTCGTGCCGAGCGGCGTTGCTCGTGTCCACATGTCTGCCGGGAGTCTGCATTCAGCCAGACATGGCCGCCACCAGTCCAGGTCTTATGCGTTGGGTTTTATCTGATTTAAAAGGAAGTGAATACAAACGATAACACTTTCGCACGTTTTTTCGAGTTTTGTCGTCTGCTCGTTCAAACTTGTAACGCCGATGTTTTGGAGCCCGGATTCTGATTTTAAATCTTTAAAAAGGTTTTAGTGGAAAAGCTGCTTCTGACCGACGCCTGAAACATCAAACGTTTTTCTTCGTGACTTAACCTCCTTACGCCTTCGGTGACATTTTTATGTTGCGTCAAACGAGTGTGACCAGATTGATTTCCGTCACAGACGGTCTAAACGCTTTGTACTAAAATAATTAGCTAACATTTCTTGCTGTTCTGGAAGTTCTCTGAGATACTGTGATAATCATAAATCGGTGATTAAGTTGTGCAGCCCAGCTGATACTGACCGTTGCATATCCCGCAAATGAAACGGCTTTTGGCGACGAAGATCAGAAAGCTCAGGGACGGTGGTGCGGACTTTTTGTTGATAGAAAAGTCAAGAAATATTTTTCTTATAATCGATTCCTAATCTTGTGAAGCCTTAGAATGAATTAAACAATTTACTCTTGACCATTAAAATAACAACAACAACAAAAATCCCCCTCAGTATATTGACAAAAATTTTCATTGACTGAAGTTCCATCTTATCTGTCCTCTCTCAACATTTTGACGCAACCCCTCAGACATCATATATGTGTCAAACACACTGACACACTTGTACACACCCTGCGGCGATGCTGCTATAATTAGCAGTGGCTTGTCTGCATAGATCAGATTTTTTGAGTGTGAAAAGACTATCACCAGTCTTACCAGAAAGGTGCAGAGGAGACAGTCATTTGTCACGGCATTGTGGCTGTTGGATACAACATAATATCATACTATGTTTTTTCTGTTTCTCTCTTGAACACGCTTAGCTACGTAATCCAATAATGTTGTAGTTTCAGTGTCACCATATGTGTTTTTTTTTTTACATTTTGCCACACACTTTTTGGGAATTTCCTCATCTACCTTCTTAAACTATTTAAACAGATGTTCTTGTAATGAATGTAGCTTTTATCACCAAGGAAAGATGCCAGATGGAAAGAAGGAAGGTAATTTTCCAAAAAATAATTCACCAGCATTTCAGTCGCAGGATGTGAAAAAGACTTGCAGCCATTCTCTGAGTACAGATGCTCACCATGCCACATTTTTCATGTTATAAAAAGAAATGTGAACCATGTTTCCTTTTCTTTCTGCTTTACAGTCATATGCTCTACTTTGTGTAGTTCTATCAAATATAACAGAAAGTAACTGCAACCAAGTTCGAGGCAGCAACAAGACAAATTTTTTATCTTTTTTGGTTCTCTATTACTGTAACATTTTTATCTTGTAATTACATCAGCTGGAAGTTCTCACTTGAGTTACAGGTCTCGAATTCGTTTAGTCAGTTCAGATGTCGCCACGATATCTGGAAGCCTTTCAGCGGAGCCTATACCAGAGATTTGAGTCAACCGGACTATCAGAAGGCTGTTTTGTTTCTTCACATCTGCCTCTCGCATCGCATTTGACTCACACAGAAGATGTGTTTTGCAGAGATGAGTTGGCATGATCAGAATTTGCGACGATTTCAAATAAACGGCGCGCGCCAGCTCTCAAAATGCGTTCTCTCCTCAATGTTACGAGAAGCGAACGCGAGACGCGCCCTTGCGTCTCGTTTTGAGAAAATCTGCTTCCAATCTCAATTTTTTTTTTTTTTTTTTTTTTGTTAATAACTCTTTGTTGCATGCGTCCGAATCGAATTTCCTTCATTCATTAGTGTTGTTAAACACCAAGCAGATCAGAGTCGGAGAATTGGGAATATGAGAGAGTAGAAATATTGTCATTGCCGTTTGATGCTCTCCGAAGACCCTTTCATAGCTGAGCTCTCACCAGCTGGATAGTTTTCTAATGAGCTGTTAAAACTCAACAAGACACGGAGGTTTTTTAAGTAATTTGCAGCATTTTAAATGCTTTGCTGTTCAGTGTGTTTGATTCAAACTGGGTAAAAAAAAAGAAAAAAAGTGATGTCTTCAAAGTTGCATTATGCATTTTTCATTTTCTTTCTAACTTTTTATCATTGTAGCACACAGCAATCATTGCATTACGGAGGGGATGTAATCCTTTACACCTTATGCTAATGCATTACTCTGTCATGTTATGCTAATGTACCACTCTGTAGTCAGAGATGAGGAATCGTATATAAAGGCATTCTCCGGCAGACTCAAACTTTGTGTTTTAATCTTGTGCAAAGCTTTCATAATGGCTTCTATATGATATCTTTATGTGCCCCATATTTTATTCCTTTCTTGGCAGACTAATGCATAATGCAATTTCCACATTGCTGCTAACTGGCTGCAGTCCTTGTAAGCAAATATTTTTCTCGTCTCATTATATTGTTTACAGAGTGTATAGTCGCTGCATTTCTGCGTAGCTTTCTTGGCACTGAGCTGGATTCTTGCAGGTTGGGCTGTTTTTCCAAAGCCTCGGTTGGCCTGTGAGCATTTCCTGACCTTCACCTCAAGTCACATTTTTCCTGCAGCCCAGCAGCAAAACAAAAGAAGAGCACGCAGCATAAACGACGTGTTTTTATTAGAGTAATTCATATCCACTGTCGCAAGCGGTCTTCATGTGTGCAGAAACTTATGCTGATGTGAATAAATAGGTAGCTTAAGATTGAGGCTTCGGTTTCTTTTAGTCATTCATGCTGACCTGTTTTCCTTTCCACGCATTCGTCCACAGGATGACAGCGATGGGATCCCGTGGTCGGAAGAACGGGTGATGCGAAAGGTGCTTTACCTCTCCCTGAAGGAATTTAGGACTGCACAGAAACGGCAGCTGGACGGCGATGGAACCACGAACCTGAATGGTGAGTTTAGAGCCATTAATAAAACTATGGTTGTTTTTTTTTTTTGGGAGGGGGGTTGTTTTTGTTCTGTTTTATTTAGACGGATGGAGATGATGGCAGAGACTCTATAGTGTCTTGGCTCATTTATAACGATAATCACAAACGGTCAGTTCGAGCCCCGTTTTCCATTTCATTCCTTCTTTCTCCCCTTTCGTACCTGCAAACAAACCAGTGACTTGCACCGTTGCTTTTCGGTTTATTTTTTCTCACAAGTTAAAGTTTTGACGAGTTATTTGGATAAATATTTGTAAAAGCGCTCACACCTTTTATGTAATAATAAATATTGTTCTGAGGGTTTTATAGCCCTTTTTGACTCCATTTCAATCAAATGTGGTTCTGATTGGCTTTGGGCCAGTCAGCCTGTAAGACATGAGATTATAGCTTCTAACCAAAACAAACAATTCCACTGGAGTCGAACAAACACATTTCACTGAGGTCCTCTAAAAGTACAAATTGTTCCCGAATGAAAGCAGTGTCCTCGACACCAACGCCGGTTAACATTTCTCACTAGGAACTATGTAATTACTGCTCGCAGAAAAAATGCTCTGCCTTTTTTTGGGTTTTTTTGCAGCATTCCTTCTTTGAACCATTAAACTGCTGCTTTTCTAGTTTCCTTTAGCAGCTAGCTGTGCTCCTGAACTACGGTAGCCTTGCGTCTAATCCAGAAAAAGCTTAAGTTCAGTCTCAGCCATTTAAATCGTCAAATAACCAATTTTCCATGCAGTAAGCTTTAAGTAGGTTAAAAAAAATGTTTTAAATCTCCAGTTGACAAAGTGAAAAATAACCCAAAGCAACCAAAGTATGAAAGATGGGGAAATGACCAGCCCCCAATGCAAACTTGCTCAAACAAGATGCTTCTTGCAGCTTGCAAGAACTCTGAGCAAAGAAACATGCGGCGCAGGGCAGAACGATGAGCCTCAGTGACACTTATTTATAGATGAGAGCTTTCATTGGCCAGCCAGCTGGAGACGGGCAGGACCCAGTCTGTCGTCAGAAGTGATTAAATCTAGGAACAGTAATTATTATGCTCGCCGTAATGGACAATGCCTAAAATCTACTCATGTGCTATAGCATAGCTAAAGCCATTGTCACACGCTCCCTCCCAGTTAAATTTGTAATGAGGTGAAACCCATATTGTGGCGAGCGGAGATAATCTACACACAAAGAGCTGAACTAAGATCCAAACACGAGTGCCTTAGATCAAAGCCGGAGCAGGAGATTTCAGAGTCTGTTGCTTCCCCTTTAGCCCAGTTCCTGCAGATACACAGTCTTCCTTTTCCTCGGAGTCAAATGAGGACTTGAAACAATAAAATTCAATTATGAAATGTAACTAACCCAAAGCTGGAAACTTGCCCTTTTACTCTGACAAAAACCAAACACTCTGCAGAAGGATTTTGGGAAGTAAATGTTAGGTTTTTGTTCGATGTTCTTGGAACACACGATTGAGAAATCTTACCCACCTTTTATTGTTGGGGGGGGGGAAGGGGGGGACTGGGTTGGAAAGTTGCAGTCTTTACTGGTACAACGTGTTATCCTCAAAGGACCCGCTGAGCTCAAACTGTTTTAAAGTTGTTGTTTTGTTTTTTTTTATGTTGTTTTCTCATCAGCTAGCAACTCTGTTCAGTGCCACAGACATGAAAGCATGCGTCTACGTGGTGTTAATCCTTTCCAGCTTGGACATTTACACTCACTCCAGGGACGAGACTTATTAAAACGTGCGCTCACAGGAACTTAGACGGGAGTTTAATATTTGAAATTGCTTACATCGTCAGGAACCCAGCTCCAGGTGGAAGCCTGCTGCTTTCACTCTTTTGTGTGTGGGGGGGGGGGAGGATTCGGTGTGTTTTGGTGTGTAAACCTGAAACGGTTCAGAAATAGCGAGAGCACAGGAGGAAAGAGCTTTCTGTGAAACAAGTAGCCGAGATGACTTTGTTGTTTTTGTTCTTTGTTGACCTCGGTGTTGCTGTACCGAAAATCCCTCCGTCAGTCAGCAGCAGAGATTTGAACTCGTCTTTTAGCTACTCTTCGCAAGTCGGATGCAGAAAGAAAGAGGAATTGCTGACAGATGGCACCAAGTCTTCCAGCTCTTCCATTAGCAGACATGGAGACAGACGTATAAGAAGGGGATTTTGAAATATGCCAGAATTCTTTTTTTTTTTATTTTTTTTTTATTTATAACTCTAGCTTCCTTTTTCTTTCCATATTTTATTTTTCACACCTTCGTTTATTCACCACGTACCCACACCGGCTGCCCTCCTCCCTTCCTCGCGTCAGCTAACTCCCATATTTGCCATTCAGGGCCTTTTAAGCCTCTGCGGGTGGCTGACCTTATCGCCTGAATAAAAATGACTCATTAAAAAGCGTTGGCGGCCCGTCGCACCGAGGGGTAACGACAGCAGCCCCACACCGACACAAAAGGGGGAGCTGGTGCTGAATAGACGGGGGACCCCGCTGCTTTAGAGCACCCTGGGTTAGCGTGGCTTCAGGAGGCAGCGTGAGCAGCACAGTTTCTCCATCTCTCATGCACATTGTGGTGAAACTGTCAGCCATTTTGGAGGATCATGCTCAGCATGCTCTACATCCTGAATGGGCAGCTCCTGCTGTTTTAGAGGACCGCGGGTTAGAGTGTCTGGACTCGTGTTGAGGCCAGACATGTGCTGCGGGTTTTTCAGCCTTGCACAGATAGAACTGCAAAAACTAATAGCAGCCCAGACCTTGCTTGATTCTACATAATAAACCTCAGTCAGAAGTTTTTATTTTTGCTGTATCATGTGATGTCACGGATAAATTTTGTGTGTAAAAATAACCTTTTGGGTGCATGAAGTAATGAATGACAGAGACGGTTAAAGCGATGTTGTGTTGGTTTCTGTTCAAAAAGTTTTTGGAACGATAACTATCATGAGTAAGTGAAACCAAGCCATATGTTGATCATAAAAAATACTGATCTTAATAATTTGAATCAGATAGGAAGTTAGAAAATCACCTAATGCCCTTAATTATGCTTTTTTTTTTTTTTTTTTTTGAAAGACTTGTGATTTGTGACTTTATGATTCCTTGGTTTAGAAAATGCTGTTTGAAACCAAATTCAGCTTCATTATAGTCCAGGGCATTCTGTCAAAGCTAATTTGCTTGTATGCTTAGTAGTTTAAAGCTTTCAAAGAGTATTAATTAAGCATTAAGAAATGAGAGTTTATCTATAAATGACCATAATCCTTACATAACCCTGATTTTTGTCACTTGTGAAATGTGTCTGTCGGTTTTATGCATCAGTCTCCCCACCCACCCATCTTTCTCTTTGTCTACAGCTAGCAATCACACCATCTTCCCAGCCGCCTCTCCTTTCCCTGTTGGCAGTTTTTCCGTCTCCATCACACTTCCTGCCACTCGTGCTCATTCCCTGCATTATTTAACAAATGACATTATGCCCTTTTTGCGTCCCATCTTCCACTAATTCGCCCGAGCATCCTCTCGCCCATCCACATGGCTCCGCTCCTTTTTCTCCTCCCCTATTTTCCTCTTTTCGTTTGTCCTTCCGTTTTTCTCTCCCCTGATACGGGGTTTCATTACACATCAATAGGACTCCGGTTACTGCTATCTCTGCCAGCTCCTGTCTCCTCGATTATGTATATCCAAAACCTCATTCTCTTCTCTATAGCCTCCTCTACCTCCTGCTTCCTTCATCCGTCTACGTTTTTTCCCCCGTCCTGTTTTGTCCTTTCCATCCTCTGCCCCATCTGTCTTAACTATCGTTACTGTCATCCAAACCGTCCCTCCCTCCTTTCTCCATTTGTTCTCCATCTTCACTGTTCTTTTCCTCTGTTATGTGTTTTTTTAACTCTTTCTCTCGTGTCTCTCCAGCCGTTTGCATCTTTTTATGTCGCAACGTTCCCACCTCTCCGTATCTGTCTGCTGTATTTTTCCTGACGTCTCCTCTCCAATCCTTTCCTCCCTCTCCATTTTCCTAAGTGCTATTGATGGAGGAGCTGGCTGTTGGCCAAACACAAGGAGGTGCAGAGGAGAAGGCTCTCCATTCGCCCATTTCTCTGGCTTGTCTTCTTTCGTTCTTTTTGCTGTCTGTCTGCATGTCTCCGGACTTGCTGTTCTGACCATTTTTAGGCACTCCATTCCCATTCCCTTCATCAGTCAGTCTGCTCCGTTTGTCTGCATTTCCTGTGCCGCCAGCTTGCACTGCCAGAGTGGCAGCTGTGGCAGCTAAAACTCTGTGTCGGACCACTATTCCTCTTTCTGGTGATGGCATCACAGTACAGAGGACAGATAAAGGTATGCTAGAGCAGAGGGGACGTTGGGAGGGAAAAAATGAATAACTGTAATGTAATACCTGAGTAAGGGCGAGTTTTGCTAATCTATCATGCAGGGGGAGAGCGATTGCATCTGTTCCGTCCTTGCTTGTTCTGTCAATGAAAAACAATAAAAAAAAAAAAAAACCATCTTTGCCTTTGATGCTTCGATTTAGCTTTGAACCGGTGCAAAACAGATGTCATGTTTCTGAACTCCATTGCCTGGCTTCGGTAAATTGTCGTACTTTGTTGTCCTCCTATCTTGTAAGAAACGGCAATATATTTTCAGTTTGAGCTTCTGCTTTAAAAAAATAAAAAATGTGTGGGAAAGGATTCTGTGTAGGGCTTTTTTCTCAGAATCTCTCCACTCCTTGTGTGCCATTTTAACAACATGCTGCTTCAAGAATCACTTGAACCGAGAGCACACGAGAGAGTTTTAGATGCTCTTGTTTAGTAAAGGGGAAATTGGGGATGAAAGTGACATGCATTAACATTTTATTCATCAAAGGAGAATAAAATGTTGTTATATTAATAATTACATGTATTGTCTGTCGTTTACACCTGCTAATGAGGCCCATTCATTGAAGATGTGAATGTTTGAACAGGAACGCATTGACATGTGAATAGATAGTTGTTTTTTTTTTGTCTTGCTTCTCCCTCTGCGGTTGCAACTGGTATGTTTTGTATTTTCATCTTTCTTTTGTATTTTTCAAGAAAATTGTCATTTGGAAATTAAAGAGTAAATCTTTCTTAATTTAGGGCAAATTATTCTCAGGGTTTGAATATTACATTGCTCTCCCACAAATCTCTGCTGCGTACGGGAGTTGCTGAAATTCGCTCCGTCTGTCTTAAAAGTTTGATGTCTCTTTCTAATTCTACTCATCGTGTCCAAACACCCTCTGCTTACATTCTTTGCATTCTTAGCTACGTTCTGTGTGTGCAACTGGCAGTTGTGTGAAAATGTCTGACATTCTTTGTTTCCAAGAGAGCGCAAAGAAAACCAATGACAAAAGGCGCAGGAGTCAAGTAAGATGAAACGATAGCTCCTTAAGAAAGGTTCGGTATGAGCTTTGAAAAATGTTTTTCAAAAGGACTAGGGAGTATTTTTAAGAAAGAGAAATGTTTTGAGTGAAAGTTGGTGATGAGCAATAAAAGGTTTACAATAGTTTATCAAGAAACTGGAAATGATGATGGCGACGAGCCTTGAAATGCAGCAAAAGCGATAATAAATGTGATGAACCTGATTAGCGTTTGTATACGTGAACTGAAACATGTTTGCGCATTAAATAGAGCTGCAAAAAGGTTTCGGTTTACAATCAATATCTTGTAATAGTTAAGAAAGTTTTTTTTTTTTTTTTTTGCATGTAATCCATAATCTCCCACAATGCATAAGGATGGTTTTATATTTAGTTTATGCAAAGTTATAAAAATGTAATTATGAATATTCCTTGTAGGTTTTTCACATTGTTCCTTAGAAACCGGGTTTTGTCCGTACCACCCATACTGTTTCTTTTTCAATATAAGAACATAGCAAGCATGATATTTAGATCAATCTGGTGGCAGGCTGAAATTTATCGACTTGAAATGCTTTACATAATGTTGCAACAGTTATTAGTTATATATAGATCTTGGTGTGCTAAGAAATTCAATAAAGAACCAAAAGGTCACATTCTGCACGTAATTAATGTGTATTCAAAGCCGTTCAATATATGTTCATTATATGTATTCAAACCAGTTTTAGTTCTGGTTATTCACAGAAATGGGGTACTCTCAGTCTTGTTCTGCTACGTACCCTTCTTAACTTCCTTTTGCCCTCTCGAGACTGTGAGGTGAATCTAACACAGTGACGGGCTTAGTTAAGCACACCTGCACACCTGAATCTAAGTCTGATTAGCCCCTGCTTCTGGGATTGCTCGCTGGCATCACATCTCTGCTCCAAGAAGCAAAAAGGTTGGAACCAGGCTCTCCCTACGCTCAACTATCCCCAGTTCTCTGCTTTCCCCGGGATTCCCAGGTCTGCCTCTCAAACGGGCACTCATGTGCAACCAGCATATGTCAAACAACTCTTTGGAGAATGGGAGGAAATGGATGGACGGATGTCGAGGATGGAAGAGAAGAGCGGGCTGTCGAAATGGGCCAATTCTTGTTTGTTTGTGTTCTCTCGGGACGCCATGTGTCAGTCATTTTGTGAGCACAATTAAACTTAATGAGCTGTTTTGCTTTTGCTCTGATGTATATTGGCGAAACACTGTCCAGAGGCAGAGGGGAGACTGTTTACACACCATGATCAGATGAGCTTTAATGATGCACCTCAAAATTTTTATGAAATTTCCTGCTTATTAAAGAGCTTTTATGTTTTCCTTTAGTTGGCTGGCACATTGGATCACTGTAGAAAATTCACTTAGATGCACACGCATAACCTTTGGAGTCCAAAGATGGTTTATTTAATAGTTTCCTTGCTGGAAAACTGTTAATTGGTTGGCTCGCAAGCCTTTTCTGCAGCATGCGCTCTCTTTTTATTCGTGGGCATCACATTAAATGACATTTACATAACATCTGCATAGAAATTTGATCTGGACAGCTTCCAACTTGGCATCCACCTCGTACTCTGCCTTTTTGGCTGTCATAGCAGCGAGATAAGAGATAGTAGATGTACCCTAAAATGACTAAGGCATTGAAAAAGGAAGCTGACAAAACATTAACAGCTGGTTTCAGGGGTGAAATAAACCCATGAACTTTAAAGCCTGTATCCATTTTGTAAAGAGAGTTTTGGTTCTTTAAATAAAGTAGCTGCTAATGTATCTATATTTTTACATTTTATAATTGCCTTCTCATGTCCAGCGGATAATGAAACATAGGCTTCATTAGGCACACTACAAATCTACTATATATATTTGTATAATATAGAACTATTAATCACTTGTCACAGTCGATTTAAAATCAGCCAAATGTTTACTATATCACTAGTTTTGAGAGTAACACAATTCTTTTTATCCATCTTATAGTATGCATACTTAAAGCCATTAATTTCTTTTGGCCTAGTCATCACTGTTTAAAAAGGGTAAACTATGGCAAGCCTTTGTTTTCTGCATCTTTTTTTTTTTTTGCCATCCAGTATTATAATTGCCACGAAGCTTGCTTGAGCGCCTGCAGTTTATTTTAGCTAAAATTCCACATTGGCATGTCATGAAAATATCATTTTGCGGTTGCCAAATTCCTTTAAACAACTTTAATAGAAACTGTTGATTCACAAAAGGTTGGCGAACCTTTTCGTGCAAAGTGCGAATTGTAGAGGGATGATTCACCTTGACGTATAGACTTAGTGGCTCTTTGGCGCAAACATAAAACATTTCGAGCGATGCAATAAACTTACTCATCGCCCTGGCTCTTCTTAACACTCTGACCGCAACGATGCATCTGATGACTATACCTCCGCTTTCAGGTACTGACCTGCCCTGCGTGCGTGTGAGCAAACCAAATGGAGTTTATGCAGTAATGAGAAAAGTGTGTGAGTTCATTCAGCCCAAACCGGAGATGTAACTGTTAAATCATACGTCTGAGATGTTTTTACACTCTCCACAATCATTCATCCTCCGTCTGTCGCCTGCTGTCATTTGATCTCGCTGCTCCCCTTCCCATCTATCAGATGAAAACAATGCCCAGGCTTGTTCACCAATTGCAACTCTGACAGGACATCATATAAGTCATAGTCCTCCCGACCTTTGCTTTTGACTCATGCTGTTGGTGAGAGCTGAATTAATATTAGTTAGCAGTAAAGAGTGAGAGACCTAATGAAACATTTATCTGTTGAATGAATTTAAGTGGGCATGTTGGTGGTAACCTCTCGTGCCAAGTATCGGTGACTTAAAAAAAAAAAGACACCTTCTATTATTGAGATGTTGGTGATCGAACAAGATTGAGTTTCGGGGGTGGGAGCCAGTGAGTCATTGCGGGTCTTTGCTAAATGAACGTGAACAGGTTAGAACCGTCATTGCCTTAGTCAAGTCAGATACGTTTTCTGCAGAGAGAGAGAGAGAGAGACTGTATGTAACCTAATGCCTTCCTGTTGCAGGTACAGTAAAGTTACTGACTCTTAACATGTTGAGGTTCCAGCACTTCTAACATCAAGACTCAGTATCCTTCTGCTTTTCCTGTAAATCCCCCTCATAAAAAAAAACAACCCAGAATAACACCTTTGCCTGTAATTTGTTAGGTGAAAACTTTTACCTGAACATAGATGCCACGCTAGCTGAGTTTTAAACTTCCAGCAAAACCTCATATTTTTGATTCTCAGCCATGACTATAGAGTAACCATATATTAGAATATCACTTATTTTGATGTCACCTCTCTGAGATCCCACAATCTAAAACCTTTTCTGATTTTCACTCCATGTCCGATCCAGTTGTTGCATGCACAAAAGAAAAGCTGTCATGGTTCTCTTCAGGTTTATAAATGTACATGGAATAATAAATATAAAAAATTTAAACTACCTATCGATGTAGTATGTGTTTAGGGTCAGTGGAAGCAGTTGGTATGAGGCGAGTTATAAAAGTGTAGGCATCAGGGCAGGTGGGCAAAAGTTTTGGGGAATGGAAAAGGACTCTGAAAACCTCACTGATGGCATCCATACCAGATGTCTGACACCAGCTCAGCATAGTACTTTTTATCAGGAGGCGTTCTCCACTGTCAGGAGTATCTGGGGTGTCATTCTTTCAGGTGATGATTGTATCTCATGTCCATAGTTGAGCTGTTGAAATACAGGCAGCCCGGCAGTTTAAGAGCGTAACCTTTTGACTTAACGCGGAACCAGTCTTCTCTAGTCAATCTATCCAATTTCTGATCCATTCAACAGTTTCTGTGTCATGGCTCAAGAACACACGGCTTAATAAACTCCTATACTTGAGTCACACGCTGATCCCCCAAATGAAAGCCTCGACCTTAGACGTAGGGAGCATGACGTATCCTGGGCACGTCATGCTTGGCTGTAAACCACTCCAGTTAATGGAAGACACAAACAGAACTACATCTCCTGCATAAAACAAAGATGAGACACGGAGGTTCCCAAACCGGATTTGCAACAACTACACATTTAGATCCCCATCCATGAACACGACGGCAAGAATCGGACACCAGAGTTGGTGCTGGGAGTGAAAAACTGGCACTAAGCTTGACGTTGTGTTAAGATTATAGCTCATGCTTTGGTGATGCAGGGACCGGATGACCTTTATAAATGCATCCATGGGATATTATCGCACACTATGATACCCCAGAAATTATCAACACGTCCTATGTTGTTGTTTTTCTTTCTCACACTCTGTCTTCCTGAATCAGACGGGCTTCTAAGACCGACACATTCCAAGATCTGCCCCAGAGGAAATTACCTCTGATTACTATTAACGTCCACTCTGTTCTTTTGACCTGATTTAAATTTCCTGCTCCTCTTGTTGCTTTTGATTTAGAAATCTGTCTGGAGCCTTGTTTTGTTTGAGTGAGCTACTTGCTGAATATTTAATCGTGTCTCGCTCTGTCGGGTTTTCTGAAAATTTCATGTCTGGCAGAAGCTGTCCTTTTCTCACACTGCCTCTGGCTTGTTTTCTCCTTAATTTATCGTCCTAGGGAGCCCGTCACCTCTACTCCACTCTTAAGGAAAAGGAAGTTGATTTTCCTTTTCTCTAAAATTGATCCCAGAGAAGCTGCAAAATGTATAGCGGGACATGAAATGAAGTGCTTTCAGCTTGCCTCACGAGCTCAGTTTGTTTTGAACTGTTTGTGGATCATTGGTGCTTTCTTCCCGTTGATCTTTTTCAATCATTGTCATTCCCATGTTCTCTTCTCTGCACTGTCGGCTAAAACAGATTTACCATCATCTCGTCAAAAGCGATGTTTACTGCCCCCCTCTTGCATTATTGCATCATTTCAAAGAGTAAAAAAAAAAAAAGGAGCTTTATTAACCCTGACAGAGTAAAATGATGAAAACGCAGTGTATCCCACAAGGACTCGATATTTATTTTAAAAGAATATATCAGTGCAGGAAAAAGACTGATAAAGAATTATGTTAGCAATATAAGTTGAAATGATTTCACCGAGTGGATGTTGAGGGAGGCTTGAGTGTAACTATTTTTGTGCTTCTCGTCTCCAGGTTCTCTTGCCAATGGGCAGCTGAATGGCTCTGTGTCGAAGGGCTGCCACAAAGAAGATGGGTCCTTGCGCTCTCAGGGCCTCCATGGGAGCAACAAATATGGCGAGGACAGTCCTGCAAAAAAGAGGTCGGTCGTCTCTTAATGGCTTTCCTTCTGTCTACACCATAAATACAGGAACGTGTTTGCATTGTCTGGGCAGTGGTTCATTAAAGCTAGCTTCAGATAAATCTATGTTTATTACTGTAGCGTTTATGTTTTTTTTTTTTTTTTTTTTCCAAAATAAAGCAATGCGAAAGCTTGCAGAAAGCAAAGTGCATTCCATCACCGACTGACATTGCTGGAGAGGAATTTTTGGCTCACTCTTCATTCCAACATTACTTCAGTTCATTAAGCTGTTCAGACATTTAGTCTATGCTCAGTTCTCTTAAGCGGCACTTTAATAGACTTGTGCACGGCGGCAGCTTGATACTTTCCGCCCTGTTGTAGATATTCTCCTGTGTTTGTGATCATTCCTGTTTATCAGCCGATTTGGACAAAGCTTCAACCAATTTGACTCCGGCTTACTTTAGTACATGGATGATTGATTCATCCATGCAAGGTACATGGATGCTGTGGATTTAAAAGGCTCAGGATCGGTGGGCTGAAATCATCAACCCTCAGCCCCTGTGCTCCACAGTTGCTGCGAGGTGTCGTTGCTGACCTGGTGTCTGATTTTCACTGAAGATGAATGATTTTTGTAGCTTCTGCTTCTCAGCCTTTTTTCCATGAATGTGCAACTCTTAGCTTAAACTGACTTCAGTGAAAAACTTGAAACCAGGATCCCTGAGCTTCTCATTCTTTTTCCACAAATGCCGCTTATCGTACATTTTTTCCCCACCTTCCAGCCACACTTTCTGCGTGCAATTTATTATCCCCTTCTCATCCTAACTCCTGTAAATCCTACGTTACAACGTCCCCAGCAAAATCGATGCAAAAATGTTTTACTGCTACGCCGATCATTTCGCTGATTTATAAACCAATCCTGCGCACTCTCCTTGTCATATCTCGCTTCTCTATTTCACTTGATTTGTGTCTTTTCTTCTTTCTTCATCAGTGTTTTAAATAAAAATGTTTTGGAAAACTGCTTTCTATTTAACAGCAGAATGAGGGAGTCGACCCAGAAGGGTAAATGGCTCAAACAGAATCGAAAGAACTCTGAGCTGATGTTTAAGAGCAAATTAATTTCAATCATTTATAATTAGCCTCTTAAAAGATTGTTGCCGAGCGTTTGCGAATAAATAATTCAAAAACTGAAGTAGCTTGCTGCCACAGTACAATACGCTGTTAATTTCCAGCCTGCGTATTTGTATTAATGTATTTCTTTTTAATGGTAGTTAAGCGACGCGTAAAATAATTAAAATTGACCGTAGAAGGTAGTGATTTCTCAAAGAGATTTGCAGGAAAACACAGCTTTGTTTGACAAACATCACTGAGAAATTATGTAAATCTGTGGAAAAATTTGAAGCTTTCAGCTTGACGATGACAATCTGAGAAATGGGATTTACTGTAAATTATGTTTCATAGGATGCAAAACGGAATTAAAACGACTACTGTGCCTTAATGCTGGCGTTTCCCTTCACATCCACGTAGCCATGCAACCTGGTTTTTCTACTGTTTACCCCTCAACAAGGCTACAGTGGGTGGAGTGTGTGGGTGTGTGATAATGTCGCCAATGTGCGTGTGTGTGTGTGTGTGTGTTGCAGTCCCTCCCGCACATTGACGGGGCGTCCAAACATCAGGGTAAAGCTAGACGGGGACGAGAAGGGGGGAGGAAGAGTGGGACTTGTGGGCGAGGAGGGGGCTGGACCGCAGCAGATGTCTCCCTGTAATGAGCATACAGGCTCCATTCACTGCGTGTCGAGCACCTGCTCGAGTCCTCCGAGCTGTCATCTGATACCGACGCTTCGAAATCTCAGCGTGGTCGTTGCAACTCGTAGGTCCTACCTGGCAGCGAAACAGGCGTCCACGGGGCCGGCCGGCGATGCGCTTCAGGAGGAAACCGGAATAAAAAAGGCCCTTTTGGGGTTTGGAATTTCTAAAAATGATTAAAACCCTGACGGCTGAATGAATTAAAGAGTGAAGGAAGGCACAAAAGTGGAGAAATTATTTAAGGTTTAGAAAGTAAGATGGTAAGAGAGATGTATTGTTTACTGGAGTTCCATAAAAATTTCGAGCCTTTTCGATGATTTATTCTTTTTCCAGGAAGAAAACATAGGCCATTCAGAGTCAGACCAACCTGCTTTTATAGGCATTAGCAAGCTTTTAGCATCTCTGTGCCTAGAAATTTGAATCTCTCTATTAGACATGGTTGTTTTTTTGTTTTTTTTAGGGATTGTTCACAGTTTTGGCCCAGTAGCTGATAATTATAGGTAACATTAGGGAATTTGGAGCCTTTATTATTCCAACACTTTGTGGAATCCAACTCTAACGCAGGCAGTGAAGCAGACCCACAGCGTGGCGCTAAAACCAACAGGCTTGCACCAAAATGAGTGCGCGTGTAAATATTTAACTGACCATGTATGGATAAAATTAATCCACTAATATCTTTCAGAAATTGTTTTGTTTTGTTTGTCCATCAAAATGATTAGCCGTAAATAAAGATGTCTGTGTGTAAACTCAAGATTACCGACTGCAGCAACTAAGTTTTTTTTTTTTTTCTTTTTTTTTTCTTTTTTTTTTTCCCAGTAATTGTTGGGCTTAAATGACTAGCAAAGCTAAAATTAGGCCTGTCTTTACTCAGAAGGAAAATAATTTTCTCTGATTTTGAAAGCTGGTACTCCTCTGCTTTGTGTACAGTTCAGCTGCAGACCAACTCATTGGGTTTTTTTTTTTTTTTTTTTTTTACTTCACACAAACGCATGAAAACAAGACAGAATAGAAAGGCTTTCTGTCTCCATACAAAACACAAGTCTGGTCTGACATTGGTATTGCCTTATGCCCTCTTTAAAAAGCTTTATTCAGGCGTTGTGTATGAAGGATGACTCTGCTGCTGTGGTATAGGAGCTGCTTCTGAACAGGACCAACTGTGATGATGCCAGGGGCTTATTCATCTGGCAGTGGCCTATCTGTGGCTTATCTGTGTCCAGCTCTGAGTGAAAAAGAAAAACTTCTTTTTTTTTTTTTTTTTGTGGGGAAGATGAAGGGATCAAGAGTAGACTGCTGGGTGGGGCAGCATTGAGAGACAGAGGAACAGGTGCGAGTGATTTTTGGCAGGAAGCACCCCCCCAACCCCTCCTCCCTTTATAAGTCTTTGAGATCAACTTTGTGTTTGCCTTCCCATGCTCCAAAAAAGACTGGCGGCAGTCACTCCTAGACATGCCAGCTCATTGTAGCCCTCTCGTCACTTGATTCTCCAAATAGGGTTTTCCTGCCAAGCTTTGGCCCTCCAAACACACATCCATCAGCTAATACCATATTTCACCATGGTTTACTGACCCAGTTAAAGCCCAGCTCGACATGCCAGTATTAAAATCAAGCTGGAATCTGTCAGTGAAAAGGCCTACTTTTACTTAAAATGTATTTTATTGGCATTCCCCATACATTATGTGAGTCACAAAATGCACAGCTTTTAGAGGAAATGCCTCCCCAAATAGGAGTCATAATTTTCACACTTAGTCATCATCTGAGAAATAAAATGAGTCGGTTTTCAGCTATATTTATTGGTATCTTAATTACATCTCACTGCTCTCAATGGATACGGAAAAATTTAGTTTGAGCTGAATTCATTGAGGATCTGAAAACATCTTTGCGGTTTAATTTCTTGTAAAGAATTGCGGTTTGAATGTCGAGTAAAGCGGCCAAAGGTTCGGCAGATTTGCAATACACAAGTCGTTGTCAAAGCTGGTTTCAGGTCTGCAGCAATTAAGCAAACGGTTTTAAGTTGACTGTCTTTGACCAGTGACTGAAAGGTCAAATACTGGGGGGGGAAAAAAAAATCCTGTTCTTAAATGCATCGAAGCTGAAATCTCCCACTTCTACCTCATGCTTAAATGCCTCAGACAAAACATCCTGTTCTTGTCCAGACTTTAGAGAAAACCAAATAAGTGTCTGAGACATCCTTTCAGTTTCTGTTCGTCTCAAAGTTGGTACATTTACATAGAAAATTGCAGCACCTTTATTTTTTAACTGTTAGTTCTGCTTTGGTTGCATTTAATCGCTGAATTTCAACATAGTATGCACAACAGGTTTGTGTTGAAGATCCTATTATTAGAAGTTTGTCTATTTCAGTTTTTTTTTCTTATTATTATTAAATAAAGCTTTGATCTTCCAGTGCTAATTTTGGCCAAATTGTGAGCTGTTTTTAGATTTACATTATGAGCGAAGGTGATTTCACACTGTGTGAGGGAAATCATAGTCATCATAAAATTGTGTTTTACTATCAATTCAAAATAAAAAACTAAATTGTGCCAGAGTTCACATTTTAAATTGCCTTTAGCATCTTAGCACTGCACCTTTTACCAGTTTGTGCAGCTAGAATTACAAAAAACCACATCCTCCGTTTGCATTTCTAAGTAAAAATTCATCTTTACCTCAACTGAGACTTCCAAAGGGTTGTCTACCTTTCCTAATGAAATGCTCTTAATCTACTTAAGGCCTTGCTGTCTCCTGCATCCTGTATGCATTACAGTCACCAGAACAACATTGTGTAACTTTAAGTTGCAGTTCCTTCTGCTCATTTGTTTTAGCGGTTTAGGGTTTATCAAATCCCGAATTAGAAGAACGGCGCCGGTTTTAAAGCAACTCGTCTGATTTTAAAGAAGGATTTCAGACTTTTTTGAGGTCTGGTAAAAGTCTGCCTGGAGTGTGATTGTGCAGATCACAAGTTGAGTGGCCCTCTTAGACTTCTTAACTTGTTTGCTGTGTTGCCTCACTCTTTTTCTTTCCCTTCTCACTTCACTGAACCCCACTTTTGGCTCTCTTTGAATCTCTTCTCTCTGTTGTCTGTGCCAAGACACACACTCAGCTGCTGCGGCTTGTTTTGTTTCAACTTAATGAATGCCAAGAGCGAGCGCGCACACACGCATATGCACACTTGTCTAGCATAACCAATGACTCTTGTCAGTGATGCATAATCACCGTTTCCATTTATGAAGGATTACGTGCATGTACCGTGTACGGACGCACACAGACACACACTGTGAGTGTGTTTTAAGGCCAGTAATGGCCTTAATGCGACTATTGATTTCTTTTAGCTGGCACTGCATGAAAAGTATATACAGCACAACCTTGCTGTAGTACCAACACCTAATGGATAAAAGAATACAAAGCAGATAGATGATGTAAAACACAAACACTAACACTAATGTGTTTCATACAGATTAGTTCTTCATATAACCTGCAGCGGATATAGAGAACAAAGCAGAATCACACGTGGACTCGTCTCCTGGGCAATTAAAACACTTGGGTTTCTTTCTGAAAATGGAATCGCCAACAAATATTGTCTCTGCTTATTCCACAGCAGTTTAAAAAAGGCTTTTGTTAGTTGTTTGTTTACTCTTTTACTCTCCCAATGATTTGCACATTTGTGTTTGTCTCCAAAACCTCAAACCAAAGAACACTTTGGAAGGAAAACTGAAGAAAATACCCAATTTGTGTAATGTGCCACTCAATCTAAATCCCATATACTGTAGGGTGGTTCTTCTTTTTTTTTTTTAGTGTTTTAATGTAATAACGGAGACATTAGGTGGTAAAAGCAAGGTTACAAAATTAAAAGTTTGTTTTATAGCCAGGCATTTGTGTAATTACCTGTACAGCTCATTTTAAAACTTTGACTGTTCCTCCTTGTACCCTCTGCTGTGGATGTCTTCTATTTGCACAAATGACCTTCATTTGAATTGCTTGGCAGGCTTGTTCTCCTTTGAAACCATAGCAGCGTTTGCCGACACACACATGCTTGGATTTATTTTCATTTTTGGTCAGCTGCACAACATTTAGCTTCTCAGTTTGTACTTTCCTCAAAACAAACTTTAACGTGGTTTTCCATCCTGTTTAATGCAGGGTCGCGCAATCAGCGTGGTCACAAAATTTGGGGCTGCTTGCAGTCACCGTAGATATTTGCACTGTCATCTTGAAGTCAACAATGACACATTTTTTCCTCTTTAGACCAAATAAAAAGCAAAAAATAAGTTATTTTTTTTCCTTATTTCCCTGGAGACGCCAGGCTTGAACCTCTGCATTTTTCCCTTTAGGGTAGTTCTGGTCACGGCATTTATCAGAAGTGCAGGACATTAGCATTTGTGACAATAAGAACAATGCTGAACTTCCATCCGACCTAATACAGCATTTATATATTCAGACATCAGCTTAATCTGTTTTCAAGATGTCTTTTCTCTTCATCTCCTTATCTGCTCTCATCATTTACTTCAGTCACAGTGGGAGTGGGGGGGGGGCAAGGTTACATTTACATACACACAGGCCTGCTTATACCTTTTATTTGCAGTGAATGTCGACCTTTTGATGCTTCCACTCATTCAAGTCTACAGTTGGGTAACACAAAGCCCTCAACAATAAATTCTTTACATTTTTATATACATCAAACTCATTTTGGTAATTTCTTTGAACCAAAGTTTTAGCCAGAAATTTTAAAACTGTATTTGAAGATGAATCCCTCCACGTTTTGGAGGAAGAAATAATGTCATTTAAGACCAGTTTTATGTATAATAACCTAAATCTAAGTAATTACCTTTTTTGAAGAAAAAGAAAAACAGCTTTTAAATAATTAAACATGTAGAGAGCATATTGGGCAGTTATGTGTAAACAAGTAGATCACCATGACATTTATATACTTTTTACTTTATTTTTTAATTATTCTGTTAGTATTTTTTTTATTCCACATTCTATAGTTTTATAAGATTGCACTTTTGTGTTCACAGTAATGTGTGTAATATGAGCATTTCATCATAGCTAATGGACACCATGTTGAAAAATGTATACAAAGTATTTAAAAAGTACCAGGAGCTGAAATGATTGTCAATCGGAGGCAATAATAACAGAAAATGCTAATAAATATATTCTCTGTTTTCTACAATTTTTCGTTTTAACAATTCAAATTTAAACGATCAATAGAAATAACAATAATGAGTGTTTTAAATTACTTTTCCCTTCAGGTAATTTTTATGCTAATGATTTTGGCAGTATTTTCATTTTTCTTTGTTTCGCTCTATTCATTGTCACATGTTATCTCATGAATAAATTGCCACCATTTTGACCTCAAAGCAGCCTGGAATCGCTGACTAATAACAGTTTATTTGTTTCCGATGTGCATATGCTCAGTGTATATTTGACTCGGGTCAATAGGTCAGCTCTTTGCATGTGTGATGGGCACAGGGGTTGCCGGGTCAGTTCACCGCAGCGCCATTTCTCCCTTTTAATCTACAGGGACAGAAGAGCAACAAACACGTCGAAATAGTGCGGCGGTCATGCTCATCGTCCATGTTTTGCTATACTTTCCTTCGTAATTGTTGCTCCAAAACAATATTTGCATATTTTCGCCAATTTACCCACATTTAACATCCTCTTGTAAACATTGTGTGCTCTAAAAACACAGCAAGCTTAAGGAAACTCGTGTATCGGCCGGTTTATGTACGGGTTTGATCCGAGGAGAGACGGCAATATAAATTTACATTAAACAGCTGAGTAAACGGTGGCTTTGGTTAAACAGATGCGTCTTGTCAAGATTAATACTCCCTTATAAACATACATGCGCTCTTGTCCACATAAACACATGCGTTTGTGAGGCCCTTGTGGGGATGAAATGAATCCAGGCGCATACGCGCTCATGCTTGTACGGAGCCAGCTGAAGTGAGGTAGCATTTTATCAGGACCATGTGGGCCATCTGGAGCCAATTAATACACCCCCTAAGGTACGGACTCTGGATCAGTGCTCCTCTCATCAAACTTTAACCTTTACCATGAGAGGGGATACAAAGTCTGATTGTAGTTCAGGCTCATGCCAGTATAAATCATATGGTTGGAAGCTTAAGACTCTTCTTAAGTCATGTGGATCGGGTTTCTGTGAACGACTTTAAAATACACGGCAGATTTTTTTTTATTATTATCCTATAGCGTAGCTTAACGATTAGATGGGCTGTTTTAGGTTCTATTGGCTGAGCACCCAACTCGGCTTTCTATGTTTGGCTTGCACCGACTCAAGATCAGCCTGCTGTTTCTGCCCCATTGAAGGTGCACCGAGAGCGCTTTAAAAG
Source organism: Poecilia mexicana (assembly GCF_051168715.1). Lineage (NCBI taxonomy): Eukaryota > Metazoa > Chordata > Actinopteri > Cyprinodontiformes > Poeciliidae > Poecilia > Poecilia mexicana. The sequence goes on along the minus strand of NW_028263380.1, from coordinate 14,542,441 downwards.
TGCCACAAATTGACACGGGGGCAAGTAGCTCGTGTTCCCCCTCGCTGCCCTTATCCGAATATCTGGTTACAGTGGTACAGCAAAGGTTTGAAACCAAACCACACAGGCTGACACACATGACCGCCAGCTCTGTGCAGCTGAGGATCCAGGCCGTGCCTATCTGGGACGTGCCGTTTCTGTAAACTGTAATGAAATATCAGGTATTTAAGGGAAATGTCTTCAACGTGTTAAAATTAGGTGCAGTCCTGATCCATCATTTAACGAGCAAGGCGTCTGGCAGTGTGTCGTCCCATCTGCTGCATGATTAAAGTCAACGCCACACAAATGCCTGAAAGCTCTGCTAGCTTTGGTGTTGGATGGTGTACATTAGTATTATGACTGCGTCCTACATTTCACGCTCTCCAAAGATGTTCAGAAAATTGCTGTTGCTGATTTCTTTTTCTTCTTTTTTTCTTGGCAGTGACTGATATTTAGTCCTAGATACAATGGTGCAGCTTTACATTTTTGTGCATAAATCTAACTCAAACTAATTGGCTAAACGTTTTGGTACAATTTGTGTCTTGCTCCTGCTGATGTAGTTATGTAAAATTATTTGTCGTGTGCCAAGTTAATGCTAGCATTTTTTGCTCTCTGTCTTAATATAACTTGCCTGTAAAACCTTTGTGCACTTCCATGTCGAAATGAATTTTTATAGAAAAACTTGTTCTGCTCCAGAAACTTAGCATTTTGCTTCAAACATCATAAGATTTATTACTACAGTTTTAGCTGCTTTTAGCTTAGATCTCTACCACTGGGAAAGAATACGGTTACGTGACACAGCCAGACAGAGCTGCAGCAGCCAACACCGTCTCTCCTTCACTAAGAACATTATTTTAAAGAGTTGAGACTTTTTTTAAGCAGTAGGAGATGATGATCAATATGATTTTGGGTACTGTCTACACTATAAAAGGGCATATTTTCTGTCTACAATATCACTACATCACGCAATCGCATATTACCCCTCAGAGTCCTCCTGAGATTAATCAGGGGTGAAATATTGGTGGGTGGACTTCATGTATCCAATGACTTTTTCCCCCCTATCCTATTCCTAAATTTGCTAGTGAGTCTCCCATCAGGGTCATGTGGTTTATCAAATCGTTTGTCAGTTGTAGCAACAACCAAATTCAAATTTACTTCTCAGTCATCCAGTTTCACACACGCTGAATTTTGCTGGTATGCTCTGGTAGGCCGGGAGACATCGGTTCTCTGTTTATGACGCTGCTTCTCACACTGAGGATTAGGGGTGTGCAACTGAAACTCTGTTTTTGTTAGCCGCAGAAATCCGCAGTGAATGCCGGCCACCTTTTTAGAAAAGAAGCTCTGCGAAGTGTTGCAAGTCTGACCGCATGTGAGGAGGTCATGTCGACTTGGCAATTTCTACAGAAGTGGTTGGGAAAGAAAAAACCAAAAACTGATCTAGAGGTTTTACTGTTCAAGTGTTACTCACAGCTTTCTCAATTTTCATTAGTCATTCATTAGTGTCACAAATTTCAAGTCTTCTGTTTTTGTTCTGCCATTGTTTGCAGGGATTGTTTGCTGGTAGGATCATCAATTCTTCAGCTTTTATCCCTACTGGGAGTATGTGTATATTATTAGACATGAAGACAGGAAAATGGAAAGGGGTGGAAGATGAGCGGATTAGAAAGGCATGAGTACGGACATCCTGCAGTAATCTCCATTTCTTTCTCAACGGATTGAATCTCCGTTTCCTCTTCTCTCTGGCTTTTCTTCCTTGTTCTTCTAAATCAATGCGATCAGTCTAATTTTAACCCACGCGCGTGCCTGACCTTCCTTCTATGGTGTCTTACCAATAAGTATGCCATAGATCATCATGCTCGGGAAGGGGACGTCCCCTGACTGAGACATACACAAGCTGAAGTCGCCAGGGCACACAGTGTGGGGATTCAACCCCACTCAGTGTGAGATTATGTTGCCACCTGACTCTTGGCGCAGTGACACAACTTACAAAAAAGCCCCGTCACTGCAAATTGTCTCTGTGCTGATTTCTGAGCGCTCACTTAGACTTTTCACTCGATGTGTTTGCAAATCAGATGCAGCTCAGCAGTGATTTATTTGCTTAAAGAAAAACAACAACAACAACAACAACACAGCTAATGGATTTTAAGGTGTTAAATAGATGTTACTGGTGTTTTTATGCTCCACTTTTCGTTGCACATTAATTTTTTACCTCTGCGTCTGATATTTTCATTCAAGAGCTGTCACCTTTGAAATAATTACTTGTTGCCGGAGTTGTAGTCTCCGCGGTACGAAGCGCTACGGCTTTATTTATCTAATCAGCTGCTTTTATATTCTCCGTAAACCCCTCGTATTATCACATCATCAGCGAAGCAGATCCCTTTTTATTACCTTTTCTTCAGCCGGCTTCTCTGCCGCCAGCATATCATTAAAAGGAAGAGACGCAGTGAGAACTGACGCTGCATATAAACCACGTGCAAGAATAGAACCCAGTCCAGTTTCTGGAGAATTACCTGAATGTGCTGCAAGCTGAACAAGAACTTTTTTTTTTTTTTTTTTTTTTTAATCTGACACTCTCTTGTTCAAGCCAGTGTTGGGTGTCTAGACAGGATGCAGTAATCTCATTGCTTTATTAGCACCTCTGTGTTTCAGTTCTGATTTTCTTCCTTCTTACAATTCCTGGTGCTCTGTTTATGTTGTCATATTCTTTGGTTTCCTTTTTTTTTTTTTTTTGTGTCAAATATTCCCCTTCCTTTGCCAATCCTCCCTTTCTCTTTTAAGCTGATAAATCCTGTTCATCTTCGACTGAAGCCATAAAACTACCCAAAGAGGATTTTATACACAGCTGAGTCCAGCCTGTGGTTTAGTCACTAGGAGCACTGTGGAATCATTTTGATACATGCTGTGCTTTTTATGCCTGCATTACGTGCGTGGTGATTTAAAAAAGATTGATATTTTATATGTATGCGCAAACAAACACAGTCGCATAATTACATGCAGACACAAGCAGCAGGCAGCGGCCAGGATATTTCAAAAGGGGCAGGCCTGCAAATGCACGACACACATTCACTTTGATCTGCTTTTTCGTTACCTCTTTACAAATGCTCTGACCTTTTGTGCCAATAATTATAAATTAAATTGTGTAAGAATAAAACTATGTAATTTTTATCCATTGCTATTGAACAGACCTGCTAGCGACAGTGTAAGGTGAGCCTACGCAGCCAAAGCAGGAGGCAGAAAGTGGGGTTTTTTTAATCTTTTTTTATTGAGCTAGTTTTTAGTAAACAAGAGGATGAAAGATTAATTAATGCATAAACAGTCAAAGGGGAAAAATCCTCAGTTGCATAATCCCCTGCAGTAGCTAAATAAGCAGGTCCAGTGTTTGTTGACGTTGCATTCCTATCGAGATCCAAAATGGTTTGCATGAACGTGAACAAAAAAAAAAAAAAATTTAGCAGTGGCTGGGGAGGGGAAAAAAAGACGTCTGATGTATTGACGTCTTTTGTTTCCCCGTGTTTATGGGAAACTATTATCACATATCTTGGTTTTAGTGTGTGTAATTCCCTCTCTGTCTATTTCCTCTCCTTCCTCCTCATTTATCTTTAGTGAACACTCTCTGAGCCCATTTTTACAGTCACGCAAACCTCCGCGCTCCCAACTTCCCGTCTGCCCGTCTTGCCGCCCCCCCCACCTTGCACCGCTCTTCTCTCCTGTTCAAAGCTCCAGTCTTATGTTACTAGTGTCTGAATTTTTAGCTTTACAGTTCAGGATTTTGGTTATTTTCTCAGGTTAGTAGCATTGTTGTTGCCTCTACAACAAGAAGGCTCTGGGTTTGAATTCCGACTGAGGCCGTTCTGTAATAAACTTTAGGATTTTTTACATTTTTTTTAAATTTTTTATCATAACCTTGTTTGTGTTCAAATATTAAAAGATGTTGGGGTAGACAAAGTACAAACAATTGTCTGGCCCTCCTACTGTTGAGATTCGGGCAATGTTTGAGCAATCATTTCTCAATTTCTCACATATTGAGCCCATGTCAGGGCAGGAAATTGACACGTTTTAACTCAGCACTGTTCTCTGATTGGAGTGTAATCGGAGCTCTGAACCTCTCAGCGGCTGCTCCAAATGCACCACGAGTGTTCTCCAGACATGATCCTATCTCCTGTTACCTTGGACCGCTCCGCAGCAAATTGACAAATAACACCAGGATATCATATTGCTTTTATCGCTGCTCCTCAACATTTATAGTATAGCTCACGCACTCGCTCGCTCACGCACCCGCCCACACACACACACACACACACACACACACACACACACCTACACCCACACACACACGCACACACACACACACACGTTGAAGCAGCACTAATCGATTGAGGCGTGCTTTCTGGTCTGTGTGGCCCCCGATCGTCTGGGACGTTTGTACTTTGTGTGTAACCACGTCCACGTCCAGGTGTGTGAAGGAGACATTGCTTTTGTTTTCCAGGCACATGCTTTTTTTTTTTTTTATAATAGTCTGCTCTCACTCTTGCCTCGGCTGACATGTACTGAAGAATAAAGTGAGAGGAAACCAGCAGAGATATTTTGAAGGCTTTGTGTGCCAAGAACAATGTAGAGGCAGAAAAGAGTAAGTAGGTGGAAACAGACAAGGAAGGAGATGCTTTCACCTTCATCACAAAGTAAATCGAAATGGACAGAAGCAAAAAAAAAAAAAAAAAAGGAATAGATATAAAAAATTCTGAGTGTAAAAGTGTGAGCATAAGAAAATGGTGATGTCAGTCATCTGGGATGCGTTTAGCATGATTGTCAGATTGTTTACAACATGTAGACCTTTTTTTTCCTGAGCTTTTAGTAAGATTTATATTGCAGCTGAGCCTCTGTTTCATCATCCACTTGACAGAAGGATAACTATTAGCATGACAGAGGGAGAGGGGCTGCTACAGTCAGGCAAAAACCAAAACACAGACTTGTCTTAACTTCTGTAATACAGCTGTCATCCAGTAGATGGATCAGTGGTATAGTTTTTAAATACAAACCACCTCATGTCTCTAAATATACCAAAACTATGTCCATCTGGGTTGGCTAATGATGCTCATTCCTTGGCCGGGAAAGTAGCTAATGGTTTCCTTGAAAATTGGTCAGTGACATCATCAGCAAATCACTGAAAAATCATTGGTGCAATTAGCCTGCAATTGAAATACTGATTGGAGGACGAAATGAGTGAGAAAAAGTAACTGTAAATATGCTTAGAGCCACAAACTTTCTTCTATTGATTTTTTTTTTTTTCATGTCATAATTTTAACTTTCCTCTTTTGTCCAAAATATATGCAGCAGGTTTGGTTTAGTTTGTATGTATTCAGTTTTATGTTTAATTTGAATTTTTGTTAACTAATGGTCTACATAGTAGTCATAACAAGTCTCAAAAATACAAACATTTTCATCTACAGTTTTGCGGTTTTTGTATACAGTCTACTTTATCAATCCAGACTGATTAAAGATGGACAATAACATCACATTGATTGCAGAAATTTGGCAAAGAAAACATGAAAATGAAATCCCACATTGACTGTTTGGGGATCGGTCAGAAGTGGCTTTGCGCTTTCAAAAGACAACAGAATGTTTTTACATATCAGATTCTCCAGACGTCTCTGATAACGGGTGGAAATCTCTGGTTTGTGGCCCTTTGGTGAGATTTGCTGGAGGAGTCTAAATACTTTCTGAATAAAAAAAGAAAACGTCACCAAGTTGGCCAATCAAAGCAACTGTTGCGAAATAAATACTTTCTAGATTTATTTATCAGTGTTTGCCACAGACACTAGTAAGGACTGAACACGGGTTAAATAGAGTGAGAAAATCGGTGATCGGTTAGCTAGCAGCACACAAGTACTTCAGAACTCACCGATCTGTTGGGAGTTTCAACTGTAATCATCGATCCACCAAATGTCAAACTTTATAGTAAATGGCCAACAAAAACCAAACAGAAGTTCTGTCATGTTTCCGAATGAAATGGTTTATGATCAGCCTCCACTCTCACCACAGTCTCTGTCTAACTCATGCATGGCAGTAACAGAACGAAACTACATGCCTGAGACGGACCTCCTGTAATTATCTGTGTCAGTTATAAACAAAGACCCACTCACTATGCTAATGTCAGCTGGTGAGAGCCCGTGTCTCCAAGTTATCACAATGATGAACAGATATGGGAATATTATCAGTATTTTATTTTGTCTTTCACAAACTGAACATTAGATGTGATTGTTTTCATCGTCTACTAAAATAGGTCGGGCTAAATTATTAACTTAATATGAATTTGTACAAGAATTCCTCAAAAACTTCAACTTGTTTGTTTTCTCTCTCCCCCCCTCTTAGGCCTCGACTCCAGGCTCAGCGGAAGTTCGCCCAGTCGCAGCCCAACTCGCCCAGCACTACGCCGGTCAAAGTGGCCGACACAGGCAACGTGAACGGCAGCCTGTCCACCGCTCCGTCAGCGTCCCTCTCGTCCCTCTCCTCCTCCTCCCTGTCCTCCTCCATCCAGGACCTCTCGCGGCGCAAGCCCAAGACGGAGGACTTCCTCACCTTCCTCTGCCTCCGAGGTGGGCCTCTTGCACCAGGGGAGCATGGTTACATGCACGCCCCACGACCAGCAGCAGAATAGCAAGAAAAGCTGCAAACGCAGCTTGTTCTAATATTTCACACCGTTCCAAGTCGCACGCGTTTATTAGGCGGGAGCCGCGCGTTACGTCTGAGAGTCGGCAACCGTTTGTTGGCTGTTAAGCACGAAGGGATTGGTGTGTAAGCAAATCAGATGCAACAAATAAGATTTAATTCAAGTTTTGATCGCGTTCACCCAAGCATGTACACTCACACACAGATCCATGCACGTAGTGATACTAGCTGCGCTCTTGCCTAAGGCTGAGATTATCCTGCATTTCGTCAGCTTACACATCTCCCCCCTCCTACTTTTCAGCAACTGTCTGTCTCTTTAACACCCTGCCTATCACCCTCTACTACAGCAGCTGTTTGTACATGGAGTATTCACACACACACACACACGCACACCCTGCTCTGCAAACACTACTCAGGTTCATTGACACTATGGCACACCTTCAATGTCAAATGAACTGTAAAAGCCACGGCACAGCTATTAGCAGCTGAATTAGTTTTCTCTGCGTACTCTCTCGCACGGCGAAGTAGCGGATCGAGAAGGGTTTTAGCACGAACAACAATTTGACACCAGAGAACATCAGTCGCCCGTATCACATCGGTGTCAGTGGCCCGGTCCCCACTAGACGATCATGGTAATTGAAGTCCAGCTCATATTTTCTTTACAGTTAATGAAGGTGTTGTGTTACAGCCAGAGTGGACCAGGCCGTTGTCTTATTTCTGCAAAACCTTTTGTGTATTTTGCAGCTTTCTTTTTTAGTTCTTTTTGCAAATGCTTCACTTACTACATATATTTTTTTTTCACTTGACATGTAGTCGAGTGAAAAAAATCAAGGCGCCTCACGAAAGGCTGCGTTTTTCTTACATATTTGGATATATTAATATTTAATAAAATCGCTAGAATTACATAAAGGCCCGTTTACATCTGATGTGCATGATTAGAAAATTGTTACCAAGCATTTTGAAGAAGGTTCACTCTGTTTAAACATCAGTCGTTAAGTTTTTTTGTGCTCCTGACTATTGAAGAGAGAGAGGGGATGCCACAATGAAACACAAAGTGCTGCCTGAGGCCTTCAGGAAGAAGATTGTAGCAGATTATGAGTCTGAAAAGGAAAGAGGTTTAAAGCAGTTTGAAGGAGCTTTGATACAAAGTCTGTATGAAAAATGGTGGACATTAAATGTCCAGATTTGGGACATTGCCTATGTGCCCAAATCTGGACATTTTCCAACAATTCCCAAAAATTCCAGCAGAAGCAACCTTTGCCGAGTGTTGGATTTGAGCAATAAAATTGTTTAAAAAAAATATCAGCTGTAGTTTATCAAATTCTCTCAAAATCACAAAAAGATGAGAAAACTTTTTTTTTTTTAGAATTTCCCAGGATTTCACACGTCGCTTTCTTTTAAAGAATTTTAGATCAAGGGTTTTACCCACACAGAAGAGCTGATGAGCAAAATATCTAACTTTTTTTAATCCTTCAGGAACCCAAATATATCCTCTTTATGACAGAGAGCATAATCTCAGCGCTACCCAAGAGCATCTTTTTCTCGCCTCGTTTTAATTGACCTCTCTCTCTCTCTAACTTACAAAGTAGCACTGAAGAGGACTCTCAATGCAGGTGAAACTAATTCAGCCTCGTTTCTACCGAGATGTGTTGCACATATGGTGCTATTCTGAGCTGAATGCTCCCATTACTGGGCGTCATTTAACCTCAGAGGGCTCGTTTAAATACGCATAATTGGCGGTTGCTAAATCTGACTGAAACCTTTCGGTGCCAAGAACCTTGATTTAGATTTACTGGCCCTGGTACGTTTCGTTTTTTGTTTTTTTTTTTGGAAGAATGCAGGCTCTGTGTGGAAAAGTGATTCATCAGAATCATTTTTGTTGCTTTCTAAGCTCACTTCTAGTCTGAGCAAGCCAGATTCACTCTGCAGCGCTGTGCAGCTAATGGTAATGTCGGAGGAAGGCCGCCTGGCTAATAATGCAGCACTTCTCTGCCAAACGTGTTGTTCCCTGCCTAATATTTTTTAGGTTTTTATGACTAGAAGTCTGTTATGTGAGGGGTTCTGTTGACATTTCCGTTTGCCGTGATTTCTCAGCTCCCTTTTCCCTTTGGCCTCTCTGCTGCCCCACATGCAGAGATCCGTACCGAGACACAGGACATGGGAGAATGTCAGCGCAGCCCCTGAGGTTCAGCCTGTGCACTCAAGCAGGGTTGCAGCTGCAAATGCTTATCTCCACCGTGTCCCTGCGTGAGCTCAGCATATAAGGATATCTGTCCTAATCTTTGCGAAGGGATTCACGTCTTTGATATCGTCAGAAAGCCCTTAAAATCCCCTGAAAGACTTGAGAGATCTGCCCTTAACATCTGTTGGCCATGTTGCAGAAAATGTTCAGCGGTATTGGAGAAATCTAAAAAAATAAAAAATCTATTCTCATCTTTTTAAAATCTTTTTTTCCATTTGATTTTTGGCTTATTTTCTTTAATAAGTTGAAAACGCAGAGTGCAAGCGACATTTCTGCTGTGAAGCCTCGTCGACGGTGATTTCTGGGATTCCTCTCGGGTCAAACGTTCAGAGCAGTGTGTAAACACTCACCCCCCTTCCCCCGGACCCACCCACATCACCCCCACTCCAGTGTTTGCTTATCTTATCTGGCAAACGTTACACATCCACCCGAAAGGCTTCAATCCATCATTCCGGCTGATGGCTATATAAAAGCAGTCAGAATCTGAAGGATTAGTTAGTGATAAAAGTAAGAAGCTAACCTTTTTTCCCCCCCCAATCTGAGCTTTTAAATGACTATTTTAAGATCTTATCCAACTCCATCATGTCACTGGCGAAGGTTTAAATATTAAATGACAAAAGAAATGCAGCTTTTCCCTTTTTCGTCACTCTGATGCAACGTGTGGGTAAACCCGAAGAGTAATTTCTACTACAAAGACTGATGAACATCATGAATGTTCTCCCTCCTGCACTATTCAGGCTCATATTCTGCATTTATCTTGTTTCATTTATATCTCCTGCAAAAAAAAGCCCCATTCTGCACACGGGCTGGAGTTGGTCCCTCCTCCGTGTGCTCAGGAGGGTGTTTATGTGTGGTCCTCGCCTGTAGCCGGCCTGTTTATAACCATGGAGAAAGCCATTTGGGCAGTAGCCAGACAGTCTGCCTCTGGCCCTTTTGGCCTCGGGTTAAAGCAAAGGTGCAGCGCTGCTGAAAGCACAGCGGGGGCAGCACTGAGGAGAGTGGAGGGAGTTTATTTGACGTTAGACCAATTTAAACATGACCAATGAGGGGGCGCAGTAGTATTTTGGATCGGTTTGTAATAATTCAAACTGAATAATTGTAGAAAATCTCATGCCGAGGTCTAAAGATCAGAATGCAAACAGAGCTCCCTTGTTGTTGTTGCGGGTGTAATTTCCCTTGTACAGGGAGTGTGTGTGTGTGTGTGTGTGTGTGTGTGTGTGTGTGTGTGTGTGTGTGTGTGTGTGCGTGCGCGCGCGCGTCTCAACAGTGTTTATCCCTCTGCCCCCCCTGGGCTGCCTGCTCAGCCTGCCAACCCTAGAGAGGTGCCTCTCAGGTTCAGGGAGGCCAATCCTGCTGCACTGCTTACATAACCTCCTAGGACTGACCCAGTGAACCAAAGACCTCGGATTCCCAGGATGCGATTACGAGTGCGACACAAATGTTGAACGTATCGCATCTAAAGCATAGTGATAGCATAGAGATGCTGGTATTTAGATAATTCGGATTTTTAGATCCTCTGAGTTGCTACAGTACCCTCAAAGTATTCCTAGCTCTGAACTTTTTGCCACAATTTGTATCAAACTCCCTCTACAAATCAGCTTACTCTTGCAGGTTTTTGTCCATCACGAAGGCAGAAAATAACTTATACTAAGGTTTGAGGTTCCTTATGACAAAATGAACATGACATGAATATTTTGCACGCCATAAATTGTGCAAAACATTTTATGAACGTGTCTTTTTTTTTTATTTCCTTATGGAACAAATTCTTATTTACAATAACGACCTGGCAGGGAGGGAAGAACAAAAGCACATTTTCACTCCCAGGAAGAGTGGCACCCATTGAAACATACGTTTCTGTTTTGACGGCCTAATTCTCCCAGGTATAAGCCGCTTCCCTGTTGCTTCAATATTTGGATACTTTTAGGTTAGCACCTGGAAGCTGCACGTTTGCATGCAGTAACGGCGCTTCGTTATTATTCAGTACAGCGCTGACTGATTCTGGCTTGTCCTCGAAAGCACGGCCCATTGTCTATGTAACTAATGGCTTTGCTAACAATAAGGAGTTTATTTTGGTGAACTCCCATTCTTCATAAAAATGATGAAGAGTTTCTCTTTTCTTGCCAGAAATCCTGCTCTCGTTGTCACTCATACTTTCCCCCCAGAGAGCGTCCTTTCTTCTTGCACGTGAACGTGGTTCTTATTTGTAAGTCATCACATCTACATGTTCCCATGGTGGCTAAACCAACCTGATTGACTATTAAAATTGTCCTCATTGTTTCACTCCCCGTTAAGGGGACAATGGAAGGGTGGCTAGAAAAAGGAAGGGATTGTAATTATGCCACCCCACCCAAGAGCCCCGTTAAAAATGACAATCCTAATAGACTCTTTCAGACCTAATTATGACTTGTCTGGCCGGAATGAGGTGGATGAAAGCCGGTGTAATTGGGGGATTGTGTTCAAGCTTTGCTTGAGATCTCGAAGTAAAAATGAGCAATTTTTTTACTTTTCTTTTTCTTTTTCTTACATGCATTCTTCTTTCTGTGTTGTCTGATGACTAACAGATTTAGTGAATCAGCTCAGAAAAAAGGAGTTGAAAATTTTAGGCGATGACCACATTTATGTTGCCCCTTCCCCCTTCCGTAGGATGACTGTGGTAAGTATCGAACCATAAAAGTAAGCCGAGTTACCCAGGGGGAACCCATGCATGCCCTGGGGACTATTGGGTAAATTGGTCTCTCCAAGTTGCCCTTAGAGTGTGTATGTATGTGTGCATGGTTTGTCTGTCCTGTGTGTCTGTGTTGCCTTGTGGATCGGTGACGTGTCCGTGTTTTACTCCCTCTCACCCAACAGCTGCTAAAGTTGGGCACTGTTTGTATTTCTATTCATTTCAGTTTAATTATGCACAATTGCCTTATAACTCGATAGTCTGATTGTACAATCTTAAAGTTAATGGTTCAGTCAATTTGAACATATTTACAAAAAGAGTAATTATTCTTCTTCTATTGTGAACATTTTCATTTTGCAACCTACAACCCCAAACTCTCCATGTTTTATCTCAGGTGGCCCTCCAGCCTGTTTCCATGACCTGCTGACTTCTTCTCAGAGCAGTAAATTACAACCATTTAGCTAATGAATCCAGCCATTAAAAGCTGATTGCACCAGTCTGTTTGCTCCCTCACTGTGTACATTTCCAGCCGTCGCTGCACCTTTGATGACTTTCAGTGCTATCAGGGCTGTGTGTGCTATCTTTTTGCATCTTCTGGTTAGATTTAGCCACAATCCAGGGAAAACATGACGCAGTTTGTGTCCCAGCATATCTTACTTGGCAAGTTATCTGTAGAGAAACTATGCAGGAAGTACATACAGGACCTCTGTTGGCATGTTGTCTTGCTTAGTTTAATTAAAACATGGATGTCCTGATTTGATCTTAAGGATAGGCTTGGGTTACTGATCAGGGTTTTTGTTGTAATCCTATTGAGGTCCCTAACAAAACTCAGCTCCCAGCTGCCATTGCTGTTGTGGTCTGTGATGTATTTTTTTTTTTTTTTAGATTCTCCTTTTGAGTTAGGCTTTCACTTTTTTATGGGGCCATTTTAAACTAAAATCAGTGCCACGGGGATGGGTTGAAAAACAGTAGTATGAGCTGTGCATCTTTTTGTTTATCTTATGAGCTCAGGTTTTCTTTAAGAACTTTTAAAATCTATTTTTCTTTTACCATTTAGGTTGGATGAGAGACTGTATGGGCTGCTGCAGCTCCCAGTTTGTTTCTGTCATGTGACTATCTTTACTAGCTGAACTGGATATCCCCCAATGTGATGTTACAATTTTCAAGGGAAGGCACACATTTTCTTAATTAAGCCAGAGGAAAAACTTTTCTGTAAGTTTTGTCCAGACAGGATTAATTGGAACCACAACTAAACGTGTTAAACGTGAGCTGTGGGTTGGGGTCAGATGGCACAGTTTAAGCACAGCAGAGGGTTGATCATTTTTCTCCTCTGTCCTAGCAACCTGCCTAAAGGATGTTCTTTTCTAATTTGTCTATTTAAAAAGCCAGACTTTAGGAGCTAAATTCCTGAAATAACACCAATTTAAGCGTTTTCCAAAAACAAAATCCTAAATATTGAATCTAAACTCATGTTAAATGTTCTTCATAGAAGCTTTGGCTGTCTTGCTCATTTTCTAATTCTAATTTGATTTTTAATTAATTCCTCATATAATTTTTCTGCTTATTTCAGGCTTTTTCCACATATATTTATGTAAAAGATTTATCTCTTTTGCTAGTCCTATAATTATTCCAGTACCCTCACATTTTTGTTATCTTAATGGGCTTTAAATGTATAAAATGTGTAAAATCTAAGGCACGCATTTAGTCTTTCTCCAAAACAAGTATGCTAATTAAATAACTGGCTTAATTCATTATGTTCTATTTTAGATACTCTGTATAGTTTAATACAGGCCAGCTGAATTCAGCTTATTTCTCAGAGGCTTAACAATTATTTTAATTGGCTTATAATCACACATTACTTTCCATTAATGCGCTTTTAAACACCAAGACCCCCTAAAAGGGTAATAAAAACCACAGTAGTTTCTCCTGCTATGCTATCGATTTAGTCATAAAGGCCTCACAACTTCATAAAATCCACAGTTTCCTGCTCACAGCCAGATTTAATCAAAGTGGCAAGAACGTTGCATAACCATGCATTCTTGTGAAGTACAAATCGGCAATTACAAACACCCGATTATAAAATTAGAAAGAGGGGAGTCTGTTCCTTTGCTTTTTTTTCCCCCTCTGTAGTGCTTTTCAATAATAATAAAAAAAAAAAAGAACAGGGCGTGTTGCTGTTTTTTAATAGGGGATTCTGACTGTGGAAAAATCTTTGAAACTCCTCATAAATCAAGCATCTTTCCTTTCATTTTGTTTTGAGGCAGTTTCCCGCAGGATTATTTTCATGCAAATGAATCGCGAGGCGAGAGTTAGACTCGGAATGAAATGAACGACTTTATCTCTGTACGGTGATGTAAACCAACCTTTGTGTTTCTACCGTGTTTTTCCAGAAACACCTTTCTCCGTGGCCCCACTTCTGCTGACCAGCTGGATTCTACTATTTAGCTGAAATGAACTCAGTCCAGCTGTTGTGGCTGCTGTTTCTCAGGAAGGCTCCTTTGTTTGCAACCTTTTGCTCCGATCGTTTCGCGTGGAATTCAAATGCAGGCGCACTTGACTCTTAAGACGAAAACAAAACTACACAAAGGTTAACCATCTCGTTTCATTTTCACCTCAACAGGGTTCAATACTCGGTGCTAATGATGTCAAAATTCTGACAGTTGAAAGTGTTTTTTTTTTTTTTTTCTTTTTTCTCTCTGTAACACTTCTATATGTTCAAGTTACTTTTAATATTTAACTCAGCATTTTTATTATAGTGAAGGTGAAATGCCATCAACTGTTTATTTCCATGTTGTTGCTGTTTGTGTTTTGGGATGGTAGGATGGTGGCTGTGTTGCATTTGTTTAGGCATGTGATAGTGATGCAGTAAAGGATTGTGGAGTGTTTAACTGAAACGGAGAAGCAGTTTCAGCAGCTTGGTTGTTATGTCACAGCATCGAAATTTATATAATCTTGCTTTTCAGCCATAATAGCAATATTGATATTGCCGTCAACCCAAATCCTCACGTCGGCGCATCTCTAGTTGTGAGTACAGTGCTAGATTTTTTTTTTTTTTTATGTAGATTTTTCAATGAATACAAAACCTAGAACTAAAGGGAGTTTCTGCTTTTTAATAAGTGAAATTATTTAATTACCCATAACAGCTGCAATATATGAAATTAAAATTTCACCTCAAAAAATGATTTATTCTTACATCTGTCGGACTACAACAGTGTTTGACTCACTGATTTATTATTGCAGCATTATGGGATTTATTAATACTGCTGTTGGCTCTGTGACCTTTTGTTTGGGGCTTATTGAGGTAACGTTAGAGGCCATCTGCTGCCAAAAACAATTCACCTCCTTAGTGCTCATACTGAGCTGCATTTCTGAGAGACGACAGTGAAAGTTATGGGCTGTGACAGAAAAAGGAAAGCGGGAGAACATCGGCTTTCTTTCCCAATAGAGTCGGTAATTGACTGTAATCCTGTTTGGAAGAGTGAAAGAGACAGATTTGGGATTGGCTCTGCTGCGCGAGACTTTCACAAGTAATGTGAGCACATGTACATAATGTATGTCTCAGAACTGTCAAAAGCTGGGGCCTCCGTGGAAAAAGAGACCGCTTGTTGCACACTGTCAGTTTTCTGGACCCAATCCCAGCTATCGGTAAGAATGCGTTCTCGTTTTCCCTCCGCTCTGCGTCGGACTACTTTCATTGCCGTGCGGCGCCGTTAGAAAAAAAAAAAAACAAGTTGGTTCAACAGAAATGCAGGGGAAGAAACCACCAGAAACAATAGGCACCGAGTGTCAAATTAGAAATGTAAATTCTTCAAATGCAGCTTATCAGCAGCAGATTGGAAAATGTTAGTTGTGCCGGCGCATTCAGAAACAATAGAGCTGTCATCAGTCTAACATTGTGCCGTGCACGTCCTTGATTATGTTTGTGCGTTTAACTGTGAGTGTAACAATGGCGGTCGTCCGTTCCGAGCGGCTCGGAGAGCATCAATGGGCCACCAGCTGGGATAATAACAGATTAAAAACAGCAGCACAATCAGCATTACACTCAAAACCTCGGAGGGGCTTATTTTTATGGTAATGCTCCAACACTGATGTTGATCCATTTGGAAGATTTCAGATTACAATCAAAAGAGATACCTTCTTAGATGCCGACAGCTGGATCGGGTTTAACATATATACGTTTTTTTGACTAAATCTGCGTTCAGGTCTCGTTTTCAGTTTCACTGGCTCTGACCTTGTACTGGGGTTCTTATGCAGATTTCAAAAGAAAGGAATTCAACTTAACTTTTTTTTTTTCAGATTTACTCAAGTATGAGGAAAAAATAGGTGAATGGAAACATGTTTTGCTCTTCCAGATGCTGTTCAGTCTTTTCTTGAAAAGTCATCGGTCTGTCCATCCGTCCCTCTGTCCATCTCTCCATCTCAAGTTTGTCCATCCATCTGTTTGCCCATTCACCAGTTCACCTGTCTATCCGTCAATTTATTCTTCCATCCTTACATCCATTAGTTTATGCATCCATCTGTTTGTCTGTCAATCTGTCATTTTACCTCTCAGTATGTCCTCTACTCATTAGTTTGTCTAACCAGCTGCTTTGTGTCCATCCTTTATTTTGTCCATCTAACCACCCTCCTATCAGTTTGTCCAAACATCCATCCTGTCATCCATTAGCATTTGTGTCCATTTGTCCATCCGTCCACTTCTGTGGATGCGTTTGCCATAAATTAAAACATTTTTGTGTTCATACTTTGATCAGAGAAATCTACAGAGAATTCTGAGAGTTAATCTCATAAATGACATGGAAAAACTTATAGGGACCCCTCTAATGTTTTTTTTTTTTTCCATCTTCCCCCGTCTCTGTGTTCAGGTTCCTCTGCCTTGCCCAGTAATATGGCCTATTTTGGAAGCTCCCAGGAGGAGGAGGACCTGGAGGAGGAAGAAGATGAGGAGGAAGAGGAGGTGCGGAACAGCACAGGAGTCCACACACAAGGTGCGGGCGGCAGCAGTCAAGCCTCGGGCTCCTCCTCTTGCAACTCTACACCTCGCAAGGGCAAACTCCCCGCCAGGCAGCCGCTCAATGGGCACGGTAAGGGCCAGAACTGGAGGTCGGAACAAAGCGCGCCATGTGTTTATGACTAACAAAACGTTGAGTTCACACACCAGACTGCATGTTTTTAGTTAGTGTAATGTACCACAAAGATCCCGGTGAGAGGAGTTAATGAAGGAGAGAAAGACAGGAGTGAGGCAAGTGGAGAAGAGCTAGAAGAGAAAACAAAGAAGAACAAAAAAACAAAAAAAAAGCAGAGAGGAACACAGGCGAAGGATTACATACCTTTAAGAATAACTAGAGCTGACCTGAAAGTTCAGAAGCATGCACGTGGATCATAAACGAACAAAAGATAGACGTGTAGTTCTTGTTCTCATTTGTGTGCACATGTTAGTCTGCACATGTAAGCAGATAGCTGTTCTGCTTTGAACCGTGGCAACGAGAAGCATGCAGCGTAGAGTTGCAGAGCAGTGCATCAATTCTTTCCACCCCAATTAACACTTATCTTACTAAGCCCTAACAAGGTGTTTATGCACATTCTGCAACAGCTGTCCAAGACCCCAGACACACACACACACACACACACACACACACAACACACGTCCAGCATATGTACACCCCTAGGGGGCAGCGCGGACATTCAGATGAGAGCACACATTTGTGCACATGGCGCATGACATTTAGAAAATCCCACACAAGCAAAAACCCAAAGACCCCAGCATATATATATTATATTGATCTTATTGCATAGACTTAAGCTTATGCATAAAATTAACACTTGATAAATTTATAAGAAGTCTGAATCGTATTAAATTTGCATTGATAGGCTGTTGTAAGATGCTCATGGTATGATCATTTTAAGTAAAAAAAAAAAACAAAAAAACAAACAAAACATCTTATTTACACAGATTTTCCAACATAATCCAACTTCAACTTAGCTTTTAATTTGATTTGACGAATAGTCTAGAAAGTGAATCTTTATGGGATGTCTTGGATATCAACAAAACATCCAGTTTTGAAATGTTGTTGCCTTAATAACAGCGATAGCTTGTGCTCTGCCAGATTCCACACCTTGAAGGTGCTTTTTGCAACCATCTCCAGTTGGATAAAACTCCAGCCGTTATTTTTTTATAGGTACAGGGGGTGAATCCTGTAACCTCAATATGACTTTTACATACACAAATTTAACCCATGGGTTTTTCTTCCATCCAATCCGATGTTTTCAATAAAGCAGGGGCCAAGTTTCATCTTTCCTCCCCCTTTCCGTCCCCGACTTTAACTCCTTTCTTGGTGTGTAAAATGTCTCTTCCCCTCAACCCCCTGGAATGTAGAGGAGTAAACTGGAGAGAGATTAATGGGATTTAGAACAAGGTGAAAACATCTTTTAGATTTGTGTGTTTGAACTCTCACATTGAGACTCGGGCTGGTCTCTTGGAAGCACACAGGCTTCCCTCATCTTTCCTTAGAACACATGTAGCTAAAACATTAAACTGTACATGAAGTGCAAACAGAAGGACAGTGAAACCTGTGTGAACAGATCCAGACTTGTTCTGAGCACGAGGACAGCTTATTCTCCTTTTCTTATCTGGCACACAAGCGGTGTTTGCAAAGCAACTTGGCGCCTTCTCTGTGATATGCTAAATAAATAGATAAGAAAGAAAACACGCAGATATGCTTCGTAGGGGGACAATAGAGACGGGTGAGGTTAAGGACACCGAAATGGACATTTGCGTATCCGAGAGCCGACGGCATTTAAAATGTACCTTGCTGAATTAGGATTTGTCAAATGGGACAGTTTAATATGCGTCTTGGGCTCCTGTCCAACAGGAAAGCTTATATGGGCTCTTGGGGAGAAGAAGAGCGGGGAAGCCAAAAGGAGAACGAGGGCAGTTGAGAAAAAGGAAAAATGAAAATTGGTGAAATGCTGAGAGATGTTTTACTCAGGAAGGTAGAGGGAGGCAGGAAATACTTTTACATTGTCAGTCATTCATCAGCATTCCCTCTTTCTGCTACTATTTCTCATTTTTGGCCATCTGCCATGTTGACTCGGCTGAATTAAACAGCTTTTAATGGGTCCCGTTTATTTTTTTTGTTTTTTGCTGAGCTCACTTCTCAAAATGTCAAGAATTTTCTCTCTCAACAGGCCAGGGGCAACATGAGACCTCCAGACGCTCACAAGTGTTGGAGTGCGTGCACTCGTGTACTGTATGTCCTCTATGCAGTCTGGCATCTAAAGGCTCGCAGAAACACGAAGTCAAAGCTGGAAAGAGGCCTATTTATGGTGCATGTGGCATCACCTGCAGGTCTCCAAAACCCATTTTGAACCGGCTCATTGACGAGCAGCATAAAGACGTCTTCATCCACTCTGTAAATCATGCATATTCTAGCGAATCTGCCAAAAGTTTGTCACTCTAATGCATATCCAGGTTTTTCCACTTGGTCGTTGTGGTTGAAACCCTCTGGAGCTTATTGACATTGACAGTAACTTGAAAAACTCACACTATGACTTTAATAGCATTCCTGCTTTAGGAACTTTCCACATTCCCGTTTTAAAACCTTTTATGGATGCGATGTTAGCTTGTTGTACCCCATTAAAGTTTTTTCCTGGGTCTATAGGGCTAAATATCTTCTCACTCGTTATTGAGCTGCTAATAACTGAATTCTAGCCTGTTGAACTATTAGCTCCTATATGACTGAAGAATAAAATTAGAATCAGTGTTGGCGCATTGCTGTCTTAATCCACCCAAATGGATCCTTGTACCTTGAGCTAGCTCAGTAGCCTTTAGCAATAGGTCTTACCAGCAGCACTCCTTGACTTTGTTTTTGGCATGTTACAACCCCAAACGTGTATTTTCTCAGAATTTCACGTGATGGACCAACAGAAAACAATCCAGGGCTTTAAAGTGAACGACTCAGATGTGTTGTTTTTTTTTTTTAATCTTTTGATCAAAAAGCGAGATATGCAGCCTTTTTGATGACTCCAAACAACACAGCATTTACAGGAAAGCTGATGAGGGGTGATCAAAAGATGGATAAAACTCATTGCAGTGCTGGAAGAAAACCTGTTAGAGTGCAACATGTATTCTACTAGGACAAAATAGCTGCTGAATTAGGATTCGGCTGTAATTGCAGCAAAATTGAGCTTGCTGGTCTTTGTCGATAAAACACGTTAAGGTTCTTGGTTGTAACATGGCAAACTGTGAACAAGTTCAAACTGCAGTTATAAACACTAATGATAATAATAACGATAAACATTATTCTGCCCAACCAGTTTGCTCTCTCCATTGACTTCACCTTAAATTCCCCAAAGTAGAGTAAGACATGGTTCCTTCCCCCCATCAAACATCTTTATTGTAGAACCGCCTTCCAGCATTTTCTCTGTTACCTTAAAAGCACGTCTTAAAACATTCTTTTGGCATAAAAGTTATAGTTGATTCTCAGTCCTTTACTCTGTTAGAGCACTAAGAGACTTCTGCTCAGTATCACAACCTTAATTCTGCTTTTTATATGTATAATGTATTAATATCCTGTTTTTTTTTCTATCATTAACTTTGTCCTTTTTCTTCTAGCAGGTATCCAAGCCGTAGCACGTTTGTGTTTTTTTGTGTCTCTCTCCTGCTGTCCCAACCCCCAACTGGTCAAAAGCAGATGGCTGCCTACCCTGAGTCTGGTTCTGCTGGAGGTGTCTTCCTGTTAAAAGGGAGTGTTTCCTCTTCATTTTCATTGCCTGTTTCTCAGTGCACGCTCAGGATGGGGGATTGAATCGAATCAAACGTTCGATGCAATTCGTTGGTTTGCCTTGCTACTGCAAGGCTGCTTAAAGAAATGCAATTATATGGAATTGGATTGAAGCAAATGGGTTCAAATTGGGTTATATTGGATTGAACTGAATTCGACTGGATGGATTTGGCCTCTCATTGAACTTAATCTGAACCTCAGTGCCTTGAGATGACCTTTTGCTATGAATTGTAGCCTCAGAAAATGAACTGAAATGAATGAATGAATGAATGAATTGAAAGAGTTCATCCTGTTGCTGCACTTTTAGAAGAGCTCCGGTTAAAATCCGGGTCTCTTCATACAGATATGTTTCAACCTATGTCTCTATTATTATTATTATTATTATTATTATTATTATTATTACTATTATTATGTGTTGTGCTTGTGAATAGTCATTCTTGAATAAGTCACGAATGCTAAAAGCAACACCGCTGATCCATCTTCCTTCAATTCCTTTCCAGTTTTTAACAACCACAGCAAAGCAGGGACCAGGGAGAGTCCGAGGCCGAAGGCGGGCACACACAGCAGGGACTCGCCCGCTCCTCCACTGCCGCCTCCTCCGCCGCCTCCTCCGCCTCTACTGAGGGAGCGCAGCGAGCGGGCGGAGGCGCGGGAGCACGCCAGGGAGCTCCAGGCCTTGGCCAGCAGTCGGGGCACCGCCAACGGGTTGCCATCGAGGAGAGCGGCTGAGGAGCTACGGAAGCAGGTATGGTCTGGATTAAAGCTGCCGTGGGTCTACTGGAGACGGCGTTAGCAAGATGCTAATAGAAGAAACAGATAAAGGATGCAGTTTTACAGAGACATTTCTGTGGTTGTCTATTAGTTTTGAATACAAATACTTCTCAGCACTTTAGGATACCAACAAAAAGTTAATTTAAGTTGAAAAGTGAAACTCGTACGTTACATGGATGAATTGTGTGCAAAGTGATGTCTGCTAAGTGTTTATTTCAATTCACTTTGATGATTATGGCTTCAAGCTGATAAAATCCCAAAGTTCAAAGTCTCAGATGATTACAATATTTCATAAGCCAAATAAAATAAGAATTTTTATACATTAAATGGTAGCCAACCTTTATTTCCATGTACTTTTCAACCAAACCCCCTTTGTAGCATTAATTACTGCATTTATGCAGCTCTTGAACTCTTACAACACAAAGTATTCATTGCTTAACCCCCTGCCTTAATTTAAATTTAAAGTTAAATGGGACCACAAACAACTTGGTTGCATTTGCGACCAAGCAGTTTTGGTCACAAACGCTGTTTGAGCAGGTGATTTCAAAGAGTGACCGATATCTGCCTCTCGTTGCAGAGGATAGTTGAAAAATGATCATCATCATCTAGCAATAGAGCCTTTACAGATCCTTTTCTTTTTTTCTTTTTCTTTTTTTGTGCCATGGTTAGTTTATTGTTGAGCAGGTAAAAATTCCAAGAAAAATTTTTTAAAACAAAAATAATTTTGCTTTGTTTTTTTTAACTGCTGTGTGATATTTATGGCGAGTACTTTCAGCAACAATTTTGGGCTGCGTGGCAGAAACTAAAGCTTAGCATACATCGCTCTGTACTGAATCTGAATCGTATGCTTTTCAGTGTTTGACCTAATGGGAAAAAAAAAATTAAGTTGTTTGTGATTTTCTAATTTATTAAGATGCACCTGCATACCATCTTCAGAGGTTTTGGTTTCTTTTATTGTTAGCATGCTCTTAATTTCTTTTATCCTCCCATCTGCTACATCTTCCATTCATCTCTCTCTGTATGATTAATCCCAACTCCTCTTTGCCTCTCTCTCTCTCTCTCTCTGTCTCCTCCACGCTTTTTCCTTTGCTCTGCATTTCTTCCCTCACTTTCCGCATGGTTCAACCTACCCTCTCTTCCGCCTCCTCTCTTCTTCTTCTCCTCCATCCATTGTGTCTGAGAGAGTAATGATTGTGTTTTGGCCTCCTGCGACTGCAGCTATATTTAGTAGCGCTGGCAGAGAGCTGCGAAAATTCTGCCTTCCCTCTTTGTGGCACTTAACGGGTTTCAAGGAACCCCGCAAAGTGAAAACACAGGAAAAGAAGGCCCGACGAAAGCGTCGGTTCGAAAACGGGCTTCGCCTTGTCACGTTGGACAATTAAAAGCGACTGTCTGCTGAGGCTCTTTGTTTTGGCTCGCCTTTTTTCTCCTCTCCACCTTCTACATTATGATTCCCAGCCTTTTAAATGCCAGTCTTCATCCTGCTCACTGTTGCATGGCGCAGCTGCTAATGCACACTTAGACCCATAGTTTATGTTTTAAAGTGGTTGGTATTGTCCACTAAGAGCAGCAACAAATCTTAATGAGACCGACTTCCTGCCAAGACAAACTTTATAATAATTTCCTAGCAGTCTGTTGGCACTCTGTGTGATATTAAGACTTACTTTACGTTTCTTTCTACTCTTTTCCTCTCTGCTCACTCATCTTCTCTGTCTCTTTTCCTTAATTTACCCATAAATTAGAGCGAAAAGTATGTGTTCACCATATGAACTCAAGATACACATGCACATTTATTCACCCACTGAAAAAACGCGGGCTCAGCCATACCAAAGGTGAAGTGATCATCCAGGCGAAAAGCAATCCAGAGTTTGTGTATGTTCAACCTGAAGGGCTACAAGCATTATCATAATGCAATTTGCTGCGACTCGGCTCTCGCTAATTTAATAGCAGCGTGTATCAACAAAATCCGTGCAAATTCAAAGGACCCTTCAGAAAATAATAGAGTCTATGAGATTGATAAGACAAAATGAAGCCAAATTATGTCTTAATGTTGGTTCTGGTATCGCACAGATTATGTCTTTATATATTTGAGGATGATATGAATGCCTCTGCAGAAGTATGACTTTGTCATCTGTAGAGTTCCTTGCAAAAAATGTTGTTCATTTTAAACTTTTGCATTGGATCGAAAGCATCAGTTTTTACCACAGATTTTGAACTGGATTTATGTCTGGGCTTTGACTGGGCCATTGTAACGGATGAATACGGTTTGATAACCACTGTGTTGCTGTTCAGGCTGCATGTTTAGGGCCTCTGTCCTGCTGGAAAGCGAACCAGTATTTAGAGCCTTGATAACACATTTTCTTATAGGAATATCCTGTTTTTAGCTCCATCCATCTTCCCTTCAGCTCTGACTAGCTTCCCTGTCCCTGCTGGAAAAAGAAGGGGAAAAAAAAAAAAAACCCAGCATGTAACCACCCAGTTTAATGGTGGGGACGGTGTGTTCAGAGTATTAGTTTTCGCCACATAAGGCATTTTGCGTGTTGGCCAAATTTGGTCTCATTTGGCTAGAACACATACTTCTACTTACTTTCTGTGTCCCTTACATGACTTGTGGTAAACTGCGGATGGGCTTCTTTCAATAATTCAACAGTCCGGCCACTTTTCAATAAAAGCCACATTTGGAGTATGAATGAATTGCAGATGTCCTGTTGACATCTGTAATTTTGTTGGCAGATTTGGCCGCCTGGAGCTCTGGATCTCGGCAGCAGCGCCTATTTAGGCTCTTGTTTTGTAACTAAGCTGTGCTCCTTGATCTTCATGGTGCAGTTTGTTCACTATTACTCCTAACAAACCTCTAAGGCCTTCACAGAACAGCTGGACCTATATTGAAATTAATTAATTACACACAGGTGCACTCTAATTACTAATCAGTGCTCTTAATTATTTTGTCTTCACAATTATGTGCTACTTTGTGTTGGTCCATTACATGAATTGAAGTTTATGGTTTTAATGTGGAATAATTTTGAAAGGTTGAAGGGATGATACAGTCGTGAAAATGATACCACACAATATCCAAAACATCAAAAACTAGCACTGAGAAAAGTTGCTAGAAAAACAAACGCACAAACAGACACGTCACATCGAAAGGTCCCGATCATCGGCACTGATTTTAGTTCGTATTTTGTGTAACTTTGTCGCATCCTATATCTTGGAACATGTTTCCTTGCTCTTTTTATTGGCCAGAAATCCTTGATTCATAGAAAACTGCATCACTACAGGAAATTCAGAACATACGAATGTAATTGTTTCCCCTCAAATGTCACAAACTTGCCATCTACTAGTTTTCGCTGTCGCTGTGAGAACATGTAGGAGCAACTGGCAAGACCAAATCTCCATGTTGGGCTTCTCCTCTCTTTCCCAGGGTTAAATTTCCTCTTTTCTTTTTCTATTCTCTGTCTGGCCTTCTCCCTTCTTCTGTCTGTATTCATCCCCTCCTCCTGCTCCTCCTCTCTGGGCCAACTCCTGCAGATGTTGGTTATAAAATAAAATAAAAAAGAGTCTTCCTGCAAGCCCTCAGCTGGGCTATAGCAACACATGATGTCATCTAGACCCTCCTCCCTCTCCCTCCCCTTCCTCTCACGTGCAGACGAAGTCCTTTCTGCTTCTGTTTGCTCTTGGCTCTTGGTTTTCTCTCAATTGGTCTCATCGTCCCTCTGAGTCCGTTCAGATTTTTATTGCTTTGTGTCATTTTTTTGTGCTGCTTTCTTTCCTTGTTTCCCTGCTTTCATTCCTTCCCTGCCCTTCTGTCTCTTTATTTACCAGACAGAGTAATTGCACGGACAACCATCAGAACAGGTCTGCTGAGCCCCCTTGTGGTGGAAAGTGGGACTGTCAGTCTGAACCGCTTGGTCAGCAAACCGTAGCTGGTTAGATATCAGTCAGTCTGAACAAAGTTAATTAGTTTTAGTATAAACACCATGAAGAAAACAAACAGCTCGGACATTTTGGGTCATTCGAAAATCAGTCTAATTTGTAAGCAAGGCACTCCTTCACAATATTCATCACATGCTGATAAATTCTCCGCTTTATTGTTTGGTTTCTTTTCCCTTTATTTCACACCTTTCCAACACTCCCTCCTTCTTTCCTTTTCACCCTTTTTTTCCCTCAACCATTGTGTGCATGTGTGTTAGGAGGAGGGGGAACTGATTGACGGAGGCTGGGTTAGGTTTCAGCGCGCCCTTATCTTTTAATGGCCCGGTCTTTGTGTTGGCCCCTGCCACCTGAGACGAACACAATACAATACAATACATGTGCATGCACACGCACGCACGCACGCACACACACACACACGCGCACGCACACACACACACGCTCTCACCGGCATGAATATGAGTGTGATGTGAGAGGCTTTCAAAGGAAAACCTGTCAATGGGCCGGCTGTAGCTCACCTCCTGTGGTGCCCCGGCTGTGATTGATAACTCCATCTCTACTTTCTTCTTCTCCTCACCCCCCATTCTTCTCTTCAAGCTTATCTAAACAGAGGAGCATAAAGACCCCGCAGACAGATTACAAGAACCCCAGAAACATTTCTCATGTCTTTATGAAATGTAAAGTACTCTTGCTGTGCTTTTGAACAATGGAGAACAGAATAACAATCAATCAAAATTTTTATGCTGGATAGCATCAGCATAAAATTGGAAATATGTTTCAAGTTATTATTTAATTATGAGTCATAAGGAAAATATCAGTTTGACTAAATAAGGCCTGGAACTGAACCCTGTGCTACCCCATGGACAGGATCTTGGCGTTGAATGCACCAGAAAGGCCTCTTTGTCCAGATGAAATGGCTCAGGAGATAGATTTTTCTGCTTTACCCATTAGCTTTAAAAAAAAAAAATTAAAAAACCTTTCAATTTACAAGTTTCTTAACTCTTTATTCACACAGAATAATCTAAAGGAAGGTAGAAATTCACTAAAGAAAAGATAATCCCCAAGTTGGTGTGAAAGAAAGACATAAAAATAACAAAGATAAGAAAGGTAAAGCTATGCCGGATTCTAGGTGCACAAATGAGCGTTACTACAGATCCTTCCTCCCAGCAGCTGTTAGACTATATAACCATCGCTGCTCCCAACAAGCTCAAACTCAGTGTTTCCATATTATCCTACTATTGTGTGTGTGGAAGATCAAGCATAAAAAGAACAAGAGCAGCAGAATATAACTTGATCAAGGGAAATGAGGTTGACATTTGCCAGACCCAAAAAAAAAGTTCAGCTGTAAACTGGCTGTGGACTCTCTCAACAAGCAACAGGACAACCACGTTTGTTCCTGAAACTCTCACTCACGCACTTCAAAGCACCCGTCCAATAAAAGACAAGCAAGTAAAAAAGGCTATTTTTGTTTAGCCAAATGGGATTTTTACCACGTGCCAATGACCCCCACCTCCTACCTCATACTGTACAGCCATCTGTTAATGGAAACCACAGAGCCATACCTGCTTCTCAGCTCATGTTTTTCATGTTTTTTCTTTTGCTCTCTAAACTGTTGTTTATCCCCTCATGTTGTGGGTTTGCTATTGTATAAATCTGAGGCACAGTGTTGACAGTAAATGGAAGATTTAAGCAGCCTAGTCGATTTTTTTTTTTTTCTTTTTTCCAGACTTTACTTGCTGAACGCAGCGTTCCACAAATAGCTTAGGATCTGTCTAACCAAACGTTTCAACATGCAGCTAGAAACGGTGTGTGACCTCTTCATTAGGAAACACCCACGTTCCTACGAGTTGTTCTTTCTGAAAATTATATCTGTGTGGGCATATTGTGGAAAATTATCTTAATTATTATGTCGGCACGGTTGTATTTATAACTCAGAGTTAATTTGAAACACAGCAATGACACAAAATGTAATCAGACCCATCACCACCTTTTTTTTCCTAGAAAGCATCCCTAATATTCTGCTAATCTTTTTTGTTTCCCCTCTTTATTTATCTCAGGTCTCGAAAGTGAATGGGATGACGCGGGCTGGCTCGGCACAAGCTGTCAGCGGTGCCAGGAAGAACCACGACTTACGACTGCCGTCCAAAACTGTGAAGAAGTACACAGCCACCGTGTCCAAGGGCCACGTCACCTACACCAAAGCCAAACAGAAAGAACTGGGCAAGAAAACCAAACTCAGCAGCAGTAACAAACACAACAGCGCCGCCTCGGCATCATC
Organism: Poecilia mexicana; assembly: GCF_051168715.1. Classification (NCBI taxonomy): domain Eukaryota; kingdom Metazoa; phylum Chordata; class Actinopteri; order Cyprinodontiformes; family Poeciliidae; genus Poecilia; species Poecilia mexicana. Next base: position 14,515,091 of record NW_028263380.1, on the reverse strand, counting down.
GTCAGCGAACAATCACAATCAGCACAGCCAGCCAGCAGCCAGCAATCGGCTGGCCAACTCAGGAAAAGCAGCGGCACCAGCCCACCACAGCAATGCAAAAACCCGCAAACAGGTGCTATTATCAAACGGGCTGCACAAAGCGGCGGTCAACGTGCGACCCAACGGCAGGCTAAACGGGCAGTGGCACAATGCCTCAGCCAAGGAGGACGGGCAGAAACAGTGCCAGCAAGGCCACGGGGAGTGCCCGGGTCGAGAGGGACTGCGAAACTCCAAGCGGCGTCTGGAGGTGGTGCTTAACTCTGTGAGTACTGGGGTTGTTGTGCAGAAAGCCAAAACGAGTGGCTCCGAGGCCAAAAAGGCCAAGCTTCAGCCCGCACCACTGGAGACGCGCAGCAGCAGCAAAAAGGTGGCCAACGACGAGAGAGCTGCCAGGCAGAACGGCACCCTTACCACTCCGGTTTCTAATGGACACGATGCAGAGCAGCCCACCCCGCCTAAACAGACTCAACCTGCTACTCCACTTCCACCTTCTACTCCACCGCCTCAACAAACGCCACCTCCTTCTACACCAGCAGCCAACGTGGAGCCAGTGAACCAGCGGCCCAAGCGCGCATCGGCCGGCAAGCTGATGTTGATACGACAAGCACAGCAACAGCAAAGCAGGTTGCATGGTCGCAGCTCCTCCTCATCCCCCTCAGTAGGCCACAATAACGCACCAAACCCCAGTCGAGCCAGCACTACCTCAGACCCTCAGCAAACCTCTGCCTCCTCTCCCTCGTCCTGCAACAACTCGTCTATGCTTCCTCCCACCAACGGCCCAGGCCAGATCAAACCAGCAGCGTTGCGGCTCGCGGACCGCGACAAGGAGTGGGAGCACGAGAAAGAGCTGACGCGGCAAAAGGAACGTGAGCAGGAGAAGGAGCGGGAGCGCCAGCGGAGCAAGCCAGAGGGCTGGGCGGCGCTGGGCGAAGTGCCGGTCTTCCGGCCCACTCAGCGAGAGTTCCAGGACCCTCTGGTGTACTTGGACGCAGTGAGGGAACAGGCCGAGGTGGCTGGCATGTGCCGTGTGGTGCCACCGCAAGACTGGCGGCCGGAGTGCAAGCTGAATGAGGAGATGCGCTTTGTTACACAGGTGCAGAGGGTCCACATGCTGGGCCGACGCTGGGGCCCAAATGTGCAGCGGCTGGCTTGCATCCGCAAGCACCTTAAATCTCAGGGCATTACCATGGATGAGCCACCCGTCATTGGTAAGAGAGCCAAATGGGAAGGCACGTTTGGTTGTGAACGGGAAAACTACTTTTAGTAGTATTCGAAATGATTAAGTGTTAAGCTGCAGGCTTCTGCAGATAAACACTGAGAACAAGACCTCTTGATTGTACAGGAGTGAATTAAACCATGACAGTCAGTTTTGAAGCAGTAAGCATTCGGGATTTTTAAGGTGTAGATAGAAAGGATGGCACTCGGGTACAAAGTAAAACAAAACCTATTTGGAATTTAGCAGAGTGTTCACTAATAGTTGTGTTTGAGAAATACCAATCAGTGAAATGTCATAATGTTGCTCCTCCTCTTTGCATGTGTTGTCATTTTTTATTCTTCCAACAGATTTCATGTTGTCTATAGAGGACAGTAACAATATGTGTTGTTTTGGCACAAAACTTTAAGGCTAGTAAAGATGAATCTTTCTTCCTCTTCCTGTTAGCTTATAAATCTTTACCAGACTTCCAGTCACCTTAATTTTTTTATTATGATAATATAGAGAAAACTTTTCATTTTTGATGACCGTGTATGCTGTCATGCATCTATCAGGGTGTTGTTTTCATTTTTTTCCTTCAGCTTGTTTCGTTGTTTATATAGAGCCTCATTTAAATCAGCTCAGTGTAGCGAGTGCTGTTGCAGCTGCTAGCCAGACAGAGCTGGCATCCAGTTTGCCACAATGGAGTGTCTGTCACCAGCCAAAATATCTTTCCTCTCAATGACTTCCTGTAGCATCGCCAGGAAATCAGTTTGGCATCAAGAGCAATTTGCCTCTCTTTTTGCCAGAGTGATCGCCTAGAGAGTTGTTTTTTACAATGCGTAATGACCAAATTAAATAATTTAAGATGATGAAAAGGTTTGATCTGATCTGCGAGTGCTACGCCTGATGCTGCAGTTCTCACTCTGTGAAAATGCACATGCAGAACGGGTTATAAAGTTGCTCTGGTGTCACTCCTCTGACACCTGACCTTGTGTGTCGAGGTCTCGGTAAAAACAGAGACATTAGATTTTTTTTAATATTGCTGTCATGTTGGATAATAGGGACACAAACCAGCATGTTCCACTGAAGAGAGGGAAGATTCTGTAAAAATATCAAAATGGTTTCCCAACTGATGAGCTGTCTTTAGCATCTTTTATATAGACTGTTAGAATAATTAGCATTGTTAGCTTTATTAACTGTGAACTGAAGGTATTCTGTGGGCAATTTGCTTTAAGGATTACAAAATCTTGCCTATTCCATGATGGTAGTAGAAAGCTCAAGTGGTTCCCACAGTCAGTATTTGCTGCTTTTAGGGACATGTCTAAGTGAAGAAGACACTTTGGCTTCAGAGAAATGTATAAGTAACAGCTGTTACTGGAAAAGCAGCATATTTTCTTTAAACAAAAAAATACTTAAAGTTCTACCACCAGTTTTGATGTTAGCCGTGACAGGTAAGCTAACCCTCTGTTTGCTTTGTGCAGGTGGCTGTGAAGTGGACCTGTCACGTTTTTTCCAGCTCATCAATGACATGGGCGGCATGCAGCAGGTCATGGACCTGAAGAAGTGGACCAAGCTCGCCGACCTCCTGCGAATCCCCAAGTCGGCACAGGACCGGCTGGCCAAGCTGCAGGAGGCGTACCTCCAGTACATCCTCTCCTATGACTCTCTTAGCGCCGAGGAGCGCCTCCGGCTTCTGGGCGATGTGCTGCAAGAGAAAAAGAACCTGGAGTCGCGCCAGGGCCCCCTGGAGGGCCTCTCGGATTCTGCTGCGCACGCCTTGCCACGCTACGAGCCCAAAAACGGGTTGGTGGGCGGAATAGTCGGAGGGACGACCGGGAACCATCGCACCAACGGAGTGTACCACCGTCTGAAATGTCTGAAGGAGCTGGAGGCTCAGGTGAAAGCGGGCCGACGCCGGCTCTTCGCTCAGGAAAAACAAGGCAAAGAAGACAGGCATAACGGAGAGCAGCGACTGGAGGAGGACCGGGGCGTTCTCAGTGATCAGTACAAGTGTATTTACAAGGTGAGGATGAAAACATGCCGCACACAAGAGGCATATTGACGAGAGGCATGAAAGGGCATCTATTTCTGCTGTTTTTTTTGTTTTTTTTTTCCTTCTGTCAATGAGTGGACATAATAACTCTTATTGTCATTTAAGGATCGTCTGTTGGTTTGTCGTCAGAGGTAGCAATGCAGCATGGAAGCGTCTTTGAATCTTGATTCCTTTTTGCCTCAGTTTTGTGGTTTCTCTTGTGTAACTTTTAACCAGCTGAAAGACACATTTGCGTTTTGGCAGCTACTATCCGGTTGGTTTTGGCCTCTCAAAATTAATTCTCTGAGCAGTACAATGCTTGTGTACTGTCACAATGAGACTCACTCTTCAATAAAAGAGGAAAAAAAACACTTTTTACCTCAAGTTCGGGGGCCAAGGTTTCATTGACCCTCCCACTTTACAGCAACCACTCTCGCTTGTGGTCTCGTTCACACCATGGCACATAGCAGAAAAACTGACTGTGATAAAACTGTTTTTCCCTGAGTTTTATACTTTACCTGCCTGTCTTTTTGTCTTTATCGAGTTCTTCATGAGAGAGGAGCAGCTGAAGTGCTGCTGTAATCTCAAACCTCTGTAACTCGTCAGAGGTTTGGTTTCATCAACTGGCAAGAAATGCGATTTACGGGATCATAACACTGTTTCACCATCTGTCATTTAAATGCTTTTTAAATTGTCTCTGCAAGTTTTAAGATATTAATTCAGCAATATGGCACAATTTTTTCTCAGCCTGAATTGTTAGGACCAAGCATTAATTGCGTTGCGTATCTGGAGCTTTTAGTCGACTAAAACACGACTTTGTTTCAGTCATGGTCAGAGTTGATACGGCTTTAATCACAAAGATATTACCCATTGAAATTTGAAGTATGAGTAATGCAGTTCCAGTCGGAAGTGTACATACACTCATCCTCAGGATGTGACTTTAATGATTTACTTGAATCCCTCTTTTGGTTGCATATGGTGCAGCACAAGTAAGTTAGAGGACTGGTTTCACAGATTCAGATTGATAGAGGATGTTCTCTGATCTGCACAAATTTACAAATACCAATGCAGGTTCAACTAATATTTGTTTAAATGTTCCTGAGAAGTTTCCCAATATAAATGTTGGGTAACTTTTTATACACCTTGCCAGGGTTATGGTATAATCCTGGCTGTATAAATGATTTCAGCGTTTTTTTCTTTAGTGCTTTCACCTACTACTGGCAGCAAAGCAGACTAATACTGCCACTGCAGTTGGTACAATGTTCTTGGACTTAAGTTTTCATCCGAGAACTCCTTGTTCTTGTGCACAAACAGGTCAGTCTTGGTCTCATCTGAGCCTTACTTTTTATCTGAGGTGGACAGTTTTCCATTCACATATGTGTCCCCGATGGGGGACGGGCCCCAGATGGGATTGACTAGTTACACAAAGGCCCCTGCTAATTGCCATCACAGGTGGAAAAACTGCTCACGAAGTCAGTGACCCTTTTGAGATCCACCTAAGACTTGCGTAGAGTTCCCAATGGTTTAGCTGATGAACAAAACCAGTTGGGAACACAAATGGTTTCCATATAAGATTCTGATTACAAGTCCAAACTCGCTTAGTTCTCATTGAGCCTAACCAATATCCATATGAGGCCCATATGTTGGATACAGTTGGGTGTTCTGACAGAAAATTGTGTTTTGGAATGGAAAACAAAGGCTAATATTAAGCTTCTGGACTGGCTCAGAACCCAACCAATTGAAAACATATGGACTGTTTTAATGCCCAGCCTGTACCACAAAACAATGCACTCGAATGTTTCCAACTATCCAGACAGAGGTCCAAGAGGTTTTCTTGCAACTCACAGAGAGGCATTGAACCAAACAGTAGTGTGGGTGTTCAGATATTTGAGCCTGCATGTACAATTTTGACCTTGTGCAGGTGAGAGGAAATCTACAGTACATTCCAATCTGTGCACCCATTTCTTGACGGGTTTTATTGCATCATGTCATCTCAAAAACGAAAGGTTCAAATGGGTCATTAAGTTATCGCATTCACGCTGATATAGTGAGTGTATGTAAACTTTTGAGCAGACCATATCTTTTGCTCGATTGATGGAAACGTCGGCTTGTCGTTTTTGTGCCTTCCATATCTTCTGAGCGAAATATGTCTCTGCAGCTGTGTTCTCTGTACGCTACTCTGTAGGCCTTATGTGCACATGGATTCACATGCACAATATTCCCACCACTATTTCCTCTTGGCTGCTTTGCTGATCTGGCTGGTTGAAATGTAGGTCAGGTAAAAAAAAAAAAAACCCAAACAAACAACAACAAAAAAGCCAAACTACTCCTTTCAAAATGTGTGTGTTCTTTAGCTCTATACATTATTGTTCATCTTCAGCAGGACTGATTTGTTGTGCACACATGTGTTGTTGAGTTGAAGGTAATTCAGCAGTTCATCCAGTCCTGAAAATGACTTTGGTAACTTTCTCGCACGTTCACTTTGACTCTGAAGCAAACTTTAATCATCTCAAGTATGGATCTCATTGGATTTTTTAATTTTTTTTTTTTAATTTCCCCCACTCCCTCACTCCCTGTCTCCCACGGAAACCGACTCCCTCCCTATCTGACCTTCCTTTGAAGAGCTGAGATCCTGCCAACAGACATGACCCAGAACAATCAATGACTCCGTCACAACATGCACAGCTTAGATTTGTGGGCAGTTTTTGATTATAAGAGGCCTCTAAGAAGGAGGTCCGATTTCACTTGTCCTGTCAAGAGAACAAAGTGCTTGTCAGGAGTATAATTATGGTTTCTAAATGATTAAGAAGTATTTGAACTGTCAGGAAAAAAAACCAAGTATATTTGATTTAACTTTATTATACTTCTTTGGATGAGATTTGACAAATCTCATCTAAATAAGTTGCTTTGAGCTCGAGGATTTGACAAGGTTAAGGCATACAGTGAGCAGATTTGTAGATGTAGGACTCTCATAAAATAGGATAAATATACATTTGTCTGTAAACATGTCATTTTATCCAGTCTTTGACTTAAACTTTGAAGTTTGGAGGGGGAAAAAATTATTCCTTTTACTAATTTTCTCTTCACATCCTTCCTTTTGGTTTGCAACTCCATGGTTTCTTTTTCCTCAATCATGACATTTAGTCTCTTCCAATGGATAATTTAGCATTTTTTTTACAGGGGAAATCGGTTTCCTTGACCAACTTCTTCAGGATAGCCCGGAACACCATGACCATGTGCTTTAATAAGGAACCTGGAGCTGCTGAGGTTGAGGTAAGCGCCTCCAAAAAAAAAACCCACATCAAACGAGAAAAGGAAAGTCAACAACTTTTAGTGGCTGAATTTATTCTGCAACTGTGGGTAAAATGAGAACGTCAAGCTGCTGAAGGAAACCATTCATCACTTCAGTACAACACCTGGAATACGCTTCATGCATTTCTAAGTCAACAGTTTTCCCTTTTTTTTTTGTCTCTTTTTACAGCAAGAATACTGGAGGATAGTGGAGCAGAGAGACGCCCACGTGGCAGTCCACTGTGGAAAGGTGGACACCAGTACACACGGCAGTGGTTTCCCAACAGGAAAATCAGAGCCATTTTCAAAGTAAGGGCCTCGCACTTAATATCCTAAACATTCGGATGAACGAACGTGAGCTGCAAAATCAGAGTTTTCACCGGTTGTTGTCGAAACCTCAGCTCAGACGTTACCTTAGTGACGTGGCAACGACACGGCTTAAGCTCATGTTATGCCACGCAGATGCTCTTCCTGCGCTGATGAAGAACCTCTTATCTCGACGTGACAAATGCATGGAGTGGTTCAGACTAATTCGGCTAATGAGCGTTTCACCTCTTTTAGCCCCTAGTAAGACGAGGATTGAAATTTCAGCTTCGGTGCGGCAGGAACAAAATTGTGAACGCTATTCAACATCCGGGTCTGACAAAGACAGATTGTCTTTGTAGAGCAATCTGCAGGAGGATTCACAAGTGTCTCGTTGAAGATGTTTGTTAAATATAATTTTTTCCCCTCGCTCCTCAGACATGGATGGAACCTCACCGTTCTCCCAAATAATTCTGGATCCATACTGAGGCATCTGGGTGCTGTGCCTGGTAAGAAGTTACTGTATTTGTATATTTCTACAGACCAACGAGCTTTATCAGGCGCATCTTGTCAAATGTTGTGCGTTACTCTGCCTGCGGTGAACTCGGCAGTCATCAACGCCTCCGTCCCATTTTTTTCAGGGGTGACCATTCCCTGGCTAAATATTGGCATGGTCTTTTCTACCTCATGCTGGTCTCGAGACCAAAATCGCCTTCCATATATTGATTACTTACACACTGGTGCTGATTGCATTTGGTAAGTGTCACCGACCTGCGTTTAAGATCTGCCACATCGTGGTAACACGCAAAGCTTAGATTAGCGGGATGAAACCTCTGTTCTCTGGCAGGTATTCTGTCCCTGCTGAGGAGAAGGCTAAGCTGGACAAGGTGGTCCATACACTGCTTCAAGCCAATGGCACCCCAGGACTAGAAATGCTGGAGAAGAATATTATGGTGAGTAGTGTCTGTGTGGGAGCAGTGGTCTTGTTTCTTTAACTTTTGCTTCATGCCTTTGTATGAATGTGTAGAAAGATATTTGCATATCTAGACTCTCCGTCCATCCAACCAACATTTAGTTCGTTCCGTGACAACTTTAGCCGTGTCCTGCCTTAAATACCAGAAGCAAAATTTATTTTAGATCTGAAAAGTATAACATTTGGTCAGATTGTTTGGGAACTCTTCCCTTACTCTTTCTCTCTCTCTCTCTCTCTCTCTCTCGTTGTTAACCCTCCAGATCTCTCCAGAGGTGCTGTGCCGTGAAGGCATCAAGGTTTACCGTACGGTCCAGCGGAGTGGTCAGTTTGTGGTCTGCTTCCCCGGTGCCTTTGTCTCTAAAGTGTGCTGTGGCTACAGCGTGTCGGAGACGGTGCACTTTGCCACGCCACACTGGATGAACCTGGGTTACCAGGCTGCAAAGGTCAGTCCATGACACCAGGTGAACATTTTAGTTGTGCTGAATATGAGCAGATATACCCAGCAGTAACTTGGACGTTGGGTCAAATAAAGCAGACATTTTTCTTTTAATTTAATTCAACATTTTTAACTCTGCAAGAACAATCCAACAAGTATTTACTTGCGCAAAAGGGATATTTGGAAAGAAAAGTCGACTGTTTACATCGGTTCACTAAAAGAAATGAATTCCATATGTAACATGTGATTTATGCTCGTTTTTGCCCAGGACCTGAAATTTCGTTGCATAGCCAAGCCCTTCTCCATGGAGAAGCTACTGTATCAGATCGCCACCGCCGAGTCCAAGAGGGACAACGGCCTTCTCCTCACCACCATCTCCACCCTACTCAAAGACCTCAGGCAGGATGCCACACCACACAAAAACACTTCTTTATAATGTCACAGATCTAAAATAAGTCTTGATTTAAAATATTCATAAAGGGACCAGGTTAGGGCTTTGACTTGTAGAAGACTGAAAGGCTAGACTTTTTGTGTGCAATAACATAGTATAATATAAGTATTTACGCCAAAATTTTAAATAAAATTATACAGCACGAAGGGATCACTTATTTATTTTAATATATTGTGTTGTTATTTTGATGCACAGACTAGAGCAGAAATGTCCTTTAAATTTAGAAGTAGTAACTACGTGTTGTTTACAGTGCTATACATTTTTGTCTCAATTGTATCATTTCAGGCATTTTTTGAATAACACAAAAATTAATTGGGTAATTAGTTTCCTGCAGTCGACCGCTTTACAGATCCCACTTCTAGTTTTCCAACAGTACTTTTAAATTCACATTACTTGTATGAGGGAGACTATATAGTGATTCTTTTTGCTTTCGCACCATGACAGTCAGAAAAGTGGGAGCCTTCCTTCAGGCAGCTCACCAGCAGGGTGCAGCAACTGATGTGGGAGAGGGTCAGTGTTGTATTACTCTAAAAAAAAAAAAAAAAGGAAGGATTATCCTATGAGGCACCCCAATTAAAGTACTTTAGTTGGTGGAAAGAGTGTGATGGAAACTTTGATCAGTTTTGAAGCTGTCATTTTTTTTTTTTTTTTTATTACTTTGGTGCTTGTAGCTGACCTGGTGCCTATAAAGATCAAACACATATACTTTTTTCTAAGTGTGTTACTTCCTGTTAAATTCTTTGCCCGTTATTTGTCCACGTTGTTTTGGGAATACGTATAAACATTTAGTAAATATCACCAGAGAAACTTTACTCCTGTTTGCTCAGTTGCAATCAAACGTCGACAGGTTCTGCTCTGCGCTTCCTGAAAACGGTCTCCTGTCTCTTTCTGAAACCTGCTTCTCGCTCGCCCTCCAGGAACATAGAGTTGCACCAACGTCAGGAACTTTATAACGCGGGTTTGCTGTCCTCTGCCCGGTACGGCACGCACGACGGCAACCTCTGCCCCGCCGACGGGCGCAAGAAGCCCCGTGGGAAATGGCTGGCACTGGAGTCCTTGGAGAGACGCTGCCAAATCTGTCAACACCTCTGCTACCTGTCCATGGTGAGAGCAGAGTGTCTAAACTAAACCTTTTCACAATAATCCAGTGAGAACCATGATCTAAGAGCGGAGGACATTTATAAAGGGTTGCAAACATCCCTGTTGCTCTTTGATCTGTTTTCCTAGTGGTAATATTGTATCGTTTTCACATCTTTGCAGGTGGTTCAGGAGACGGACAACGTGGTTTTCTGTCTGGAGTGTGCACTGCGCTACGTGGAGAAGCACAAGTCCTGCAGGGGCCTTAAGATGATGTATCGATATGACGAGGTGAGATGTTCTCTCTGTGTCCAGAAGGGGGCGGCGTCAACTTAGAAATAAAACTGAACACTCACCGTTGACACTCTTTCAGAATGCTTTTGTCGGCTTATGAATAAATGATTAAACTCTGGCTGCTGAAAGCGTAACCAAATTTATTTACACTTGAACTTTTCTCGTATTCTCTTTGTTTTTTCTCTTTTTACTTAATGTACATTTGCAAATGCATATCCTGCAGCTGCGGGTTAACAAACAACAATGTTATGAAAGTTAATCAGTTTGCTCTAATGCAATTCAAAAAGTGAACTTCATATATTCTCTAAATTTTGTTCATGCAGAAGCATGTATTTCATGCATTTATTTTGATTAATGTTTCTTAAAGAAAATCAAATCTCATAAGATTAAAAGTTTACATAAAACCAATAAAAACAAATATTCATGCAGAAACGTTAGCCTTCTGAAAACTGCGTCAGTGTACAGAACACGCCGTCACAGGCTGATCAGGGCGCAGTGAAATGCACCTGTGCTCGATTAAACAAGAGCATCTTCCCAACCCTGGAACTGTGGAGATCATTTTAAGTTCTTTCAAAAACGAAAATGTCTACAAAAGTAAAAGTTCACCCCACTTGTGTTTGTGCTCATCCCATTTTCCGCAACACTGTTCCCGTACAGGAGCAAATCAACAGTCTGGTGAACCAGGTGTGCGGTAGGGCCATGCTAAAGAACGGAGGGGTCGGCGTCGGAGGAGGAGCCGTCATTGTTAGCGGAGGAGTGGGAGACTCTTGCCACACTCTGAGCCCCGCCAAAGCGTCGCCAGCCAAGCGGGGGCCCCGGAAGCGCGCCACTGTGGAGGTGTCCCTGGCCCGCCTGTCGTCCATCCACATGCCGAAGGCGGCGGCCGTGTCCTGAAGCGGACAAGCGGGGGATCTTCTGCCACTTCTGTTTTGTTTCTACATTAAGCAGGATCACTAATCCCCCCCCCCCCCCCCCGCACCCCCACCACCCAGCCCTCACCCGAGCTCAGTCTCCATTTCGCTCACCTCTCCTTTAGCGACAGCTTGTTTCTGAAAAACAGAAAAATAAACGCAAAGCAAGATGTCTTTTTTGCACTAGTGTGAAAGAAGAATTAGTTTTTATCTCGAGTGATATTTTTTATGATTTTATAGTCTCCCCCCTCCCCCCACTCGCCCCCGACCTGCTCTGAATCAACAGTACAAGCATTAACATTCAGAGGAAGACTTGACAGGGCCCCATTTTTACCCCTCCGTCCTTTCTGACTCAGAATGGGTTACATTTGTTACCTTTTTCTTGCATCACTTGCTCCTGAGACTGAACCCCCCCATCCCTGTTAAAATTTGGAACGAATAAAATGGATCCCCCACCACCATGTTTAAGTTTTTTCCCCCCTTCCAGATGACGTTAAGTAGTTACCCAAAGTTTCTCTCTGTCCTTGATTTTAAGGAAGAAGAGTCCTTTCTTATTGAATTTTATGCGTTTGTGATGCATTTCCTGCAGATTTTCTTTAAAGGAGGTGATGCAAGATTTAAAAACTTGAAAAGACGATGTTGGTTGGCTACATTTTTTGAGTTCTATTTTGAATCTTTAGCTTTCTTTTTTTTTCTGCTAGGTTTGGTTTTGTTTCTCCTTCTCGTATTTTATTTTGTTTCGTCTGTCAGCGGACGTGAGCGAAACAGAGCCTCACTTCCGCGTCGACACGGAGGGATCTCTCGCCAGAAATCAGTGCCTGACACTTGGCGAGGAGATCCGTTTTATTGGTGCTGTTGGTTATAATTACTGTATAACAACACAAAAAAATAAAAATAAAAAAAAAAGATGTTTGAGGGGGGCGTTTGGTGCCTGCTTCACGCCCCACAGGTCAGAAAGGCTTTCAGGCTTTTCTGGTTCTAGATGTGCAATCGTGTTAACATTCCATTCTTCCAGTCCTCTTGTTTCATCTGTACCAGTAAACATTAATTATTATTATTATATTATTATTTTGGGGTTTTTTGTTTCCCATTTGTTGAGCTGATGTGTTATCTCAAGTAGAGCCACTAGTTAATGAGTGTAAAATGTGAAATATCGATTTTTCTTTCTTTGCTTTTTTGCTATTTTGTCCCCTTTTTTTTCCAGATATATTATGAGTAATTTTTACAGAGGAAAAAAGTCCAACACAAACAAACAAACATCAACCTTTTTGTACATATATCCTGTAAATTTCTTTAAATACTTGAGCCTTTTGCCGGGGTTAAGTAAGAAAGAAAAGGAAGGAAAAGAATGCAGAAGAGAGAGTTTTCCAGAGAGGAGAGTGCTTGATGAAGAAAAAGCCTTACAATTCCCTTTCTTCATCTGTGTGAGTTAGATGCTTACAGGGTTTTGCTCTGGTAAATGTGTATAAAAATTTTAAGTGCTGCTTATATCACTAAGAAAGAAGATATTGAGTAGCCAATGATTGCCCCCTCCTGACCCCTACACTCCCCCCCCCTCTTTTCCTCCAGCCTAGTTTTGTTTGTTTAGCTTTACTTTTTTAAAGAAAAGGGAAAAAAAGGATATGTTGACAAAAAATGGGTTTTTACATTTTCATTACTGAAAATTCAACAAAAATGTAGTAGCTACTCATGTTGCACTGAGCTTGCCAGTGGTGACTGTCAAGGAAAAAAAAAAAATCCTATAATCCAGTTTGTCGGTATTTGTCCCTCGCAGAAGACTGAACTGTTTTAGGACTATTTAAAGAAATACCAAGGTGTTTTCAGCTTCATAAAAAGTGGTTGTCAAGTTTTTATGGCCTTACAATATATTTTATTCTTACGGGATTTTTTTTTCTTCCAGTTTTTGTTTTATTGCTTAGTTCTCGTTTGTTTTTTTCTTCCATTTTCTACAATATAAACTACTTGCTCACAATGGGATCTCTGGTGACTTAATTTATTAAAGCCGCACGTCGGCCTTTCCTTTCATTGGGAAAGAGTTTCATGTTGGTTATATTTACAGTTTTTTACTTTTGCAGTTTGTACTTAAGGTTTAATAAAAACTTACAGACAATTCACTGTCGGTCCTTTCCAACCTACTTGTGTCTTGTTTCTTTGTGTCGAGTTTTCATTTGAGTACAGGAGAAAATTACTTTGTGCTGCCTCATCAATATTTTATTTGCATGTTATTATATGTCAGTAATATTTAAGTAGAGCCAGTTTTCTCAAACTTTACTGAAATCTGTTTCCAAATCATTAAATACAAAAATGTGGAAATCAAAACGGTTTCATAAGCTTCATTTAAAAGCCACAATCATTTTAAGGAGTTGTCAAAAAGCCATAAGTGCTACTATCAAATTCAGCTAGAAAAAGTAGCATTTCCTGTGAAAATCCAGTGTGAATTCTTTCATTGAACATTTTTAGTGAGAATTGCATTTGAAGTCAAAAGAAATAGGCAGGAGCAGCAGAATAAAGCAAAACACAAATAGAAAAACTTAGAGTAAAAACTTTCAGCTAATGGAAAAGTCCCACCTAAAGAGTATTAGAAATTTGTGCAGAACACCATTTACAAAGCTAAGCTGTAAGGTCAGGACACAGCTTGTAAGCGAAAATGAGCTATAAAGCTAGCTGACTAGAGCTAGCTGACTAGCATCTTGACCTACCTCACATGCTCCATACAGTGTGAAAAGACCCATGTAACAACTAAAATTAGCTAAGAAACTAAATAATTGTAGCATCTAGACTAGCATGCCGACCTACAGTAATGTACTCCATGCAGTGTGAAAAAACTCAGTAATGTAATAAGCAGAAACATTAAAAAACTGAAAGGGTCTACTATCATCTTTCAAAGCAAAACTTTCTGCTTGTATATTGAAAAAAATGGAAAGAAATCATTTTTAGCTAAAATTAGCTAAATAATATAGATTATGCTAATGGTTGTGGGTCACTACTCTGTTTCACAACATTAAATTTGTCCATCCAGATATAACAGCAAAGTGTAAGATGCTAGCTTAAAAGCTTTTAGCTCAATAGTCTGCATGCTAGTTACAGCATACAGACTATCACTAGCATGTTGTCTAAATTTAGTAGGTTTTCATAAAATGTAAAAAAAACAGGTTTGAAGGGAGGATAAGGTGAATGTGTGATAAATGCCAACAATAACCATGCAATACTTAATGGTTAGACATCATTTGACAGCGCTGGATTCCTTAAACACATGATTTACTTTACAATCTTTATTTGTTCTATAACATGCTGTCACTGTAAGGTACAAAGACTGGAGAAAATGGGAGTGGAAAAGAAAGAAGTAACTCCAGCCCAAAGAAAGACTTGGTTTAAAACATCCACATTAACCTAAAGATAACTCAAAATGTAGAGAGTTGGCCAAAAGTAAGAAAAAAAAACAAAAAAAAACAGACATTTGAATTAACTAAACCAAATTAGGGCAAAAATGTAAAACCATTACAAAACAAACAGCCAACTGAGATGTTCTCCTACAAGCTGCAAAGTAAACAAAAACCCACTCACTCCATTTGCATCCAGTGTTTGTGAGCTGCCCCAGTAGCTCTTAAAACTTTAAAGTGCAGTGAAATGACTGTTGTACATCAGCGCTCTTTACTATTCAAAATAAACCCACACAGCAACTTTGAGCCTTGAAAAGACATTTACTCTCAGTGTTGGAGTGGTGATGCCTTACATCTCTGGGGGAAAACAGAATTAATACACACAGAGAAAAGTAATTCCTGGTTTAAGAGACACTTTTCTTTCCAAACATGCAGTTACCCTAACTCAGTAATGAGCAAACAGGCTGTTTTCACTCACACTTTTAATCTTGCTCACATTTCTTTTTTTTTTCCTCAAAATGCTTCGAGGGAAATCAATTCACTCTGAAGCAGAAACATTATTAACAAGTCAAGAAAATTAAACAAAGGGTAAGAAAAATGAAGGGAAAAATGCATTTACACTGCACAAATATTAACAATTTCTGACCCCAAAAACCCCCAAAACTAAATAAAGATTTGGCCTTCAGGCCGATGTCCAGTGCATAGCACGCTCCGAGATGGGGATTTGGTCCTAGTTCAGAAGAAATCTGTCCAAAATGTACAGGTCATGGGCAAGGTTCATGTTTGTTTGTGTGAGCAAATGTTTCTAAAACAGCTGAAACCTCAGCAGAACAGTCAGTTCCGACAGGAATAAAGTCAGAAATTTGGCACATGAGAGCTGGTTGTCACATTTATCCATAATGAAAGTAAGAACAGTTTGTGCCCTCTGCACATCGTTCATCGGCTCGATTCATCTAAATTGCATCAAAAATCTAATTTATACTGGCACAGAAACAGCTTTCGTTCCATCTGTTTAATAGGAGCTTTATGGATATGTTTTACTCAATCAGGACGATCGTCCTGAAGTGAGAACTTTACAAAATTTGAAGCTGCACTTGCTGCATGGTTTTTTTTTTTTCTTCTCCCCGCTTTATCAGGAAAACTGTAGATTTGTCTTAAAAAATGTGGTTGAGCTAAATAAAATAATGTCCGATAAAAGGAAATGAGTTTGGTTTGAGTTTAATACATAACTTTTGTTCCGTGAAAGGAAGATTAGGATCACAGTCCCGAAGGTAGTTCCTTTTTTTTCATTATCAACATATGAGAGGTAAAAACACTACTATATGTTCAGTTAAAGTTCCAACAATCAGAAAACAGGTTTAGGATATATGCACAATACGTTTCACTATAAAGCATGAACAGAATTTGAGCTTACCGAGTCGGACCGATGGCTTATCTATGACCTCATTTCCTTTCTCGGGAACAGGCTTTGCTCAGCCTCAACATGCAGAGGTATAGAAACGGAACGTCAGGATTTCCACAATGTTTCTTGTTTTCACATTTTTCTATTACATTTCTGGATGTTTTTCAACAGTTTTTTTTTTGTCAATCATTTACCTTCACAATGCTTCGTACTCTGAATGTTTCACAAATCCTAAAAATAATGCAATTTCAAAGGTGTTTTTTTGATTAAGCCTTTGAAATAAACTCTGCTTTTTCTGTATTATTCTCTCATGCTTAATCTTAATCTCAAGTAAAGGGTGTTCTTTTTAATGCATTTATTTTTTGTAAATGCTTCTCTCTTTTTGAAGAAAAAAACAAATATCACTTGAATGTTTGGTTTGCTGATTGAAACTTATTGAGATTCAGATGTAAATAATATAGTCTTATATCCGGAATATAATTATAGCAACTTTCATACATGTTTTTTTTTTTTTTTTTAAGACTGAGCAAGAAGCCTGTAGTACCAAACCTGATTCTCTGAAAAACCTTAAACTATTTCATTTTATTGAGCCAAAAAAAAACGGATCACAAACATCTCGAAAAACATTTGATCAGACTGAACTTACATCACTGGTCTTAAGGCAAGTTTTATGTGGCAGTTAGTGCAACCTCAGTGTCATCTCTCTGATGAAGTGAAAGGTTTTTGGGAATAAAAGCCAATAAATAGAATAGAATACAATAGAATACAATAGAATATAGATCTAAGTTTGGCAGCTCTGAGGGTTTTCACTCTTTAAATCAAGTCCATCTGTCCTCAAACCTGCTGCCTCCTCTCCTCACAGTCTCGACTGCTCTGATCCTCCTGGTCCTCTCTGTCCGCCAGCACAGCGTCCGGGTGGACCTCCTCTTCGTCCAGGGTCACCACTACTGGGGGTTTTCTTCTCCTCCCTCCTCCTCCTCCTCCAACAACACCGCCACCGCCGCTTCCTCCTTGCTCGGCCTCCTCCTCGTCCTCATCGTCCTCCCCGGCCTCAGTGTCCTGGCTGGCTGAATCCGTGCAGGTGGAGGACAGGGACGAAAGCTTGTGTCGGAGCTCAGCCTGTGTGGGGACCTGGAGGCTGATCTCGGTTGTAAAGGACTCAATGTCTGGACCTTTTAGATAGCAGAAGGACTTAATTAGGTCAATGAACAGAGAATGCTGTAGGAGCGACGGTGTCTTTTAGACTCTCGTGTTTATTTGGCAGTAATCGTTTCTCTCTAGATAATTCAGACATTTGAAATTTTTGCCATCTGTTGGGTAAATTGTATTATTATCAACTATTTGTTATATCTTTATTATGTCCTTAGTTTATGTAGCCTTACTTATTTAGTTTAGTCATATGTTTTAAGAAATGTTTCTATATTGTTAATCACTCTGCTTTCCTTTCTTAGAGGGCCTCTCTGAAGAAGAGCAGTGACAGCAGCTCTTCACAGAACGCCCTGCTTTGACCTCTTAGATAGCTATAAAACCATCGCCGTGAAGATTCACAACTTGTCCTGTTTGATCCTGGGTCAGGAACTGGATAAGCTAGTGTTAGATAGATTGTGTTGTTAGTTAGTGATAATCTTGGCGCTGTGACTGTGTGATGAAGTGTTTTCCCCTCCCTTTAGAGTTACAGAGCTCTCTGTGATTAGGGATCCTAAAGACAATAAAAAGAGAGGGGCAGGCAAATGTGCTTCAGAGCGGTAGGAGATTTGTAACTGAAAGCACATCTCTGTCTGTTCTCCTCGCGAATATTAAGAATCTAACTTTCTCTTGTCTTTCCTGTGTTATTTGCTGTGTTTAATAGGTGTCAACTCTGACACCATCCAACGATGAGCTACAAATAAAAGTTGCTAAAGTTTTTTGAAGTTTACATGCAGCTGTGAATTTATGGAATTCTCACCAAAGGAACTACAGATTGGACATTTACCTGCATCCCGTTTAAAAATATAGCTCTTAATAGGATGTATACTAGACGAGTATTCATACTACCTAATTTTTTTTCACATTTTGTCAAGTTAAAGCCACAATTTTCACTGCATTTTTTTTTTTTGATTGTCACATAAAATCATCAACAACAAAGAAAAAAAACGTTGAAAAATGTGGAGTGCATTTGAATTCTACCTGGTTTTGCCATAAAATCCAGTGCAACCAGCAGCCTCCCCAAGTTATTTAACTTGTTTAAAACCGGGACGCACAGCATTATGTCCAAATGACGTGACCTAGAGCTCACTGACAGGTTGCGGTGTGATTTTCTGCACATTTACCTGTGACCGGTGAGGCAGCGCTGTTGTCCTCTCCCCCAGAGTGCAGGAAGACATCCAGAGCCTCGTGGTCGGACATGTCCATCAGGTCCATCTGCTCCAGCATGTCCACGTTCACCTCCATGGACGACATGCTTCCTATTGGCTCTGGACACGACAAATCGCAGTCAGGTATCGGGGAATACCAAAAGGCGTGGGAAAGGCAGAAGCAAGGAGTTGAGTCCAGGAAGGAAGGCGCTTTGCTCTAAGTCGCAATCATTACTCACCGATACAGATGCATAAGCAAATGACCACAAACAAGCCAGATGGAGTTTGAAATGTGAAAGCAGGTATGATTAAAAAATAAAAGTAAAATAAATGAATAAAGTGCAAAAACTATGTAGCTTTAACATGACAGGAAATAAACTTACACACTATTTATTTTATTTTATTTTTTTATTTAACCAGACCTGAAAAATTACTTAAATTCAAGATTTTATAGACTGCTTAGTTGAGTTGCTCCTCAGTGTGAACGACTACAGCAAATATCTAATGCAAAAGCGGCTGAAGGGTAAAAGTGTTAAAATCCACATTTGTAGCAACCAGTCTGAACTTAATGTGACGGGAACTGAGCCAAGTTTTACAAAAAAAAACAAAAAAAAACGTTTTGATCTCAGCCTTGAACTAATTCCACTTTTTTATTGAGCATGAGTTCAATTCGAAGTCCTAAACTGAGAACATTTTTGAGAACTTTCCACCACAAATGAACTCCTGCACCTCACAGCAATCGGTGTTTCAGCCCAACGTAACGAGGACAAAAAAAAAACAAAAAACGACTGAATATCTGCTACAGTATTTAGAGCGAAACCTCTCGACTTATACATGAAGGAGACGTTGTGTATAGATTGTGTTCATGTGAGAAAAAAAACAAACAAAAAAAAAACGTTTTTCTTGGAGTTATTACTGTAACACGACATCAACAGTTTTAGCGTTTGCACTGCAGCTTACTCAGCTATTCTTGGGAATCACTTAGAAAATGGCAGTGGGAGACACATTATGACAAAGAACTGAATCATTATCAGCTGTGACGTTAACAGATTAGAGGAGTCATTAATTTTATGTATGAACTGCCTACAAAGGATTATACACGACGGGTACGTGACGAAATTCTCCAACGAAAACGAGCCAACGTATTTCCAATTTTAGATGAAATCTTTCTTGTGAGCCAACACACTCCTGGATTCACCACCTTGAGGGGGGGTTGCAGAGCCCCACGGTTTGCCATAATGGTTTTGCTGCATGCATCACAGACAGCCAGTCCTGGCACTGACAGGGGGGAGGGTGGGGAGGAAGGGGTTAGCGGGGGCAGGGTGGCGTGGGGGCAGCAGAGTTGTAAGCACATGAGGGAGAAGCCAACGTGATTAGTTGTTGGAGCAGGAGTTGCTAGAAGATGCGTTTGCTACCGTACCTCAAGGAAAATGAGGAGGAGTAGAAGAGGGCGGCACAGGGAAGGAGAGCAGAATGAAGAGTCAAAGAAAGAGAAGAGGAAGAAAGGAAGAAAGAAAGAAAGAAAGAGGGGGGATGTTATTTCCAAATAGAGGCTGCCTTAAAGTCCCCCTGCCCTTTAAGCTGCAACACAAACACATACAGATTATACACAACAGAATGTCACACCGGGATTAATTCAGACCGTTCTTGCATGCGTTTCTCACCATTAGGCTGTTTTCTTATCTGACATTTTTTTAAAGGAAACAGATCTAATTTGTGCTAATGGACGCTCAGTATGCAGACTCCTTCCAGTGCGCATCCATACGGCCCTTCTCGTCAAAGCCGTGCGAAACATGGGATGGATGACAGATTGCGCCCTGCAGCGGTGTCTCCAGCACAGGAACATGAATAAAACAGTGATGCTTGGTAATGTTGAAAAGGTTTTTTGGTCCTCTCGACTGAAAACATCTTTTCCCCAACAGACAGCCTCTGACATGCTCCTCTGTTTGTTTTGGTGTGACCTTGCCTAAAAGGGTACCCCTGCTGGGAGGGCTCTTATTGCCTGCAGGGAAATTACACAAAGTAAATGCCTGCATATGTGTGTGTGAGAGAGAGAGACAGAGAGAGAGAGTCTGTGTATGTGCAAGAAACTAAAAGTAAAGTCTAAGACCCTTGAAACCAGTTTGTGATTATTACTGAGGTTGTGGCGTTCACTTTGTGTTTTCTGTACGGGATTCCGTTCATGACAAATTTCCAGACTCTTCTCCAGAGTTCTGACTTGAGTTCAAACAGAGTAGTGCTGTGAACACCGTGCATCACGGTGCGTTTTAGGGTCACGTCCGGTCTTAGGTTTGTAACACCCACAGATGTTTACACCCGAGCCAAAGGTTCCGTTCTGGTCCTAGCGGTCCGAAGCACGTTCTTCCGCACGTTTGTGGCAAACAGGACTTCTCCTGACTGTCTTTCATCAGTTGTGATTGATGAAGTTGTCCAGTCAACAGATTCTCTCCCAGAGTCACTATGGGCTTCTTGACTACTTCTCATATTAATCCACCTATCTCTCTCTTAGGAGGTTCTCTCTTGTGCCATACTCCATTTTCAGACCATTTTCAGATGATGTATTGAACAGAGCTTGGCAAGATGTGGGATTGATTTATAACCTCCAGAAAATCTTGCCTAAACTGTCGTCTTTGTTCTTTGTGTGGTTTTTGTTCTACGTTTTGTCAACTAAACCTCTGGGATAAGCTTTCATTAGATATTTTTGTCAGAAAGCCCACCATGATTCAACAGTTTGCTTCATTTCACTGTTTTGTTTTTAGATTTTACTTTGAACAAAAAACAAAATAACCACTTCATTAACCACAAGCAGTTTTGACTGACGATAGAAACACAAACCCCACACATTTTCTCCATTCTTCATCCTTAAATCTCTTCCCTCTAGCTCCATCTCTCTCTCTTTCCCCATTGCTTCACAATCTTCTTTCATAAACTGGTTCCAGGGGATTAATGGAGGAGGATGGATGAATAATAGAGAGAGAGGGAAGAAAAAAAAAATCACATCACAAACCCCAACAGAGTCTGCAACATCTTTTAACACTGAGTCTTTGCAACTCCACGTTTCAGTCCATCCTTTGAGCTGACTTTTGGAGGCAAAACTGGGTGTAAACCACAGCAGGATGCTATTGCAGTCGCATTGCAAGACTATATCTATATGGTCTGATGTCATTCTTCAAAGCAAAGGCTTGAAGGATAGACCCTTGTTACAGAGCAACAGCGGCTCAGTGTTGTCATATGCAACTAAAGTGGATAAGGTCTCTGCTGGGAGCAACGGGACTCAAACATTAAGCTCAATAACATGTGGCTCTGTATTCTTTCAAGAATAAGATCGACGGAGATAAACTCATAAGCTCACACTTCCCGGATCATCAAACGAGACATTTTCTTCTCCTTACCTCTCCTCTCGGTGATCTGAAGGTATCCGGTGGACAGGTACTGCTCCATGTCTTGTTGAAAAGCCTCCTCGAAGAACTTCTGCCTCTCTTTCAGCTTCACCTGGGGCGTTGGGACCCCCGCTTGCTCGGCTCCAGGAACTTTCTGCGAGTGCTCCGCATCGAGCTCCACTGGAAGCGCAAGAGAAGTGAGTGCAAGTTAACTTTTTTTTTTATTTTTATTATTATTTCTAACAAGCAGCGGCCGTGCGCTACAAAAAAAAAAAACATAAAATAAAATAATGATGAAGTGGTGCAGCTCACTGAAACGGGGAACAAAAGAAGTAAGGCTTATTTCATCTGTCAAATTTCTGTCTTTTCCAGGAGGAAGATTCGGGAGGCCGGACTCAACCCTGACAGGTCGAGGTCAACGGTTACCGAAGCAGAACGACGTGGAGCTCTTGCTTTTTGAGGCGTTCAGATATTCTCTGATTCTCCCCGGCGTTTGTAACTCAATACTCCGTCCGTCTGCTGCGGGCTGCACAGGGGAGACCACACTGACTAACGTCTCGAGTGAGTAATCCCCACTGCTGCAAACACATCAGTAAACCAAGAACCAACACCTCCTGCTGTGTGTGTGTGTGTGTGTGTGTGTGTGTGTGTGTGTGTGTGTGTGTGTGTGTGTGTGTGTGTGTGTGTGTGTGTGTGTGTGTGTGTGTGTGTGCGTGTGTGTGCGTGTGTGTGTCCTCCCAGGCTCTGAAGCTTAAAAGACGAGGTTCAGGAGAGAGATACATTTGTATCGTTGAGCAGCACAGAACTTTACTGTGATGGTTTACACTTCAGATTCGAAGTGTCTGCAGTACTAAACCCTGCATTTAGGTCTGGACTTTGACTGGGACATTCTGACACGTGAACATGCTTGGACTTAAATTGTAAATCTGGCCGGTTTAGGGTTGTTGTCCTACCCAGAGATGAATCTTCACCACAGTCTCAACTATCTACAGCTTCTTCCAGGATTTCACGTTGCATGTTGCTTCATTTATCCCACCGTTAACTTTGACTAGCTTTCCCATCTCTGTGGGGGAAAAGAAAGGTCCCAATCCCCACAGCATGATGATGTCACCGCCATGTTTCTCCGTGTGGATGGTGTGTTCAAGGTGTTGTGCAGCGTTTGTATTGTGCCACATGTACATCATTTGAACCAGGTGAAGCAAAAACTAGGTGACTTGAGTTCTGGGTTGAACACATATATATGCATATAGACTTTTTTTTTGGTCTGAAATGCAATATGTATATATTTTTGTACAGTTTTGGCTTATTCAGTGCCTTTTCTGAGTCTGTATACTCCAGTTAAAGATTAATCGATTACTTAATTAGTTGACAATTATTTCAATAATGGATTCTTTGTGACTAATCATTTCAGCCCTACATATTCGACCTGAATCTTTGAGATATTTTAGCGTAAGGCACAGTTCCTGATTAGTAGGGAACGGGGGATGGAGTGTATGTTTGTCTGGAGGGGATAAATTAACTTTGCGTAATGCTTTCTGACATGATGGAAGCATGACTGTGCTGTTCGTGAGTGTAGGCACTGATGCAGCCTGGAACCTTGGAGGGGATGTCTCTTTATTTTTTCCTCAATTTTTCTCTGACAGACAAAGGGTTACATAAGTCCACCCACCGACTACAGCACGAGAGTCAGTTTAATATGTCACACCAAAACATATTAAACTGATCCACACATTAGCTGTGATTTAAATTGAGCTTGGACCAAAAGGTTTGGGCAGCTCCTGGACGTTCCTCCTGTGAATTCACATCTTACAGCCTCCCCTCCTCTTCAACTGCGGCGTCAGGGACTCAACACCCTGACATCGGAGATAAGAGTCCTGATAAACTCTGGGCTGTGGCAACAGATGGACACACACAAAACCAAAGAATAATGAGCTCCCATAAGAGCTCCCACTAACGCTCCTCGGAGACACAGCGGAAAAGAATAGCACTCTTCTTTCTCTCCGTCATTTCTTATCCAGCATCCAATTTATCTCATTCATCTGATGTTTCATGTTTGTCCCTCGTCTTTCCCCCATGACTCTGTCCTGGTTGGCTGGTGTGTCGGTGTGTGTGTGTGTGTGTGTGTGTGTGTGTGTGTGTGTGTGTGTGTGTGTGTGGCTCACAGAGACCGCTCTATTAGATTAAGGGCCTCAGGGAAGCTTTGTTAAGACTGTCAAGCATTGTGCGGGGTTAGTAGCTGCGGAAAGAGAAGGCATAATGGAAAAAAGAGGCCAGTGTGGTTAGTTATAATTAGGGCTTGTAGACAGACAGTAATAACAGTACTGTTGGATTCTGGGTTTTATTTTATTTGCCTCTAATCTAATTCTCAAGCCATTACTTTCCTGTACTGACTATTTGTTCACGTCTTTGTTCATGCTGACTGGACTCAGTCAACTATTTATTTGTCTGCCAGTCTGCTCCGCATCTTCTGTTGTATATACTATATTTCCAAGCAGGTGTAGTTCTTGTTAATTTGTTCATTCAGTGTCAAAATTGTGATCCAGAAGAATACATTTCAGGTTTGGACGTTTTTTTTTTTTTTTCTCGGAACAACAAAAAGGCTCGTGTGGCATGCAGGTCTGAGCAGTCTCAGTTCTTTTAACATTTGGAATCTGATATGTAGAAATGACTCCCGACTCCGTGAAAGAGTGTGAAACACTTACATATTTTAAAGCCAAACTTTAAACTATGTAAACCCTCAATCAGTCTTAATGCATGTAGACATATCCTTAGAGTGCTCACACTGAGCCAAACAATCTTTATTCGCTGGATAGGTAATGGAAACTATTGTTTTGGCCAAAACTAAAAGGACATTTTCTCTATTTTCATTTCAGCTTCTACCCTCACCTCAGACAGCAGCTGGGATTCATTTGCATAGTCTGTGGTTAAAAATACCAGCCTGTTTTTGTCTGTGAGGCCAGCAAGGCTGGACTGCATTTTGTTGGAAACAAAACAATTGTTATTTTATTGATAAGTTAAATGTTTATCACTGTTTATAGTAATATGCATAGAGAAAGTGCTGGCTGCTGCAGCCTACTGTTTATCGGTGTCATGTGGCCTGACTTGTAGAGGGCAGGGATGTCCAAATTGTGGCACAAGAGCCATCTGTGGTCCCTGGACTGCTTTTGCGTAACTTTTGGTACAACTTTAGCACAGACACTTGATGCAGACAAAAACCTCTTTTCAGATCATGGCACAAATATTCTGATCAATTAAAAGTCAGATACAACATGCAGGTATTTATCTTTTAAGAACTAAGCTTTTCGCTTTCATTTTTATTTTTACAGTAAGTAGGACCACAATTATTCAGTGATATTTACCCCAAACCCAGATCTGCTTTTGATTAATTTTTCAGATCTGGGTGAATATAGCAACCGATTTTGAAGAGAGAGTAGCGCAAATCCTACACTTACTCCTGAGAGTAGCCACATGTCCACGACCTAGAAAACAGAAAAACCTCCAAAAAATTTGGAATCTGCTTCCTGTTCTCCAAATATGGCAATTTCTTATTCCGGGATCTATAATAGTTCATATAGACCACTCCAACAAAACCTGACTGCTCACTGAAACATTGCATGTTACCATTATTGTTTAGCAACTAAAAATATAAAACAGTCTTTCTCCACAACAAAAAGTACGCACGCAATAGGTGTATTGGAAACACTTTCCAGCACGTATGAAACTAGTCAATACATTTTTATCAGGCTGAAGGTCAAGCGTTGGGTAAAGGAAGCAGAAGAACAACTTTTTAAGTGTTTCAAGAAGTTGGCAGAAATAACAAGTAAAGCAGAAAGTAAGCGCGTTGACATTAATCTACTAGCCAGGTTCGTGGTTTTCAGCTTCAGCAGTTGCAAAGCCTCTCATAGAGTTGACTGAAGACTGTGGCTGTGTGTGTTTATTAAAGTACGTTATGAACGTCACTGGTAAGTGTGACCGGTGACACACAGGCATAATATTAATACAGACTATAAAATCTCAATATACCACGTTTAAACTCTTCTATTGTTATCGCCCTCTCTATAAATAGCAGCGAGTTTAATGTACTTTACTTTTTTTTTAATCTCTTCTTCTTTCCAGACGCAGCTACCTACATCCTCCAACACGTGCTGCTGTGGCCACAGGAGCTATTTATAGCTCCCACCCGCTTAGCCTAAAGTTTGTGCTGATGAATTTCAAATAAAGTCACAAATAAGCATTTCTCCAAGGTCCGATACATTCTGCTGTTTCAAGCATCTTTCAGTGGTATACTTCTAACTTATACTGTAAAAGGCTCATGTAGGAATATATATCTGCAAATGATTCCAAACACAGGAAAGAAATTATCGAAAGCGAAAGACACAAATGTCAAGTTAACATTAAATTGGAAACTGGCAATGCAAGTTCAATGTGTAATGTTATATTACCTAACTTTGTGCATGCTGCGGTGCGTAATGCATCTGATCCAGCCATTAAAAAAAAAAAAAAGAAGTACCGTACGTTTAAGTTTGTCTGCTCACTTTGCCAGCTTTTACGCATCGCATCTGTTTTCAGCTGGTTTTATGTGCTTCGCATGCAGGAAGCAGAAGCCACAGGAAGAGGGGTTGCATGAGTGCAGGCATGTGTGAGTGAGTTTGAGATTCTGCACCTGTTTTTTTTGTTTGTTTTTCTCTGACAAACCGTAGTAGAAACCATTCAATTGCAAACTATCGCTTTTTTTTTTTGAAAAGTTATTTTATTAAATATCTGTAGCTCATCTGTTTTCGTTTTACACCAGCGTGACTTTGCATGAGACATATTCTCATGCATAAACGTGTTTCTATTTATAGAAGCGCTACGGACTGCAATTGAAATGTAAAGCAGATACTCCCATCAAAGGTTGCTTGTGACTTTGGGATTCAACTCGCTCCCTGCAAGTGGTGTTGAAGTTTTTTTTTTTTATTATTATTTTTTTTAGAAGCATGCCGATTTAGTCATCACATCTCTTATCTGGGCGCACATTTCAAAGACTTTTTAAAAACATCTTTTCAGCAGCATTTCTGAAGCATCAAACTAAATGGAGCACTTTCAGAATCCTTTAGACTCAGAGGGTCTGTAGCCAGAGAGCTAACAGGCCCTATTTAAGCATCTGCAGCAGCACTGATAGGCAACAAGAAGCCAACCTTTTTTCATATGGAAATACCCATATATAAGCCATCAGCAGCAGACTTCATTTAGTGGTGAGCCTCTCATTTACTCTCCAGTAGTGTCCTGGTGTACCCATAAGCTGTGCCAGTGGAGCCTTGATTCCTTGAACTTCTTCAAATTTGGTCACATTGGAAACACAAATGTCTAATTTTTATTCTTATTTTCGTTTTAGGATTTTATGTGATGGACCAGAAACATGTGAAGTGGAAGGAAAATAATGCATTATGTTAAATTTTGACTGAAGGGTGTCTTGACTTTCTACTTTATGCTTTGATGTAAAACCATTTCAACGTGGCTCTAAGCTGTATGTTTAGGATCTTTATCCTAAAACTATCTGGTCCAGTTTCCTGGCTTTCCTCCATCAGCTCTGACCCGGATGAAGAAAAGCTTCCCCGCAACATAATGCTGCCGTGTTTCACTGTGGAAATGTCGTGTTCTGAGGTTTAAGTTGTCACGCACACCTAGGAAGGATCTTTTGTGCGGTTGAAAAAAAAAAGAGTTACATTTTAGCGTCAGGGGCATCAAACTCAGTTTCATTGTGGGCCATATCAAATGTCTGAATGTTCTTAAAGGGCCGGTTGTGCCAAAATATATTGATAAAACCAATTAAACTGTTAAAATATCACTAAATAGCTGTTCCTCCAGGATTTTGTGATTACTTTAGTGATTTTAGCAGTCAAAATTGCAGATTTTGTGGTCCTGATTTAGAAAAGTTAGGAATTTTTACGAAATTTGTGCTAATGCATGATATTAAATGTGACTTTTTATTATTTGTCATAGCAATTATGGACTATAATTTGACATCAAGTAAAGCTGAGGCAGCGGTCACTTTTAAACTCAAAGTTTTTGATCGATTTTGAGAAGTAAAATCAGAAAAGAAATGTGGAGATTTGTTGATTTTGTGTGAATTTTGCAAATTTGTGGAAAAACTGGAGGGACTTTTTGATGTAATTTGGAGTGTAGAGGGCCACATAAAAAGCTACGACGGGCCAGATTTGGCCCTCAGGCCTTGAGTTTGACACATGTGGCCGACATGCTTGTTGTGCTCCCTGAATGCTTTGTGAAAACTGGAAATGGAAACGTTCTTTTTAAAAATAGCCTTTCTTTTCCATTTGAAGACTGTGCACCACAATTTCCAGATTTCTGTTTGTAGAAAATACTAAAAAAAAAAAAAAAAAAAAAAAAAAAGCCATTTAAAAAAAATGTTCTATTTTGCAGTTATGTGTCACTGCTTTAGGTGCCAACATAAAATCCCAATATAATCTGTACATTAGGATCTGAACACAGGCGCTGTGGATGGATTGTTTGAAATGGAATGGGATCTGCTGTCCAGTTTGCTTGTAGTTTCAGCCAAAAAAGAAAAAAAAGAAAATCCGGGCCTGGAGCCACCTGCCTCTATTTCTGTGCGTATGTGGAAAAAAGGAAAAACTGAAGATGACAGAGAGAGAAAGAAGAAGTGGCAGCGCGATGCAGGACGGATGTTGTTTTTCGGTCGTCAGAGAAGGAGAACACGCCCAGAGCTGTTTGTCACATCAGTGCTATTTATTTTGCAGAATTTGACACCTCGTGTCATCAAACGCTGTGTTGCTTCCATAATACAAACAAAAAAAACCCCCAAAAAGTTGTCATAAATGGATCTGCTTTGAGATGGTATCTGTATTTGACTGAATGTATTTTGTCATCCGGGGTTTATTGTGATGTTCAAGTAGTCTGCAGCCCAGTCTCTATGAGAAAGAATAGTCTGTTTTAAACCTAAAGAAGTCGCCCTTTTCATCCGACTCTCTACACAGATAAAACTATGCAGCCGATACAATCCCCGCGTGTTCCATCCTTCATTTAAATGAGTTGTCTAGTCGCAGATGGATTTGTTTTCTAGCCTCTTTTTTTTCTTCTAAAACTGTACCACACATCTTGATGTCCAAGAGGCAGGGCTGACGGTGAGGACAGACAGCCACTTCAGCTTCTTCTTCTTCTTCTTTTTCTTCTTCTTCTTCTTTTTCTTAAGCCCTGCTCACTCAGCCCTGGTATTTTTAGATTCTGTCCGCCTCGCTGTATCTCTCAAGTGCTCAGGTTTCCGCCAAAGGCAGCCCCCATGTTGTAAATAACACACACACAATCACTTCACTCTCTCTTCGACACGCTCACACACCCAGAAAGAATTACTTGCAAGCTGTTGAGCGAATACACACGACACAGACAATGCATTTCAGACAATATGAATGAACTTTGAGTGGCAGATTACAGTACAGTACAATACACTTGCCTACAAGGGGCGGTTGCTCTTGTGGCTGAAGAGTGATTTTTTTTTTTTTTCTGGAGCAGTTCACTTAAATGCGGTTGTGTAATAATTACAAGTCATGAGTTAGTTGGGGAACCCCTTATTTTTCTGTTTCCATATGTGTTTGTATTCTTTCCAGTAAGTAACATCAGTGGTCAGTTACTAAATTAACTATAAAAACTTCAAGAGGTTAATGTCCAGCGATTAGCTAAGTTAATAAATTCGTACAAAGATGAACTTGTCAGATGATTTACCTCTTTTTACTGAAATTAAACACTGTAAAAATAGGTTAAGGGTATTTTTATACACTGTATGTGGTTTAAACTATGTTTCTGTTCAAGAGGGCATTACAGCAGAGTGATGTTTTGCTTTGTGGGCTACAAAGTGCTCTGCATGCTGTGTGGGTGATGAACAAAGTTTACCACACAGGCTTTTATGCCTCCCGTGATCTACCACGAGAGGAACTGCTTTCTCAGATTTTATTCTCCATTTTTCTCCATCAACAGAACAAGTCCTTCAGAGCCAGGGTGTCATTATTGTACCATTTACATAATTCTATTATGTGCACACAATAGCACGCTTTAAAAAGCAGGATTTGTGCCGAAACTATTACAGGCAAAATTTTAAATTGCGTTGAACTCAGCTGCATATTATCTCGAAGCGCTCCGATCGGTTTTGGACAGGAGTCTCTCATTTCTAGCGAGTTTTCCTGGCTGAAAACATCAATTTGTGTCCAGACACGTGGAAGTGTAGCGCGACAAAAAAAAAAATGTTTCTAGTTTATTCACCTCTCACTCGCAGCTGGCTGAGAGCAGAAACTCATTTTCACTGGTTCGCAATCAAATTAGCGTTTGCGACGATGTGGCAGCAACTAGTCGATAAAGGGAATCTGAAGATGGGCCTCGTGAAAAGAAAATTAATGCAATAAAAAAAAAAAAAAATTCAGCAGGGATGTTTTTGAGTCGAAGTGTTATCTGTTAGTTCTGCAGTTACTGAGTGAAACAAAACTGCTAAGTCATAGGCCTGGCTGCAATCAGCAGCTGCGTTGTTGACATTTAAGAGCAACTCTTCCGGCTTCGAGCTGCTCTCTGAGAACACGAACCTCGTGGCTGCTCTCCTTTCTGCTCACGTCTTTTAACTGTTTGCCGTAATTCATCCCAAAGTGATACGTGATGAACACCTCAAGGTTCCTTCTCTTTCTCCGTCAGCGGCTGTGATCGCCACAGTGGGAGAGTGAAAACAGATTAAACCAGTTTTCTAACTACACGTGTAACCAGGCAACTGTACGCCAACATGCAAGTTGGAGCTCTGTAGGAGGGCTTCTTGCCTCCTGCTTAGTCATTTGCAGTGAGAGCACCAACAGAGAATATTTGTTTTATTATTATTAATAAAAATCTGGACTTGGTAGATGGTTACAGATACCAACACTGCTTACAGGACCTACTCTATTGATAAGACGTGGATGATGTGGATAATACAATTCGACTCACTCAACATAATGGATGCTCCACACCAATGTGGCAAAAATCAGGCTTTCATTGACATCGACGTGGTTTACTGTCTGTTAATTAGCATTGCGTGTAAAAAAAAAAAAAGCAGACGCATCGAGTGACACAAGCTGCTTAGACAAGATGAAATATGTGCAGATCCCCGCAGGAGCATGTATGCACAACAACAGGCCTTGCATCAAATCAGAGGTGTCGGCTACTGTAGCAACCCAAAGATTCATAGCACAAAGATGCATGCTGGACTCATGAACATACCAAGTTTAGGACAGGGGTGGAGGGGTTGAAGGTCACATGTGTGAGCCTAACCTTGCAGAGATTAGAAAAATACTCCTTTCAGTCGCCTTTGGGCATATAAGAGGGAATGTTTTTCTCTCATGATAAAACCTGACAAAAATGAGCAGAAATGACTCGAGGAATGATAACTTATTATTTTCACTGCCTAGACTGCTTTTAGCTCTTTATAAACTGTGAATATGGATTTTACAGTTAAACTGTGCCAGTCTAAATCTGCAACATGTTTTGGAAAAAATGTTAGTTTTGTCAGTGTGTGTGATCAATGAGTGGATGTTGATACCAAACTTATTTATGGGTAATTCAGAAAGTTTCAATGGAGATAATTAAAGGGCTATTTTACTTATTTAAAAAAAATTATTTAGACTTGACAAGTAAAAAAATTGTTTTGGCTCGTTTGACATTTGGACTAATTTATATTTAGACAAGTGTAAAAACTGAAACAGACTGGTTAAACATGCACTGACTGTCTACTATTCAAAACATTTACAAAATGTCAACCTGTTGCTCCGTGAC
Source organism: Poecilia mexicana (assembly GCF_051168715.1). Lineage (NCBI taxonomy): Eukaryota > Metazoa > Chordata > Actinopteri > Cyprinodontiformes > Poeciliidae > Poecilia > Poecilia mexicana. Next base: position 14,483,799 of record NW_028263380.1, on the reverse strand, counting down.
AATGCTTCCCAGACCTGGTCCTCGAGTCCCAGTGCCCTACATGTTTAAGGGTTTTCTTGAGTTCAAACACCTGACTGAAATAAATAGGTGATTAACAGGCTTCTGCAGAGGAGGTCATGCAATCATTTGAATCAGGTGTGCTGGACCAGAGACGCGTCTAAAACATGCAGGTTTGGGAACCACTGCCGTATAAAAATAAGAAGAGTTGTCCTTGATTCTCTGTTTGTAGCTCATATAAAAATAACCTTCCTAAGGTTGAACAAAGCACAACATTTCAGTTCTCAGTAGTTTGATAAATTACATAATACAAATTAAGGACAGAACAATCAAAATGACTCTTAGCAGAAGTGTTTTTGTTTTTGGTTGTGTAGAGGGCCCAAAGAAAGGATTCTCCCAGAGCAAAAGACAAGCTTCCCTATAAAAGAGAAAAGCATGCAATGGACTAAAGTCTAACTTCAATGAAAACAACACAGACAATGCTAGTTATAAACTACTACAGTGTTGCAGTTTACAGAAGGTCCTGGGAACTTTGTTTCACTCTGTTGTGTTTACCTCTGTTTAGGTCTACCTGCACAGCCACAAGGCTGAAGGCAACACTTACTGCAGAGAAACGCCGGTGTTGTTGGACCTCCTGGGTCTATTAAGCCGATTGAGCCGGATTTTTTTTTTTACTTCCCCCCCCGCCTGACACCTGCCACTTGACGGAGTCTGTGTGCTTGACAAGGCAGAGAAGTGAGAGCGACTGTGGTTTTTGGTTATGATGTGTAATACAACCACTGCTACATTTCCCAGCTCTCCTTTTTGCTACACAGCAAACAGCTGCACTGTGCATTCCAGCTCTGGGATATTTAGGAACGCCTGCCTGTTTGTTTTCTTCTCTGAATGGGAGTTTCAGACCTAAATACTGTGTGTATAAGAACCCTGAAGGAGAAGCAGCAACGTGTTCCAGTGAAAGTACTGGATGGATGTAGTGTGAATGTTTTCTTTCTTTTTTTTTTTTTGTTTCAACCCATCTGCCAGCTGATATTTACAGCACGCTTCCCGTGCTGCAAGGCATCTGGCCTTTTTAAATGTGTATATTCAGTATAACATGTGTATGTTAGCGTGGCTTCAGGTGTAGCTGATAGAAGGCGGATTCACAATGAAAGGGGACAGATGGTACGATCAGCAGGGAGGAGACGACAGTAGCGCGTTTTCAGCCTGCGTTTGACGACTTTACAAATGAATCTCAAATCCTGTAGTCAGGAAAGTAAATAAGTAAGGATATTTTGTTAATTCTGTTCGGCAAAAGTCATTATTTTAGAAACTCACTAAGTTAGATATCATGTCGACAGGTTTGGTGATAAGACAATACTGGATCAATGTTACCATCAAAATACTACTTGTGTGCAATATTCACAGAATTTCATTATTTCTAAAGCTATGGATGAAATTTGCATGCATACATGCACATTTTGTGATAAATATATTTTCTCAAATTATGAACAAATCTTTGTATTCTGGTCTTTCATCCCCAAGGGCTGTTTGCTCTTCTTTCCACTTCAACTGATCAGCTAAATTTTATGATTTAGTCAAAATGAGCCCCAAGTTTCCTAAATTATTTCCTTAAGGAGATTACATATTTGTGACCTTGCAGATATTGTTCTGTTTCCCTGAAACATTGCAATGGATATGAAATGAAAGAAGGCATCATGAAGGTAAACCACAATCTCAAAATTCTGAATGTGACGCAACTTTTCTTTTTTATTTACTAGAATGGCCAAATGTTTGTAATATATTAAACATGCAAAGCAAAGCTTAGCAGGCTGGTTGCTTTAGTTGACTTAAGATGCAACTCTCTGAAGTCGGAGGGAAAAAAACCTAATTGGCTAACTTTAAGCCTCCCTATAAACCAAAAACACACGACGAAACTCCCTCCAAATGGTACATGAATGTTTCCTCAGTATCAGCTAATATTTATTTTTGCATAGTCCATGCAAAGTTTGTCTATTTTTGAAATAAGCATGGCAATCTCATTTTCAAAATGTTTCCACCTTTTTGAGCATTAACTACATGGTTTTGAATTTAAAGTGGAGAACCTACAGATGTGCCAACACTGATAGAAGGAGAATGTTGGCCTCTCTTAAAAATGACCTTTGGACGCTGTAAGCTTGAGGCGCCTGCAAAGCCAAACAAACGGTTGTTACGGAGCTCCATGTCTGTCGGAATGCAGTTGAACCTGTGAGCTAAAAGCGACAGCACGTGTTAGACCCCAATAAGGCACTTTATGCTTTTTCTGAGTGAGTTCTGATGTGAATACTGGCAGATGCTCTGGGGGTTTGTAATAGTTCAATTTGATTTTTTTTTTCTCCCGCTTTCCTATTATACTATTCCCACATATATAGGTCAATTTCAAATTAGGCCATCAGAACAACCCTTGGCTCGACATCTGAGAGTCAAAACGATTTCTGATGACTTCTAGGTCGTTAATCTGTTTTATTTTATTTTTTGATATTAAGAAGTGCATTTGATTAACCCTGCCATAGTAAATGGTGTGTAGCTTAGACAAAGATATTTGTCGTAGTAGAGAAGAGAATAACTGTCTCAGATATAGTCTTTAGTACACCGTTAGCGTTTTAGTGTTTCAATTATGTATAAACATAAATTCTTAAACGTAAAACCATTTCTCTTCGAGTGTAGCTGATACTCAGGAGAGAGTTGTAATTTATGCTTCATATTGAAAGCTATAGTATTGATGTCTACATTTTAGTTTTTTTTTTAAACACAAGCTGACAAAGCACAGGTCAAAACGTGTTTAAAATATGCTTTGGCTTAAACGCCTGACTATTTGCTTTTCTTCAAGAGCTCCGCTTTTTACATAGAAGCATAAAACTGCGTACCACCCACCCCGTTCTGCGGCGTAGATCCAGAGAAAACGGAGAAAAGGCAGTAAGATCCAGAGAGAGGACGTTGTTTCATCTGACAACAGCTGACAGCGCACTGTCAAACTGTTGGTCCATCCAGCAAGAAGAGAGCAGACAGGGAGCGAGTGGACTCACCCAGCTCATTATAAGCCTGTCAAACTATCCCCAGATCAAAAGCAATTTACCCAATTTACCAGTTTACCCCAAGTGAGCAGCCCGCATTAATCCGTTTATGCAACACACAGAAAAAAAACGGTGTAACCAATGTTTGTGGCATGGCTGAAAAAACGAGGTTACACGATGTGTCGAAATTAAATCCTAAAGCTAATCGGAACATTGCAGTTTCAGTCTTGCTTCATTTACTGCTATAAATGCAGCTAAATACGTCCTTACAGAGAGGAATTAAATGCGTCTCAGTGAATGAGCTTAAAAAAGAAATTACACATCCCATATTCTTGTCTGTGCTCAGAGATAAAAAAAAAAAAAAATACGGGAGAAAGGCACATCCCAAATCGATGATCAGGCAATTGACTCGGCTAAACTATGCCAGAGTTGGATGTGAATAATTACCGTCTGGAATGTTACGCAGGATAGGGCAGCGATGTTCAGTGTTGGGGGGGGAAGTGAAATCGTACCACACTCTCCAGGAGACAATTAAAAATGCTTAAATTCCAGAAAGCAGCCTATTTCAGGAATGGATGAGCTGGTGAAAAGAGGGGCAAACGCTGAGGAGGAGAGACATTTTCCGTCAGGTTAATTGCTTGCCTTGAAGGGAAGCTTTACTCACGCTGATAAAGCAACGGCTTAATGACTGTGCACAAACCTGGCCACTCTGATCCTTACAACAAGGAGGGGAAGGCAAAGTGAGGCAGACAGAAATGAAATGCACAGAAAAAAACATCCGGAAAACACAAATTCCCCCTGGGCCTTTTGAACCGCCTCGGATTATTTGCTCAGGCAAATGAGTGTCCTCTACAAATGGACTCAGATTGGTCAAGTTACGAAAAATGACGAGGCACATAGAGGCTGTTGTAGATACTCGCGTGAATCATTTACATCCATTAAAAACTTACACTTTAAGAGTAAAAACTTGGATTTTGATGCAACTCCCTCCTTTTGTTGCAATAAAGCCATCTTTACTGAACGTACGTCATCAAAGCAGCATCAAAACACAAAACAATATAATCACAGTGTTTTATCTTGTGTGCTGTGCTGTAGAAACAAATTGAAAACGGTGACAAAAACCGCAGGGACGCAAGATGACGAGCACATCAGGGTATTACAAATTATTGAAGCATCTCTATTGCTACAACGAGAAGAGAGAAAGTGTGGGGCTTCCAGAGAGTCGTGCCTCATGGCCTGTTTTTATTTGAATAGCTTGCTAAACCACAGGCTGTTCACATCTTTTTGTTGACATAATGGATCTGGTCTGTACTTATCTATTCTATAGTGATACTAAATGTTAATGGAGATGGCACTGGCTGCTGCAACTCCTAGTTTGTTTGCTTTGTGACCCGATTTGCACTCAAGTCAGATATCCAGGAGATCTAAACAGAGACCAGCCGAAATACCATTCATTAGGTTCTGCAGAGTTCAAAGCAAAGCACCAAGTTTATGAAGCATGAAAATAACCTTTTATGAAGGAATTTTTCTTCTAAAAAATATATAAACAGCAGGATTTCTTATTTGCACTTTCAAATATTTTTCAGCTTCTGCTTAACATTCAGCTCCCTGAAATAAAACTTGCTTACTCACACCTTCAGAAGGACTGCGTGTTTGTTGATTCACTCCCTCTTTAAATAAAGTCCTTCCTGCCTGCTAACTACACAAGCCAACGCTGTGACTAGACTTACTTTAACATTGCTGTCATCTCTAGCGATACGTTCTGTCCTCATAGAGTTGACTCTGTAAGGAATCTATGAAGAGACAGAACTAAAATGGGAGAACAGGGTTTACCTGCAAGTTTGAAGGCAATCAAGAAAGCAGATGTTTGTAAAATGGTGGAACAACTTCTGAGAACAAAAAATAGAGCTATAGCTTAAAGAATTTACTTCCATCCATTTTTCCTAGTTTTGTTATCAAAGGACTAGTTGGAACGCATTACAAGATGATTTATCAACAAGTCGTATAAAAAAAAAAGAGAAAAAAAATGTTAGTCCAGTCTAAATGCCTCACTTCTGCATGAAAACAGTGGGAGCAGAAGAAACGCATGAAGTCACTGCAGCACAAAGTCAGTTGGAAAGAAGAGACGAAGCTCTACTTGTTTTAGGTGATGCATTCCAACATGACCCAGTCGGGCCATGTTGGAAGAAGTACATGCTGGCTTCCAGAAAAAAAAAAAAAAAAAAAAAGATAATTTCATTGGGAAGTAAATTAAGTAGGACACAGTTTTGTTGTAAATCAGTAAAACTGAGACAGAATATCATTCTTCACAAAAGCATGCAATGCCTCGAACTACAAACTTACCCGTCTTCAGCTGAAAAACCCTGACTTTAAGATGTTTTTTTTATTGCCGTGTCTATTTTCTTTGTGCACAAATTTGCCCCTCATCTCGGAATATGTGCTTTGATACGCGACACAGTTGTCACTCTGGGTGTAAGAACCCTCCCACACACATGTTCACTGTGATCAATGTTTCATCAGTCAATGTCAGAGTCAGAGCAACAACTAGTATGGAAGCGATGCGTGCACGCGTCTTCATTCAGAGGAGCAGATAAATCGCACATTATCTTAAGCACAAGGTATCTTATTAAACCAGAGGAAGAATTCAAAGCAGGTGTTCCGACATATGTTCATTTAGGCTGTTCTATTATTTAAGCTAATTAGGAAACATGTTTTGCAAATTTTGGAATTAAATGTCTGTGCTGTTAGAGGATGAGCAGCACTGTGAGAGATTTTCACTTTCTTGAATTTGCCAGAATCAGATGGGAAAATCTTGAAAAAAACAAAAAAAAAACTATACAAGCCGATACATGGCGAAAAGATCCAGTTGGGTGTAGTCGTGAATTGTTAGAGATTTTTTGAGTTATCATTTTTATTATTACTTTAGTTCTTTATTCAGTCTAACGTTTATGACGTGATGTGCTAATATCTGTGTTCCTGTGAAAGAGCTTGATGACCTGTGTGTTAGTTAGAGCTTGCCATCCGTTTTTATTGTTTATCTTTTCTGACTTTTGTTTTCCCAAATAAAAGGCCTGCTCTAGCAGAGAGAGGGGGAGCAGTTTGCAGAGTCTTCTCCTTTTGCAAAAGTTTGGCCATGAAATTCATATACGTTGTCCGTGGTTCTTTTATGTAGGTTCAGAAAAATACCTACCATGACTAAATTCAGGAATTTAACTGTTGTAAAAAGCTTAAAATAAGATAAATATTTATTTTGTACTTGTATTTATTCATTTATCCACACTTAATGACCTCTCCTAGGTAGGACTTTTATCGCTTTGGATAAAAGTAAAAGGTCCAGTTTATCCAAAGCACTAAGTAGCAAATTAGTGCTATCAGGATTACTTATAAAAATGGATCACACGGCCGCCGGAGCCATTTCAAGCATTTGACATGATGAGCTGAGTTCATCTTTAAGAATGAAGACTCAGTTTCATATTGTTGTATGGGACTGAGCAGTTTCATCTGGGTCTAGGCAGCAACGTTTTATAGGAAAGCAATGCTGTAGCGTGGTTTACACCATTAACATGCAAGGCGATATATAATTTAATGACATGGTTAAGTTTTATTACAGTTCATAATCACTTATGAAAAAAGGGTCAACCGACTGTCAACCAAGGACTGTCCATCCTACAAACACTGAAATCTGCCCCAATGCAAAAATTGGCCTGTATTAAATCACTAGATTTTGCTAAAATCACATTGCTTTTCACCAGCTGAGATGCTTGGGATGGGATGTTGGTGTGGATAGATGTCAAAAAGGCACCCAAGTGGGATAATTTAACTAACTCTATACAAATATGATTCCTTCACATTCCCAAGAGCTTCTCTTATGTAATACACGATGACAGAGTCAATTGGAGGCAGGGGCTGAGATTATGTACAGGTCTATGTCTGCATGTTGAAATACATGGAGCTACTATTATGTCTTCCCAACATAGCTTAAATAAATCTTAAAGCAGTTGATGTGCTGACGTTTCCACCAGCGGCACAGAAAAGCTGGATGATAATAATTCAGAGCAAAAATATTTTCATGTCACATAGTGACCCAATCAAAATCCAAACACAAAACTGCAAATGTGAAGTTTCAGTTGGTCACATCAATCTATATGAATGATGTTTCTGCAGAAAATGAGATCTGCAAAGACAATCTGAACATAGTTTTAAGTTAATATGAGCATCTTTAACAGTTAGTAGCAACATCAGAGTGCCTCCAGTTTCAGGTAACAATCAGTACAAGGTGTTCTGTTTTGTGCTTCATCCAGGAGACAAGAAAACTCATCACACTTTTGGAAGAAAAACACCTGATTAGTGCCAGGGAGGCTACGTGCCGCTCTGACAATCCATCTGTTGTTTTGTTGTACCTGATTTCCAAACTGTCACCTGGTAAACAGCACAAAACTCTCCCTCCATCCCTCACTCAGAGCCATACTGCAGGCAGGTTTTATGTGTTACACGTCTGGCACGTTCCCATTTATCGCACAGTCTAAAAACTCTGCCGAACAAACGCAACGTGCAGGAACGTCTACGCAGAACCACCGGCAGCAGGAAAGTGTCACAAATTTGGCTTATTTGTGACACCAAGTCAAATTGGTTCATTTGTGTTACTGAGCATTTCATTTTGTTAAAGGTCAGAGGAAGGTTGGTTGCTGCAAAACAAACGCAGAAAAAATTCATTTTTGGGGTGTTTGATCCAAGACAAAGAAATGCTGACTGTTTGCCGCACAGAGGATAGGAAAATGCTCCACAACATCAACACACGTGTTGAGGAAAATTACAGTCAACAGAGCAACTGTATAAACTAAAGACATTTTACAGTCAGCTCAAAACGTTTCCGAATATCAAACCAGGATGTCAAATCTGAGTCCGACCTCCATTACCTTTTTAAATTTGAGCATATTTCGAAGATGATTAAGTAATGGCTTAGAAATGAGTGGATAGGAAAAACAACCAAACACCCAAAAGAAAAACCAACTGTCCAAAATCACTTCATGAGGCTGCAATTAAATCTGTCACTTTCTAGCCAATATATATATATATATATATATATATATATATATATATATATATATATATATATAGGGTGACTCAAGACTTTTTCACAGCATTGCCGTGGAACATCTGGGTAAACATACGACTGTAAAGGAAAAAACACTGTATACCTGCAGAACACTTTCAACTTGCTGGAAAATAAGGAATAAACTCCATCACACAGTCCCTCTTTACAGAGAGTTCGGTTTCGGACCTAATTAGAGGATCTCTAGCCGTCTTATCGCACTTTCACTGCTCTAAATTTTCTGTCTCTCCAGTTCCCAGAGGAGTAGGAGGAGAGGAGAGAAAAATCTGATACCCCACCTGCTGAGGTACTTCACACGGGGAAGGAAAATACAATCCGAACGCCATCTGCGACCACAATACGAGACAAAAAAAAAAAAAAAAAAAAAAAGCTGATTTTATCTGCTCAAGTTCTAACAAAATAAGATGTGGGAATCTGATATCTACGGTATCTGTACGAGAAAAACTGTAGTCTGCTCACTTGTCTGTTTGTATAAACCAGAGTATTTCTGCACACTTTAACGCAAGCTGTCATCCAAGTCCCCATTTAACGGCGTATCCAGACACATTTGCGAGGGTGTCTGAAATCTTCTGACAGGCTGAATTCAAATGATTCTCCCTCTTTTTTTCCCCCACGTATCTTCTGAAACTAAGCAAGTTCCGACCGCGTTCGTAAAAATTATACATCCATCACTGTTGCCCTTAAATTACAGTTATCGTTCAAGTACTCGTCCCTTTGTCCTGCTTCACAAGTATATTTTTCATCACGATGACAAGTAACATTTGATTTGTGGTTTCTGCTGGAAAGGAAATCAGCAGAAAATGACTCTTCATCGCTTCAGCGTGATAACCAATACTAAGGTTTAAAGTAAAACATTTGAGTTGTATCTAAAAAAAAAGATTTAGAATATCTTAAGATCTCGACGTTAATGCTATTTATAAATATGGCTCTCAGTGCAGTTCTGTATAAATTTTTGTTGCTTTGTTGCATATTTCTCTTTCTCTGTAATTAGTTTGAACTTTTTGACTTTCATATGGAGTTGATATTGCTTGGTTATTTTTCCAGCTATATTTAAAACCAATCCTCCCATTTCTATGCAGCAAATTTGTGTGTGTGTGTGTTTTTTTATTTTTATCTAATGTCTCATCATGCAGCAGGGGAACCTCAGGTCTCGGGTATTTGGTTATTTAAAAAACAGTATCTCCAACTTAATGTGGAGATAAAACTGGTTATCAGAATCCTCTCTAAACCTTCCTGCCACAGCCGAGTCTGCAGATGTTGTTCTAAAAATATGCTACAGTAATATAAAATATGGCTTCAGGGGCCCCCTGACACTCGGGCTGCTGGGTTGTGTTTACTCTTAGCTGCAGCTTCATGCACATCGAAGGTCTAAGAGGCAGTTTGCTTTGCCTTCTTTGCAGCTCGCCAACCCTTACGGAGTTGTTGATTTGCACAGTGAGACCTTTCAAAAATGATTTTAAAGGTACGAATCTTAATTAGACCGAGAAATTATTTATTTTTCAGAACGCAGCGGTTTACTGGCCTGTTGCATGAAAATCCCTTCTTATCCTTTTAAAAGTTGCACCATGGCAGAGAGTTTGATTAGCTTTAGCAATGAAGTATATTTTGAAAATTTATCTTGCGAGACGGACTTATATACATGAGTTTAAAACTAGCAGATTGAAGAGTGAAGTCAGAAGCATGAGCATTATACAGTGCAGTTGAAGAAAAACAATATTTTTTCATAGAATTACAGATGTTTAAACTCTGTCATGTAACACGCTCAACTTGAGATGGAAATTTTCCAGATGAGGAATTTTATTTATTTGGGAAGAAAACATGTTAGAGATGGTTTAAAAAAAAAAAAAAAAAACTGCTTCATGATCAATTTCTCATAAATAAACAGGATCCTAATTTACATTTCTCCCTCGGTTCTGACCGGAGGCTTACATAAACTTATTGAGGACATCAATTTTACATTAATTTAGGACTTTTAATTCTTATTTATTTGAACTGGGTAGAATGAATATACCTGAGAGAAGTCATTTCACGCACAGATTTTAATTAAATGTTCAAAATTATACGTGTAGTCCCAAAATGTAAAACGTATATCCAAGCTTGAAGCACAACCATGCCTGTGACTAAATCATACATGAATATGTTTTATGCATGTTTGGAGGAACATGAAGGCTATCCTCTTTGGCACTCAGCATAAAATTTAAAAGAACCTAGAACAAAAATAACAAAAGCATATGTAGTATGTGTTACAAATACTAGTTTTAATAATCATTTATTGGTTTTAAAGAGCTAAATCTTTCCATTGTGGATCATGGTGTTGCAAATTTCAGCATCACTGCAACAAACTGCAATTTAAAGAGCAGAATAAATACTGTGGAATCAAATCCCATCATTTTGTTCTTTACCTTCGGTGCCTCGGACCCTTAAAATACTTAAGGCTTAAAATACTAAGCCTCAACAGCTTTTTGTTTCTAAAATTCATGACTTGCTGTCCCCATCCGTCTCCCCTCAGCTTCACCTGTTTCCCAATTTATTCTGCCTCCTCTGCAGTTTATGCCTGTCATTTCGCTTCTTATTTATCAATTCTTCGTTTCATTGACTCACATTCATCACCACCCAGCTTCTATTCCATCGCTTTTTAATTATTTTATCTGTCATCTGTCTTCAAGTTGTCTGCTTCTTATCGCTCTCCTTCTCCCTCTGGCAGTCTAACACGCAGAATCCCAAAAGCACCTTTGGTGAGAGAACGTTCTTTCTGTTCTGGCTGATAGATTATGATCTGACTTGTCATTACAGTTCAGCAGAATAAACAACGTTAGTGTTGAGGAGGAGACATACTGTCTGGGGTTTGCCAACGGCACCTGCTGTGCCAGGTGGACGCAGCTTGGGAAGAAGAAAGATGGACACGAGGGACGGAGACAGAAAGTAGCAAAGAAGGACATAAGCTTGGCAAAGAAAACTAAGGTAACAATGGCTTAACAGTGCCTGGCCTTGTAAAAAAATTGAAATATAATAGGAATTAATGTATGTATGATAAAAAAATAAAGTGAAAACATAACCAGTTTTAATCATTGGGGCAAAAAAAACAAAAAAAAACGACATGCTGTGGCTCTCTAAAGTGTGCATAGCCCCATTCAAATGCTAATTTTTTCTTTTTCATTTAAAAAATTGTGACAAATCAAAATGTTGTACCTGTATGTTTTAACACAAGTTAATTCACCAGAAAAACAAACAAAACGATGAAAAGACAAGACTGAGACAAGGTCAGAGAATCTGCCAAGAAGTTGAGAGCAAAACGGAAGAGGTTTTCAATAAACACAGGTTTAGTGCTCTGTCTGTGTGTGTCAGTAATCCTCTCCCCTGTATGTCTGGAATGAGCAGCAGAACTACTTTCTCCCATATGAAACCTCCAGATGTGGCTAAAACATTGTGAGAAATTCTGTTTTGGGCTATATTTCCAAATGACATGTTTTGTACAAAACAAACAAAAAAAACACTCCATTTCCGAGATAGAACATCATACCCACCATCGTGCTCTGGGGTTACGTTTCTCCAGATGGGGGTGAGGCGTTTGTGAAGTGAATAAAGTTGTGAACATTTCCAAATTTCAGTAGTTTTTGCTCAAAACCAGCAGTTGTTTTCTGAGCAGAAGACGAGGAGGGAATTTCATTTTTCAGTATCGCAGCGAGTTCATGCAAGTTTCTCAATCGGTAAAAGAAAAAGTAAAAGAAATAAAAGTTTTGGCTTCAAACTAAATTTAAAAATTTTACATTTTGACTTCAGTTTTTTGATTTTCACTGATAACCTTTTTTTTTTTTTGTACTTGCACAGTAAACAAACAGAATATCTCCGTATGACAAAGCCACAGCCGTCTCCTTAACCTGAACTGACAAATAAACACCGTCTTCATACACTGCCACCATGATTACATGCCGTTGGAGCACATTAGTACAGAGCTAATCACTTTTTCTTTCTGTAATCCAGGCCTCATGAAGAAACGAATGCATGAAAATCTATCTTGTGAAAGACACAGGAGACACAGCAGAGACACAACTGTGTCAACACGCGATTCCAAAGGCAACTACATTATTTGACGCATTAGAACTTTCAAACAAAAAGCAAACATCTGTACCTCCTGGGCTGTCATCTGCTTGTTTTTAGATGTTTGTAACTCTTCCTTCGATTATTTAATATTAAGATGAGTGGCTGCAGTGTTATTAAAATTGCTTCTTGGTAAAAGGGATTAAATTCGATAAACATTTGTTTTGACAGGAGGGTTTTGGTTCTGCTTTCCCACATTAAACCGTCGCCTCGTGACTTCAGCCATCAGAGACGGTGGGAGAGCTAGTTACTCCATCGTAGTTCAATAGTCCAGAACCCTCTTATTAAAGCAGCACAAAAGACTAATTATATCTGCAGTGCTTTGATTTACATGCAATTAAAGTTTCATGTGAGCCCAGATAAAGCAGACGAAGGGGGACGGGAGAGAAGTGACAGGCTAGAAGAGGTGGTGGTGGTGGTGGGATGAAGACGAGGGAAGATTAAAGAACACGGCAGCCACTGAAGCAGATTTCTTAAAGCCGTAAGAAAGGAAAAGAAAGAAAGTTGTTGACAGCGAGAGAGGTGAGGAGAAAAGAAAAGATGGGGGGTGGGAGGAGACCAGAGAGGAGAGGACATGTGAGGCAAGCCATCATTTGGCAAGAGAAGTGATGACACAGCACATCCATCTCCGTGGCAGGTGCCTGCTGTTGCTCCTTTAGAGACGGCAGGGAGGGGGGCGAGATCTGCCTCACTGCCACAATGTCAACACACCACAACAGACTATAAATACTGTTCATTTTATTGCCTGAAGCATGCATTTATTGAAATGACACTGCAAACTGTGGTGTTGTGCAGGCACACTTTGCAGAACTCTATCTTTCACGTTATTTTATCAGTCAAATAAAACAACCTCAAGTGTCGATGCAATGCAAGAGCAAAGAAACGCGTTTCCTCTCCCAGGCTGCGAGAACAAAAGAACAGGATTCTGTTCTCGCAGCTCGTTTGTTTTCCCCTGTAGATGGTGTCCAGCAAACACTCTGATTGAAATATGAAATGTAGGCTAAACGTGCAAGTATGGATCCTACACTGAGATGCTGCGTGTGAAGGCGATCAATGACAACTTTGCGAGAGTTCTGCATTTGAGAGTCTTGCGAAGTATGAAATGTGCTGAACAAAAAGAACTTTGTTTTTGTTCTTGCCACCTCAAGTAAGAGAACAAAAATGTCTAAGTTGTGTTTTTTCACTTTGACCCCATATTTAGCAAGTATTTAGAAAAACTACCAACTCAAAAAAAAAAAAAACAACAAATCTGTCAGTCTAACGTACATAAAGATTTTGACAGTATTTTGTTGTTTTTGTTATGACAAAAACAAGGATCCTTCTTGCACTTCTCTGCAAGCATCTTTTTGGGGTTCTCTTTTTTTTAATGAATGTTTATGTGAGCAACACACTACCTCATAATTTCTTCGGGATTAATAAAGTACCATCTAACCTCATCAACGATGGGCCTCCTCCTCATCCTAAAGTACTCACAGGAGGCCCAGTGAGTCACTGATAGATAGACCAGTAACCCCAAACCTTATATACAGCTACAATGGCAGATTGTTACAATTACAAGCACATGGTGAATTATGTAAATTATTAGGCGTCTAATTTTAAAATACAAAATTTGGTGTCTGGGACAAAAAACAAATCCTAAATGAGACATCATTATGGTAAATGTTTTCTGGCGATTGAGTTGCATCGTGGATTACTCCAGATTAGGTTTCTTTCATCTTCGGTCATTTATGTTTTGATGCTGCCATTTCGTATCTTTTGATGTGGCCAAATATGAGCTATGTTTCTGCTTCAATGTCAAACCTGTACTTCATTTTTTTTTTTCCCTTTCGCTAAAGCTGTTCTGTAGCCGAGACCCGATTCCTCGGCATCCAGATTTGGTTATGTAACACTGTAGTTTGTAAGTCAGTAATCGTACCCTGGAGCCTCTTGATATTTCCATTTGAAGGCACTGCGCCGTGAGAAGGTAATGTGATGGATGCATCCTGACGAGGAACAAAACAGTCAAGCGAAATGGGAGGGAACTCAGAAGAGTGAAACATGCGAGAGTGAAAACATAGGTGTCAACATAATGTCCAGATAATGCAACATAGCAAAAAAAAAAAAAAAAAAGTGTCTGTGATCCTAAGCATACAAAAACAGGCTTCCCGTGTGTGTGTGGGTGTGTCATTTGATGATCATTAACGCATCAGCCAGACATACCAACCGTTTCCGGGTGAGCTTCTCAAAGGCCCGGGTCGTAAATAACGCCCAGAAAATAACAGAAGGGAGAAAGGGAATGAAAGCTAGATGAGGTGGAGGGGAAGGCGTAATAACAAAAGCAATAAAAAGGAAACCCATTTTCCCAGCTGTGATCTCTAGCTTCTGTACAGACAGGCATTGTGTGTATGCCTGTGAATGTGAGCATCTGTGAGTGGATGTGTTTGAAAGGGATTTTTGTGTGTGTGTGTGTGTGTGTGTGTGTGTGTGTGTGTGTGTGTGTGTGTGTGTGTGTGCCCACTCAGCCCGCAAGTGAGTCACATCATCTTATCAATCACCCACTTACTCTTAAACCCATGATGCTTTATTGTAATGACAGAACCACCCAACAAAGTTACAACAGACTCATAATAAACATTTAACACATCTACACTCACAAGCAGAATATTTTGTATGTGCAGTTATCGCTTTTAAATAGGCAGAAAAAAAAAACCTAACCTTGACAAACGGAGACTA